>NW_027509688.1:692500-1114948 GCF_048541705.1 Temnothorax americanus | reverse complement strand
TTTTATATTCACCATTAAAAAATTTGTTTTCTTTTTTAATAGAATTTAAAAAATTGGCGGCAATGGCCCTTTTTGGGTTTTTGGGGACCACCATCCTCCATCTAGATGTTGGTTTAAAGGGGTTCCTTTTAAACTTAAATTTTTGCGATCCCCTTGGGAAACCCAACTTTTGGGGGTAAGTTTTAAAAAGGGAAAAAATTATTAAATAAAAAAAATATTTAAATGGGGTTAGAAACGAAGCAAGGTTTGGAACAGAAAGTGAATAGACAACAAATTCTTGTTTTGCGCAATACGTTCACATATGTCTTAATTTTATGTACAAAAGTATATAAAATATACTTTATATGTATTATTAATCAGTATTTTATGCTGTGTATCGTAGCTCCAGCTATATTGCGCATGTTACATCATGCGGTGGGCGACGAGGTATTTCGAAAGGGTATCACCAAGTATTTCGCTACAAAGTAAGTATGTAGTCTATTATAGTTATCACATATAGCAACATTAAATATTATAAGTATAATGTTTTTTGCATTTACGTTGAAAAATAGTACGCCATATCAGAAATATAAACTTATGCATTCAATATCCAATGCTATTCGATTAGAAGAGACCATACGTTGTTACTTAATTATAATTTGACTAAGCTAGTTTTAAGTTATATTCTTAGTTCCCACATGCGTATTAATTAAATTGTACATTAATAACTCACGTTTGATTATGTAATAGTAAATTTAAATACATATACGACGTATGTGTTATAGCTAACAACGCAATGTCATGTTTCTTTAGAAAATATATGGCGGTCACTCCCGATGATTTCTGGCGCGTCATACAAAGGGCTAAAGACGAAGCTTCTCACGTCCCTTCTATGCGAGATCAAAAATTCAGAATAAAAGAAGTGATGAATACTTGGATAGTCCAAAATCGTTATCCTGTGCTGAATGTAACGATGAATTACGAAACTGGTGAAATAGCAATAACACAAAAATGTTTCCGCGCAACTAAAGATATCAATAATAAATGGTGGATACCAATATCCTACACTGACGAGAGCTTTCCGGATTTTTCCAATACTATGCCTAATAATTGGTTAAAACCAGACGAAACTCTTAGGGTGCAAATTAATGCAAGTGATTGGATTATCGTCAATCTACAACAAACTGGTATAAATCAATAAATTTACGCGCTCTTTTATATCTATCCTATTTGCTTTATCAATAAAAAAGTTTTACAATATATTCAAGTTCTTAATATATTTTTTTATTAAAAAGAAGCTTCAAAATTTATATAATTATAATATTCTTTGATACATTGGTGAATTACATTGATAATTCATTGGTGAAGTACATTGGTAATGTAAATGTTTTTTGTAACAATTGTAAGGTGCAAATTACATAAAATTGATTTATTACAATAATCAAAATGTCAGTATTTGAAAATATACCTTGATAATTTCAAATAAGAAGATCTAATAATAAATTTAATGGATAATTCGACAGCATACTGTCGTGTCTATTACGATACCGCAATTATGGAAAGAATCATATATTACTTGGGCTCTCAAAAATACAAGAACATACACGTTCTCAATCGTGCTCAAATCATCGATGATGCTTATGCCTTTTTGCTCGAAGATCAATTAGATAGTTCCGTATTCATGAATCTTATAAACTACCTAAAACGAGAGAGAGATTATGTGGCATGGCGTCCAATGTTCCGAATATTAAGACGGAATCAGAAGTACTTTTCACTGCCAGAGAGTGAAAGTTTCAAGGTATGTAATAACAGATTTTATAAAAATAAAAAAAATTTTGGCTCTTTAATTTGAACAGTTTTGCATTTACACATTCACCGCTTTGTCATAAAATCTGTCGCGGTCGGTTTTATAATTGCACAATCATAGGAAACGTTTTAATTATATAACATTAATACCAATGGACGTTAGGGGAACTCGGGCGCAAACTCACCAATAATTCTTGTGAATTATAGTGAATGTTTTAACAATTAAGGCTGTAACGAAATATACATATATATATATATATATATATATACATACATACATTATTGTATATATAATCACGTCACTTTGCATGTATATCAACAAACCAATGTGAAATTCAATATTATCTTATGATTTCTAGTCATACATGGTAGAAATCTTTGATGAGGTTCTTCAACATGTGGGATACGAAGAAAATTTTGATGATGACGATCTCACTAAGCTACTAAGGCTAGAGGCCACGCACTGGGCATGTACCGTCGGTCACGCGGAATGCAAGAGAAGAGCCGCCGTTAAATTAAGCAAACATTTCGCGGATCCTGATACTCACAAGTAACTCTTTTTATTATCACGATTATCTCATAATTTATATTTGTATGCGTGTGTGTTGCGTATGCGCGCGCACGTATGCATATGAATGTAATCGATTCCTTTTATTTCTTTGAGTCATATCGAAATCATACAGTCTCTTTATTGTTTTTTCTTAATTTCCATTCTTGTTTTAATACATAGAATAAATATGCGAAACAAGTAAAAATATATGTATATAATAACAAGAGACGTTATAAATAGATTCATCTTTCATTTATTTATTTATTCACTGTGTTCACACGTAGTCTTGGTCACGTGGCAAATATAAGCTGCGTTCGGGGAGCGCGCTATTAGCGCTATTTGCTTATTCTATCCTTGTTCTACACTTGATGAGCGATAAAGATAGAATGATGCAATAGCGCTAATAGCGCGCTCCCCGAACGCACTCATCGAGTGACAGAACAGCGCACGACAAACACTTAATTTTGCAAAATAAGATTTACCTAACAGAACGGAAAAAATACAAAACTTGATAAAATAAAATGTCTGCTATGCGTATGAAGTGCATGTACCTCTTTTCCATAGACACATATATGTATTTTAGAGTTCCACAATGGTGGCATGATTGGACATACTGCTTTGGTTTGGCGGTAGCTAATAAGACTACTTGGAATAAAATGTTGGAACTGTATCACCGAACATCTGATAAGAAACTTTTGAAAACCTTGATCAATTGTGCTGAAAATACTGATATCATTATCAGCTACTTGAATATTACAGCATTATTTAACCATGAGCAGCATGCATTGATCTTCAATTTAATTCTTGAAAACCATGCACGCAACAATTTGGTCCTTGATTACATATTAGCAAATTTTGATTTTATATATCCCAGGTAACACATTTCTCTTTACACAAATATACATTATATTCTTTTTAAATAAATTTATCTTATTTTTACATTAATTATATAAATATATTATTTTGTTTTTACAGATTACTTTCTACAACACTAACAATAAATAATATCATTCAGAATGTTTTTTCGAACGAACAAATATCCAAGGTAGATTTTATGATTCTAGATTCATACTTATATTTTTTCTATTGATAATCCTTTAACAGTAGCGCGCTTAAAATTAAACGTTCGTCGTGTGACGCAATAAATTTTTGAGAACGTTTATATACATATATATATTTCTTTTTTCTGCAAATAGACAATTTCTTATGACACATATATACTTCCGCAGTTAAGGGATTAAACATATTTATATGCATACCATGTGTGTGTTATTGCCTATGTTAAATAAGAAATTATATTTTAAGGAATGGCTGCATAAAAATAAATTTATACTTTATATTAATGATAAACATCCTTAACATTCTAATCTGTTTCAGGTGAAAAGATTTGCTGAAACTTATTTTCATCAAGATCCAAACACTTTGTCAAACATTGTAAATCTGATAGAAAAGCGTAAAAATTATCTTAAAGAGTCCGTAAATATTTTTACAAAGCGATTTGGAAGAAGTCAAACTTTAGTTGATCTGATCCAACCAATTGATCAAACCTTGATCATTTGATTTGATCAATCAAAAATATTAAATGTGATGCAAGACATATAATTATCTGCATAATTTTTAAAATAATATTATTTTTATCTATTATTACCGTTTTGTATATAATATTTTATTCATTTTTAATTATTTCTAATACTCTTTAATATTTTTATAATATTTAGTATTTTATTAATAGTCTGGAAGCTATTGATAAAATTATTTATGACATATTACTGTTGTGTAATTAACAAATAATTTATATAACGTATTATAGATTTGATGTTGTTTAATATCCTTCGTAAAATATCTTTTATAAACGCACTAAACGTACTTTGGTTTACTACATTTGACATATATAGAACGAATAAATTTTTTAAATTGAATATATAATGCTTTGTAGACATTATGTAATAGCATTATTTGCTAATATAAAATACTTGAATTTTTTAATATAAATTTTTATTATAATTGATGATAGACTTTGAGCAAAAGACATGAAATAATAGCGTCGCTTTGTAATAAGAAGCTTTATCTCTAAACAGTAGTTATTATTATCTGTAGAATAGAAATTGTATTTCTGTTGAATCTTAAAAATGTATAATAATATTGTTCCTAACTTATTTTTATTATCTTATACATTGCATATATATTTCTTTCTATATTAAATAAATTAATTTTTCGGAATATGATGTATCATGTATGAATATTTTCTATCACTTTTGTAAAGAACTTGACGAGGTATAATATATCATGAACACAGATTCTATGTACGTATCGGATCCTTATTATTTTCCCTGTATATATGCTTAACATTTATTTATTATAATTAGTTGAAATTATTTTTATATTGTGAGTATAAATTAATACATATTCTGTTAACGTTGAAATATCGAAATAATCTGTTTCAAATCAAGCGCAAGATATATATATATATATATATATATATATATATATATGTCTGTGTGTGTGTATGTGTGTGACTACGCCGGGAGTGACAAATCGTGGGGTCCTTATCTGTGCCTTGGAAACACACACACACACACACAACTCTCTTTCTCTCTTTCTACCTGCGTGTCGGTTTAGTATAAAAAAGATATGACTTATCATGATATATTTTTGTTGCAAACTGCCATTAGCTGAAACCTGATACTCTCATTTTTCCACTCTTTAATGCCTTATATCTCGGAAACTGTCCATTTTTGGACTTGGTGCCGTGGACACTTTTTATCAGCATGTTATGAATTACATTATCCTACATTATTGTTAAATTTGTCTAGGAGCAAAAACCTTTATGGACCGTTGCGGGGTCCTTTATATTTTAAATATGTATTTTTTCAATCAGTCGATATTTTGTTTCTTATCGTTGCTGCATAGTGAAAACTGATAAACGAAAGACAGGAAAGACTTAATATAATTTCAAAACAATCTTAAAACACATAACGTTCCGAACGTAGAAGAAATATGAAATTAAACAAAGAACGAGATTATTATTGTTATTGACAAATAAATAAAATTAACGGTCATGCGATAAAAAATGTTAATTACTTTTGTTCTTTGAAATAATTTACATTATTTCCTATATTTTTTCCTTCCAGTATATTCAAGGCACAGAAATGATAAGCGAAAGGAATTCAACACTGCTATATAATAACTGACAACTATAAATAATTCAAATTTTATATACATATTATAACAATATGTATTTACGTTTTTTATTTCCGATGAAATATTCTATATAATCAAATAAAAAATATACACACTTCACTTTAGACGCATAAAATCTTTCTCAACATCTAAATAAAATAATTTTCTCTTAATTCTACGGAAATATAAATGTAACAGAATAAATTAACTGTGAGCACATCAAGAAAAAAAAATACATTTAATATATTCTATAAATAAATATTTATAATTTTTCGCGAAGTAGATCGTACATATAATCATATCTTGATTAAAGTTGGAATTATCTTTTTCTTTTTTTTTTCTCCTCTGTTCCTTCAATTTCTGCATAAAAATTAATATTAAATTTCGATAACTTGTACCGCATTGTATTATTATTTGTTTTCTTTTTCACGAAAAGTTACAGACATCTAACACGAGTATTGACATGAAATTCCCAAAATTGTTATTACATATCGGCCTAATATTGGCCACAATCACGAACTTTTGTATCACTAATGATGATGCAAAAAATCCAAATTATATATATCGTTTACCCATCAATTCAATACCAGTTGATTATAACATCAGTCTGATTATTCCGGATCTCGAAAAAAGCAATACTTTTCACGGTGAAACCATTGTCCCTGTCGACATTGTTCACGAATTGTTTTACATAAGCTTACATTCGCAAGGATTAGAAATAAATAAACCGGCGATAACATTGATGAACGACACAATAATCTATAAACCGATGGAACATACTTATGATGCATGAAATGAATATATTATCGCTAGATTTCGAAAAGCAATTGTATCGCGGTTCTTATTACACCCTGAACATGAAGTCTTGAAACTTTTAGAGTGCAAATTAATACAATAGTGGTTGGATTATCGTCAATCTACAACAAACTGGTATAAATCAATAAATTTTACGCTCTTTTATATTTATCTTATTTGCTTTATCAACACAAAACTTTTACATTATATTCAAGTTCTTAATATATTTTTTTATTAAAAAGAAGATTTAAATATGTTATTTTGTTTTTACAGATTATTTCCTGCAAGTCTAACGATAAAAAATATTATTTCGAACGTTTTCTCTAACAAACAATTGTCCAAGGTAGGTTTTATGATTCTAGATTCATACTTATTGATTTTTTATTGATAATCCTTTAACTGTAGCGCGCTTAAATAAAACGTTCATCGTGGAATTATAGATTAACGCAACTTTACATAATTAAATTAATGTTTATAATTAATTCCGTTCATATTTTTGGGTTATATATTTGTATCTTGCAAAGTTATGTTTAAAAGTGAGTAATACTAGCGCGTGGTTTAAAACATAAACTGAATTTTCGTAAGGTAGTAATTAATTCTAAGAATATTACTTTATTATAAATTGATATATATTAAAAAAGACATATATATGTATATATTATATTAATAACATATATATATATATATTAATAATGAATTTTCGAGAACGTTTATATACATACATATATATATCTTCTGCAAATAGACAATTTCTTACGACACATATACTTCCGCACAGCTAAGAGATTAAATATTATAAGATAATAAATATTAAAGTTTATGTTATGTTTCAAAATTATTTTAATTATAAGAGGATTTAATCTTAGTATATTTATTATTAATTGCATTCTTTTATTGAATTTTTTTAGTCATTTGAAACGATTATGCTTAACTGTTGTAAAAAATGTCGAGAGAGATAGTCATCTGATATTGTAATAAGCATCTCTTGCAACGTTATGTATTTTTCCGTATTAAATTGTACAATCAAAACATTTACTTTTCTAACAGTAAAAGAATCTACTTAAAATTAACTAAATTGAATTAACTAAATAGAAATAAATTAAAATCTATAACTAAATTTGTATCTATTATGTCATTTTTATGATTTATTTAATATTAATTGTTATTATATATATTTAGTATTTTTGCAAAAAGTGTGTGTTTGATTTTCAATCGTTCATAACTCTGGGTCTCTATGTTCTTCGAAGTTCATTATCGACAATGAAAAATTTGTAGTTCAAAATTTGTAAGGGACATCTTTTATATTGATATAATCTTACGATATTAATACGATAATAATAAAATGTATTATACAAGTATTATGCAACTGATTCGAAGAAGGCAACTGACAAAGACAATCTCTCAATATCACGTATAAACAAACATACATTTATAATTTATGATTTTTTTGCGGATATCTTTATTCACAAATTTTTAAAAAGAAATATGTAACAATGGTACGAGTCGATCAGTTCTGTGCGGCACTGTATTTACATGACATCTATCAAAACATCAGAGATTGACATGGTACATGGTAGTTAGTATTCGGTGATCTTTCGAGATGGCAAGACGGCAATTACGCTGAGCGATTCTTGATAATAACGGCTTTCGTGGCGACACGCATAATTAATCTTGCACAGAATTGTATTTTAATCCGCACACAAGTGTAATATACAAAGTAAGTCGTTAAAAACAATAATATTCTATTATTTATCTCTCGTTAATACATAAAATATATAATACGTAATAGAAACAACAGTTTTGAAAAACGAAACATAATTTTTAACTTTGTTTCCTCGAGATTATCTATCTTCATATAGATTGTAAATTTTTATTTTAAATATGTTTTTTTAGTCGATATTTTGTTTCTTACTGCTGCTGCGTAGTAAGAACTGGAAAACAAAAGATAATTTTGAAACTATTTTAATACAGCGTTTTGAACGTGGAATAAAATTTTAAGTTTAAACAGAAAAAGAAGTTATTATTATTATTGTCAAATAAATAGAACAGTTACATTTTAAAACATGTTAATCATTATCGTGATTTAAAATTATTTGAAATATTTTCTATATATTTTTCATTTTGTATTCAGTGAGCAGAAACATTTTGCAGAAATAATAAAAGAAAGAAATTCAGATAACCAATCATTTACGAAAATGACAAACTGATAGAATAATACGTGTT
This sequence comes from Temnothorax americanus, assembly GCF_048541705.1. Taxonomy (NCBI): domain Eukaryota; kingdom Metazoa; phylum Arthropoda; class Insecta; order Hymenoptera; family Formicidae; genus Temnothorax; species Temnothorax americanus. The sequence continues at coordinate 1,106,415 of NW_027509688.1, read as the reverse complement.
ACTATGTGCATTATTTTATTAATAATTTGTTTTAGAAATAAATCAGAGATCCTTTGTCTGTTCTTTATTTTTACTGTTCGGTCTATTTCTTTGAAAACTGAGAAACAACAATTATATATATAATTTAAGAAAGTCAAGGAGCCTAATACGAGCAAATAACAAATGTTACCCTTGAAACCTTCTATAGTTTATTGTCCAAAAACAGACAAAACATTATAGACGTTTCGAATATACTAAGTTATATCTCATTTTCAGCACAATATTCAATTATTCTTTATTTAGAACATTTCAACGGTAACACAACGCCTTTATTTGCTGCTAAATAATTCAAATTTTACATATTAACAAAATGTATTTACTTCTGATGACTGATGAAATATTCTATACAGTCAACTACTTATTGTTAGATGGTTAAAATTCTTCTCAAAAACAAAGTAAATAAATTTTCTTTTAATTCTAAGAAAATAATTAAAAATAGTCAAATAAATTAACTATAATGAGCACATTTAATTACAATATGTTCAATATTATATGAAAAACAAATTCATAATTTCGAAGTAGATCTTACATATAGTCTTCTTAATAAAAATTGAAATTTTTTCCTTTACTTTTTCCTTTGTTCCTTTTATTTTTGTATAAAAATTAATATTAAAGTTTAATAACTTGTACTACATTGTATTATTGTTTGTTTGTTTGTTTGTTTGTTTGTTTTTTTTTTTTTTTTTACAAAAAAACGCAGATACTTAAAACGAGTACTGAGATGGGATTTCCAAAACTATACATCGGCCTAATATTGGCCACAGTCACAGTTTTTTGTATCACCGATGGTTCAGAAATTAACTATCGTTTACCAAAAAACGCAATACCAGTTAGTTATAACATTAGTCTGATTCCGCATGTCGGCAATCATGCTTTTCACGCCTTTCACGGTGATACCAGTGTCATTATCGATATTGTTCACACATTGTCAAAAATAAGGTTACACTCGCAAGAATTAGAAATAAATAAAACGGCGACAACGTTGATTAACAGCCATGGTATAATCTATAGACCGATAAAACATACTAATGACAGTAATAATATATTGACGCTTGATTTCGACAATATATTGCCGCTCGGTCTTTACACCCTGAACATGAAATTTGATGGTTATTTTTCTGAGGGTGATTATCACAAAAGTGGCTTTATGCAAATTCCGTACACGGACATGGAAGGAGACCGCACGTAAGCAAATATTAAAAATACAGTTATAACATGAACGTTATTTGTTATGCTACTTATTTGTTACTTTTGCTTATTACCTTCTTTTATTTATTATTTTTATCGTTATTAACCTATAATATACGTAAAGCTCGGCAAGACATTGCTTAAACATGAGATTGTGTAATTACTAAAAACGTATGCAAGGATAATTTATAATAAAATATTTGCAAGAAATGTATAATGCTATGAGGAGCGTTTGACTTCAGTTGAAAATAAAACGTAATGGCAGTACAGCATTTTTCTCTGTTTCTACTCTAAACACAATAATTATTTTATATAATATAATAATAACTAGTGTTCTCTAAACTCTTTTGTCTTACTCGCCATGAGTGGTAAGTTTGTCGCTATTTAACAATTAAATTACAGGTTGGCCGCAACGCTCTTCCAGCCAAATAACGCCAGACGAATGTTTCCATGTTGGGACGAGCCAGCGTTCAAAGCTACCTTCAACATCTCCGTCATACATCATAAGAAATACAGGATATTGTCTAATTGGCCGATACGAAAGCAACACGAAGAACAAAATGACATGGTGTGGACATTTTTCGACACCACTTCTATAATGTCCACTTATCTCGTGGGAATCGTGATTTTACATAATTTTATTCGCGTTGAAAACACAGACAAGACCGTCAACGTGTGGTGCCAATCGTTTTTGTCATCGCAAACAAAATTCGCGCATACTGTTGCCGAAAAGGTCATGCCGTTTTTGCTCGAATATAACCAGGACTTCAAAAAAATACCAAAAATGGATTACGTCGTTATACCAAATTATCCTGTCAACGGCATGGAAGCTTGGGGACTCGTTATCTTTGAGTAATATACATAACTAAAAGAATTAGTAATGTACAAAAAATAAAAAAATTAATATTAAGTTATTGGTGTTGACCAATTACTTTTAGCATTCAAAATTTGATAATTAAAGCGCGTCTTTATTTCACGGATATTCAAAAGATATATATTTTTATTCTTAGATTGTCTAAAACAAATTAACGTATTTAATTAATGTCTATGTTACTTTTTCTTTCCATTTTTATATACATACGTATATAAAAAGTACTTACTTTTTCGCGTAAGAGAACTATGAATAATATTAACTACTTGGAAACATATTAGACTGTATGCTAATGATGAGAAAAAATATGCATAATCACATTTTGTATATTATATTATGTTTTATCTTTCAGTGAATCAAAAATTGTCTACGATGAAAGCACAGATCCCACATTTCGGAGAAGGGAAGTAGCGTCGTTAGTAACAAATAAACTTGTACATTATTGGTTTGGCAATTACGTCACCCCATCTTGGTGGTCCCACCTGTGGTTGAGCGAGGGATTTTCTGCGTTCTTCGAAGCGTATTTCCTCAATAAGGTTATTCAATATTACTAATGCAAGCTGGTTACTCATTAAATAAAGAAACAATCGCTAAGATCAAAATAACATCTATTAAAAAGTTTCCACATTTTCTTAAAATGTATATAAAGACGGAATTCTCTCTCTCTCAGTATATGATGGCACGTTTTTTAATTTAAAATTATTAAAAAAAATAGTAACTCGTTTTTTTTTCAAACAATTATAAAAACAATTTAATGTAAATTTTTAATAAAATTTGAAAATATTTTGTTTTTTGCATTTGCCACTTTAAAGATTTAGCACTTTTAATGTCATATGTTTTAACATTATATTCACATTTAGTGATCTTAAGAATGTAATTATAATGGTTTTATTAGATCCTAAAAATATGTTAATTCTTGCATCTGCCATACACAATAAGCATTTAATAAAATAAAATAATTTCACGTCTTGAATATTTATACTTTAATCTTATTTTTGTATTTAGTAATCTCCAATATTTAATAAATAATTAAACTATATATGCTCTTTTAAAAAAAATTTAGATGTGAAACGGTTAATATATTTTTGAGATAGATAATATATAATAAAAATTAAAATAGCGAAGTTTTTGGACGTTGCAAATAAAACAGTTTATATTCCTATTGCAAACTTTTATTCAAATTTTTATAGTTAGTCATATATTAGTGGATTTTTTTCTACAGATATTTGAAGACTGGCGAACAATGGATCTTCTCGTAATTGAGCGCTTACACCATTGTCTCTCTTTAGATATTGGCTTAATAAATTCTGTTACATTGGAACTTGACGACACCTTAGATTATGACGACCTCTTTCATAATAATGTTTTTAACAAAGGTAAGATTATGTAATAGTTAAACTATATATAATGTATAGTTAAACTATGGTCCGTTATACTTTAATGTAGGTAGCACAAAAAAGGGGTGAAACAGAAAATTAACAGCGGACAAATTTCTTATTTGCGTAATGCGCGCATAATTCACATATATACCTTAATTTTATGCGTACAATCTATTTCATATATATTGTTAATCGGAATTTTATGACGTGTGTTGTTATCGTAGCCTCAACTATATATAGTGCGCATGTTACATCATGCAATGGGAGACGAAATATTTCGACAGGGTGTCACCAACTATTTGGTACAACAGTAAGTGTGTATATAATGTAATCTAATATAATTATATTACAATATAATCATCATATTTCACAATATTAAATATCACAAGTATAATATTTCTTGTATTCTTGTATTGCAAACTATTGTACGTCACATCAGAAACATAAACTTGTGCGTTTAATATTTAATGCTCGATTAGAGGCCATATTCTACTTTGTAATTATAATTTAATTAAGTTAGTTTTAAGTCGTACTCTTAGTTTCTATTTATGTATATTAATTAAATTGTACATTAATGCTCACGTTAATTCCATAATAGTAAATTTATACACATACGTCGTAAGTATTATTATAGCTAATGACAATGTCATTTTCCAAATTTAGTCCATTTGGATCGGTTACTCCCGACGATTTGTGGAGCGCCATGCAAAGTGCTCTGCAGATGGCCCCTTATATCCCTTATATGCAACAACAAGATTTTAAAATAAAAGATGTGATGGACACGTGGATAAACCAAAATCGTTACCCTGTGCTGAATGTAACGATAAATTACAAAACAGGTGAAGTGGCAGTAACACAAAAATGTTTCCGCGCAACTGAATGTACCAATAATAAATGGTGGATACCCATGACCTACGCCGACCAGAGCAATTTGGATTTTTTCAATACCATGCCCAATAATTGGTTAGGGCCTGATCAAACTAGTAGAGTGGAAATTAATACAAGAGATTGGATTATTGTTAATGTACAACAAACTGGTATGAATTATTAAATATTACGTTCTTTTATTTATCTTATTTGTTCTATCGTCTCAAAGGTTTTACATCATTTAAATTTTTATATACTTCTCTATTAAAAAATAACTCAAGGAAACTCATGTAATTATATTTTTCGAAACCTTGCTAAATTATTAATGTATTTTTTCTGTAATATTTGCAAGTTGCACACTACATTAGTTTGTTAGTTACGATAAAATGGCAGTATTTGGAAATATATCTTGATAATTTCAAATAAGAAGGTCTAATAATAAATTTAATGAATAATTCGACAGCGTACTGTCGTGTCTATTACGATACCAAAAATATGGAAAGAATCATACGTTACTTGAACTCTGAGGAATACAAGAACATACACGTTCTCAATCGTGCTCAAATTATTGATGATGCATTTGCTTTTTTAATGGAGGATCAACTAGATAACTCCGTATTTAAAAATCTTATAAATTACCTAAGACGAGAGAGAGATTATGTGGCATGGCGTCCAATGTTCCGAATTTTAGAACGGTTATCGAAATACTTTTCACTGGTAGAGAGTAAAAATTTTAAGGTAGGTAATAACAAATTTTATAAAGATAAAAATAATGTTTATAACTTTATAGTTGTATCTTCAATTTTTTATCGCACAGTAGTAGCGGTCATGTTGATTAACATTAATACAAATAGACAATATAGGGAAAATCGAATGTAAGCTCGCTGATGATTCTTACGATAGTGAATTTTAGCAAAGCACGAACGAAATATGTATATCCGTGTATGAATAATCACGTTACTTCGCTAGTATCTCAACCAATCAGTATAAAATTCAATATTACTTCACGATTTCTAGTCATACGTGTCAGGACTTTTCGATGGGCTTCTTCAGAAGATAGGATACGAAGAAAATCCTAATGATGACGATATCACAAAGATGCTAAGGCTAGATGCCACGAAATGGGCATGTACCGTCGGTCACGCGGAATGCAAAAGAAGGGCCGCCGTTAAATTGACCAAACATCTCGCGGATCCTAATACTCACAAGTAACTTTTTTTACGATTATCTCATAATTTGTATTTGTGCGCGTCTATATGTGTTGGGTATGCGCGTGCACACATGCATATATTTATATGGTTGTAGATATCTATTTCTATTTTTTATTTCTATACAAGTCGCCAAAATTGGAGACATTCCCTTTATTGTTTTTCCTTAATTTCCATTTTTGTTATGGCGATACAAGTAAAAATATATGTATAATAAAAATAACAAGTAACAATATCGATAAAATTATCTCACTGTAGCGTAGTCATATGATCACGTGGCAAATATAGAGTGGTAGAATAGCATACAACAAGAACTTAATTTCATGAATAATAGTTATCTAATAGAACGATGAAAAATACAAAACTTGATAAAATAAAACGTTGGCTATACGTATATAAAATACGCATGTACCTCTTTTACATAAACATATATATTTCAGAGTTCCACATTGGTGGCAAGATTGGACGTACTGCTTTGGTTTGACGGTAGCCAATAAAACTGATTGGGATAAAATGTTTGTATTATATCAGCAAACATCTGATAAGAAATTTTGGAAAATATTGAGGTGCTCTGAAGATCCTTATATTATTATCAACTATTTGAATATTATAGCATATAATGCTGCGTTATTCAACGATAAGGAACATGCTTTTATCTTCAATTTAATTCTTCAAAACCATGCACGCAACGATGTGATCCTTGAATATATTTTAAAACATTTTGATAAAATAAAACCTAAGTAATAACATTTCTCTTTAAATATATATATTCTATTTTCTTCAAATAAATTTATCGTATACATTAATTTATGAATATGTGATTTTGCTCTTACAGATCACTTGCTGCAAGCCAAACGATAAAAAATATCGTTTCTAATGTTTATTCTAACAAACAAATTTCCAAGGTAAATTTTATGATTTTACATTACTTATTGTTTTTCGATTAATAATCCTTTAACTGTGACGCGCTTAAAATAAAAACCATCGTACGTTGAATTATAGATTAATGCAACTTTATACAATAAAATTAATATTTATAATGAATTCTGTTTATTTTTTTGAGCTGAGTATATTTATATCTTATAGGAAAACTATGTTGTAAAATTGAATAATACTAGCGTGTGGCTTGAAACATAAATTGAAATTTTATCATTTTGGAATTTATTATGAAAATATTACCGTGTTATAAATTGATAATTTAGTCTTGAAATTTAATACAAGTTTACATATTGTATACAATATTTGTTCTGATTTTTGTGTATACCATATATATTTATTGTTATTATTGTGTTAAAATATATTATATTTTATGAAATCGCTGCATAAAAATAAGTTATTATTGATAAACATCTGCAATTAATTTGTTTTAGGTAAAAAAGTTCGCAGAAACTAATCTCCATCAAGACACTTTGTCAGACATTACAAAACTGATAGAAAAGCATAAAAATCATCTTAAACAGTCCATAGACATTTTCACAAAATATTTTGGAAAATATTAAATTCACGTGACCAATTGATCCGATCAATCAAAAGTATCATATGTGATGCAAGACATATAATTATCAACATAATTTTTTAAATAATATTTTTATTTATTATTACCGTTTTGTAAATAATATTTTATTCATTTTTCATTATTTCTAATACTTTTTAATATTTTTATAATATTTAGTATTTTATTAATAGTTTGGAAGCTGTTGATAAAATTATTTATGACATATTACTGTTGTGTAATTAACAAATAATTTATATAATATTATAGATTTATGTGTTGTTTAATATTTTTTGTAAAATATCTTTTATAAACGCACTAAACGTACTTTGCTTTATTACATTTGATATAGAGCAAATAAATTTTTTAAATTGAATATATAATACTTTGTAGACATTTATGTAATAACATTATTTGCTAATAGAATACTTAAATTTCAATATAAATTTTTATTATATATAATCGTTAATAGACTTTGAACAAAAGACATTAAATAATGACGTCGCTTTGTAATAAGAAGCTTTATCTCTGAACAGTAGTTATCTGTAGAATAAAAATTGTACATTTGTGAATCTTCAAAATTTAATATTGTTCATAACTTTTTTTTTATTAGCTTATACATTGCATATATTTTCGTCTATTTTAAATAAATTTTTCGGAATATAATGTATCATGTAGGTATGAATATTTTGTATCATTTTTGTAGATCACTCATTTCAATCGCAATATTGAAAGATATTATGTATTTCTATTGTTATTAAAGAACTTGACAAAGTATAATATATTATGAACACAGATTCCACATACGTATCGGATTCTTATTATTTTTCCCTGTGTATATGCTTTACATTTATTTATTATAGTTAGCTGAAACTATTTTTATATTGTGAGTATACTGAGTATAAATTAATACATATTCTGTTAACGTTAAAATATCGAAATAATCTGTTTCAAATCAAGCGCAAGAAATATGTTTACTTTCAAATAAGATTTTATATTATTTTTACGTATTATTATTATTTTTAAAAATTTTTGAACAAATTTTAATTTTTTATGTTATTTCTAAATATTTTTGTAACATTTCGTTTGTATTAATAATTCCAACTATTAGTACAATTTCGAATTCTTGTGATATATATGACACATAACTTACTGCCATCTGATTGGTAGTGAAGTATATGCATGTGCTTTATAATTTTTACACTACTGTGTTTCTTTAAATATTTTTATAATTTTGAAGTAAAATATACTGAATTTAATATAAAATTGACAATTTATATAGTACAATTACAATATATACCTTAGACTAAATTCAATTTCTCTTATTAATTTTATGTGAATTTCTGAAATCAAATGGCTATAATTTGGTGGCTATAATTTATACAATAAAAATAATTTTTTTCAAAAAATGTATTAAAGTTGCTTTAATTATATAAGCTTAACTTTTAATAAGCTCCTTATTTCCAGTCGTTTATAACTCCAAGAACTCTATGCGTTTCGATGTTTGTTATCAAAAAGGAAAAATTCAAAATTTTGTAAGAGACATATTCTATATCGACATGGTCTTACAGTATTTAATGATAAAATGTTCTGACTGACTGACTGACTCATCAACGTCCGGTCCAAACTCCTAAACCTAGAAACAAATTGAAACTGGAGGAGTATATTCCTTCTATGACGTAAGCACCTACTAAGAAACGATTTTTAGAAATTCGACCCCTATATAGGAATAATGAAAAGGGGTAAAATGTGTGTTACCGTAGCTAAGCACAGTATCAAGCTAATGTATTATACAGGTATTATCTGTCTGATTCAAAGAAGTACAACTGAGAAAAACGACTTTTCAATATTATAAACAAACACACATTTGTGATCTATGATCTTCCTGTAGATATCTTTGTTTACAAATATTCAGAAAAATGTGTAACAATGGTACGAGTCGAACAGTTCCGTATGTAACAGGCACTGTATTTACATGGCATAGCTATCAAAACATCAGAGATTGACATTGTAACCAGTGTTCGGTGTTCTTTCGAGATGGTCGGACGGGTCGAACAGCAGTTATGCTAAACTATCCTTTATATTAACAGCTTTCGTGGCGATAGCGCACCTAATTAATTGCTGCAAAGAACTTTATCTTAATCAGCATTCACGTGTAATATACAAAGTAAGTCAATAAGAGCAATGATAATTAATTCAGTGTTATATATATTTTATTAAAAATATAAAGAAATATATAAAACATAATTCAAAATAATTTCGACAGATAAAACGCGATAAAATTTAACTTTATTTCTTCGAGATTATTTCTACTTATACTCATGGATTGTAGTAAATTTATATTTTAAATATGTTTTTTTTTTATCAGTCGATATTTTGTTTCTTATATCGTTGCTGCATAGTGAAAACTGAAAAACAAAAGATTTAATATAATTTCGAGACGATCTTAAAACACATAACGTTCCGAACGTAGAAAAAGTTTTAAATTAAACAAAAAACGAGATTATATTATTGTTATTGACAAATAAATAAAATTAACGGCCATACAATGGAAAATATTGATTATTTTTGTTCTTTAAAAAATAATTTTAATTATTTCTTATATATTTTTCTTTAGGTATATATATATATATATATATTTAAGATACAGGAATGATAAGAAAAAATAATTTTGCTATAACCGACAACTAAATAATTCAAGTTTTACATATAACAAAATGTATTTACGTTTCTTACTTCCGATGAAATATTCTATATAGTCAAATCAAATATACATACGTCACTTTACAGATCCATAAAATTCTTCTCGAAAACTGAATAAAATAATTTTCTTTTAATTTAAAAAAAATATAAGAATAACAGAATAAATTGATCCTGAGCACATCAAGATATATCCAACATTCTATAAAAAAAATATTTATAATTTTCCGCGAAGTAGGTCTTATATATAATCTTCTTGATAAGAGTTGGAATTAACTCTTTCCTTTCCTTTTTTTCCTCTGTTCCTTCGATTTTTGTATAAAAATTAATATTAAATTTCAATAACTTGTACTGTATTGTATTATTATTTGTTTTCTTTTTAACGAAAAGTTACAGAAACCTAAGACGAGTATTGACATGGAATTTCCAAAATTTTTATTACATATCAGCATAATATTGGCCACAATCACGAACTTTTGTATCGCTAATGATGCAAAAGGTCCAAAATATATATATCGTATACCCACCAATTCAATACCAGTTGATTATAACATTAGTCTGATTATTCCGCCGGATCTCAGAGAAAGCGACACATTTCACGGTGAAACCATTGTCACTGTCAAGATTGTTCGCGAATCGTTTTATATAAGTTTACACTCGCAAGGATTAGAAATAAATGAAACGGCGACAACGTTGCTGAACGATACTATAGTCTATAAACCGATGGCACATACTTATGACGATGAAACGAATATATTGTCGCTACATTTCGAAAAGCAATTGTATCGCGGTTCTTACACCCTGAACATGAAGTTTGCTGGTAATTTCTCTCAGGCTGGTGTTCTAGGCAATGGTGGTTTTATAAAAATTCCGTACACATACGAGGAAGGAAACAGCAAATATAACAGAACGTAAGCAAATATTAAAAATATTAAAAATATACTTATTGTAACGTACGTACGTAAATGCTATTTGGTGTTACCTTATTTATTTTTGTTACGTTAACTTATTATTTTTATTTATTTATTACTTTCATCGTTATCGACTTACATCATGTATAAAGCTCGGCGAAAAAGCTAAAATGTGTATCCACTTTATTATTAAAACCGTTTTCTAGTATGTAAGTATATTTACAATAAAGTATCTGCAAATAGTGCATAATGTAATGTTTAAGAGAATATTTAACTTTGGTTTAAAATAAAACAACATAGCAGAGTACAACATTTCTGTTTCTACTCTCAACAAAATAATAATTATATATTTATATAATAAACATATAATATATAAACAATAAATAGTGTTTCTTAACTTCTCGTGTCCTACTCGCTATGAGTGATAAGTTTGTACTATGAGTGGTATTTTTATCCTTATTTAAAAAACTGTTTAAAATCACAGGTTGGCCGCAACACACCTCATGCCGAATAAAGCCAGACGAATGTTTCCATGTTGGGACGAGCCAGCGATAAAAGCTTACTTCATGATCTCCGTGATGCATCATCGGAAATACACGGTATTGTCAAATTGGCCGATCCGAGAGCAGTACAAAGTAAAAAATGACATGATATGGACACACTTTGACCGTACTTTTACAATGTCCACTTATCTCGTGGGAATTGTGATTGTATCTAATTTCGCTAGCATTGAAAACAAGGACAAGTCCGTGTCGTCCGTGTCTGTGTGGTGCAAATCGTATTTGACATCGCAAGCAATATTCATGCATAGTATTGCTGAACAAATCACGCCGCTCTTGGAGGAGTATACCAATAGAACCAAAGGGGTACCAAAAGTAGATCACGTCATAGTACCAAAATATCCACTCACCGGCATGGGAGATTGGGGAATCATCATTTACGAGTAATATTCATAACTAAAAAGATTTATTAATATATACATAAATAAAAAAAATTAATATTAAGCTATTAGAACTGACGAATAACTTCTAGCACTCAAAATTTGATAATTATAGAAACGATAGAAAGACACATGTGTATTTTATGGCTATTTAAATTTTATTTACATATTTTTATTCTTAGGTTGTTTTAAAACAAATTAACGTATTTAATTGATGTGAATGTCACCTTTTCCTATATATATATATATAAACACATTAGATTGCATGCTAACGATGAAAAAAAACTAGGCATAATCACATTTTGAATATTATGTTATGTTATGTCTTTTAGCGAATCAGAAGTTGTCAACGATGATAGCAAGGATCCTACATTTCAGAGAAGGAAACTAGCGTCGTTAGTAGCACATGAAATCGTACATCAGTGGTTCGGCAATTTCATCACTCCATCTTGGTGGCCTGACCTGTGGTTAAGCGAGGGGTTTGCTGTGTTCTTCCAAGTGTATTTTCTCAACAAGGTTATTTAATATTACTAATGCAATGAATTGCTCATTAAATAGAAAAGTTGGAAATACGCTTCATTTTCTGAGATCAAAAAACAATGTTACAATCTTTTTTACAATTCTAAATTAAAAATTGCCATTAGTTATTTAACTCTCTGTCCTGATACATTTATATATATATAGTAATATATATATAAATTTCTGTCCTAAGGGACAGCTCAGCGAGGACAGGAAGACCTCGCTAGTAGAAGCAAAAAGGGCAAAAGCTGGCTTGATCTCGATGATTTCAGTACGCATAGACCTGCGAAAGCAACGGGCCTATCGATCCTTTTGGCTTGAAGATGCTTTCAGCAAGAGGTGTCAGAAAAGTTTAACACAGGGGATAACTGGCTTGTGGCGGCCAAGCGTTCATACGGACGTCGCTTTTTGATCCTTCGATGTTCGGCTCTTCCTATCATTGCGAAGCAGAATCGTCCAAGCGTCGGATTGTCACCCGCCAACAGGGAACGTGAGCTGGGATGGGATTAGACCGTGTTGAGACAGGTTAGTTTTTTACCCTACTGATAGGCCAGTCCATTGCGATAGTAATCCCTGCTCAGTACGAGAGGAACCGCAAGGTTCGGGACATTTGGTTCACGGCACTCGGTCGAGCGGCCGGTGGTGGCGAAGCTACCATCCGGTGGATATGCCTGAACGCCTCTAAGGGCCGTATCCTCTCTAGTCAAAGGTGGGCAATGATATCTCTAGGAGTCCCTTTCCGTGAGTCGAAAGGCTCAAAACAATGTGACACACTACTAGGCGGACCGGTCCCCCTTAAACGGGGAGACCGGTGCGTCGCACGATCCCGGTTTTGCCGTACGGCGCCTCTGCCCGTCGTCGGGATCTCACCGCTTACGACGGCACCGGGCTCTAACGGTCGACATGAGTTTCGCGAGTTCGATGTCGAGACTCGGAATCGTCTGTAGACGACTTAGGTTACCTGGTCGGGGGTGTTTGTACTCGGTAGAGCAGTTACCACGCTGCGATCTGTTGAGACTCAGCCCTCGGCCTATTATATGATATATAATATATGATATATATAATGTATCAGGACAGAGCTAAATAACTAATGGAAATTTTTTAATTTAAAATTGTAAAAAAGATTGTAACACTGTTTTTTTGCGAATAACTAGTACGAAACGTTTAATACTAATTTTAATTAAATAATATTCATTTAATTTTGGCTGCTGCCAAAAGAAGTGGACTTGGTTTACAATAAGTTCTTTAACACACTCATCCATCTGCACAACGCCCGTCAATCACAACAATTTTGACGGGATCATTCCTCACGCTAAAGCTCGCCATTATTTATCACTACTGTGCTCTCGCCTATCTTTTTTCATCTCTGCTTCTATCTTTTTCCTATCTTTATATAATTTCCTTAATATTTTTTCTTTGGTTGTATCTAGTTTATTGTTCCATAGTCGATCTATTCTTTTCCTGTTATCCCTCTCTAGTTCCATAAACCGGTTCTTTATACTGCTGCACTCCTCCACATAGTGCTTCAAATTATCTCTTCCTTTCCTTGCAGAACACATTTTTTTCTCTTTCCTCCACCAATACATGTTCTCCGATTCCATGTTACCACATCACAGATTTATCAGGACTCTGATACTATCCCCTTCGATCTGTTTATCTATGTTTGCCCTACTTAGATATTTCGGTCTATTTCCGTCTCTTTCTAACTCTTTATACTTCCTGTTATACTTTGACTCTATTATATTATTCTCTTTCACTTGCCTCTGTATCTCCCAGTTTTTTAATTTAATCCCTTCCCCTAAGTTCCTCCCTTCTCTCCGTAACGACTCGACTGCTTCCACCCCCCCAACCGTTTCTATTATACTAATTTTTATTAAAATTCAAAAATATTATGTTCTTATCACTTGTCTCCTTCCCAGCCCATATTAAAGATTTGCTATTTTTAATCTCTTACGTTTCAACATTATTTTCATATTTGGCGATACAATGATTATTATTGTAATAGTTTTATTAGAATCTAAACGTATTGTATTTTTCGCATCCATCACAATAAATATTTAACAAAAACAAAATTAACATCAAGATTTTTTATATTTTTATTTTATTTTTGTATATTCAGTAATGTCCAATATCTTAAAAAATAATTAAAATAGAATCTCAAAAGAAATTATATACGTGAAACGGTTAACATTTAACATAAATAAATTACAACAAAAATTAAAATAGCGAAGTTTTTAAAAGTGGCGGACAGATAGGTTTTGTATCCCTATAAATGCAAACTTTTCTTCGAATTTTTATATTCAGCCATCAAAGGATTGTTTTCTTGATGTTATAGACATTTGCAGACTGGCGGCCAATGGATTTTTTCGTTACTGGAACCATGCACGATTCTCTCCATTTAGATGATGGCTCATTGGATTCTGTTACATTGAAACTTAACGATATCTTGGATTATAACCAACTCTTTGGTGGTGAAGTTTATAAAAAAGGTAAAATTATGTAAATAAAATAAATAGCTTAATGCAGGTAGCACAAAGAAAAAGGTGGAATCAAAATTTTATAAACAACAAATTATCTTTTTGCGCAATACGTTCATATATATCTTACAATTAATTTTATGTGCAAAATATACTTTATAAGCATTACTAGTCGATATATTTTATGACGTGTATTTTATCGTAGCTCCAGCTATATTGCGCATGTTATATCATGCAGTAGGCGACGAGGTATTTCGAAAAGGTATCACCAAGTATTTCGCTACAAAGTAAGTATACCTATGTATGTTTAATGTATAGTCTATTATAGTTATCACATATAGCAACATTAAATATCATAAGTATAATAGCTTTTGCATTTACGTTGGAAAATATAGTACGCCATATCAGAAATATAAACTTATGCATTCAATATCCAATGC
This sequence comes from Temnothorax americanus, assembly GCF_048541705.1. NCBI lineage: Eukaryota > Metazoa > Arthropoda > Insecta > Hymenoptera > Formicidae > Temnothorax > Temnothorax americanus. The sequence goes on along the minus strand of NW_027509688.1, from coordinate 1,091,384 downwards.
TATTCGATTAGAAGAGACCATACTTTGTTCCTTAATTATAATTTGACTAAGCCAGTTTTAAGTTATATTTTTAGTTTCCACATGTGTATTAATTAAATTGTACATTAATCCTCACGTTTGATTATGTAATAGTAAATTGAAATACATACGATGTATGTATTATAGCTAATAACAATGTCATGTTTCTTTAGGGCATATATGACGGTCACTCCCGATGATTTCTGGAGCGCCATACAAAGTGCTAAAGACGAAGCTTCTTACGTCCCTTATATGCGAGATCAAAAATTCAGAATAAAGGAAGTGATGGATACGTGGATAGTCCAAAATCGTTATCCTGTGCTAAATGTAACAATGAATTACGAAACCGCTGAAATGGCAATAACACAAAAATGTTTCCACGCAACTGAAGATATCAATAATAAATGGTGGATACCCATATCCTACACTTACCAGGATTTTCCGTATTTTTCCAATACTATGCCCAATAATTGGTTAAAACCATCAGATGAAACTCTTAGAGTGCAAATTATTACAAGAGGTTGGATTATCGTCAATCTACAACAAACTGGTATAAATCAATAAATTTTACGCTCTTTTATATCTATCTTATTTGCTTTATCAACACGATAGTTTTACATTATATTCAAATTCTTAATATATTTTTTTATTAAAAAGAAGTTTCAAGATTTATATAATTATAATATTCTTTGATACATTGGGGTGAATTACATTAATAATTCATTGGTGAAGTACATTGGAAATGTACATTTTTTTGTAACAATTGTAAGTTGTAAATTACATAAAATTGGTTTATTAATATAATGAAAATGTCAGTATTAAAAAATATACCTTGATAATTTCAAATAAGAAGATCTAATAATTAATTTAATGGATAATTCAACAGCATACTGTCGTGTCTATTACGATACCGCAATTATGGAAAGAATCATACGTTACTTGAACTCTGAAGAATACATTAACATACACGTTCTCAATCGTGCTCAAATCATCGATGATGCTTATGCCTTTTTGCTCGAAGATCAACTAGATAGCTCCGTATTCATAAATATTATAAGTTACCTAGGTCGAGAGAGAGATTATGTAGCATGGCGTCCAATGTTCCGAATATTAAGACGGAATAAGAAGTACTTTTCTTTGCCAGAGAGTAAAGGTTTCAAGGTATGTATTAACAGATTTTATAAAGATGAAAAAGATGTTTGTAGAGTTATATTTGGCTCTTTAATTTGTCCAATCATTCGCACATTCTCCGTTTTATAGAATAATTATCGCTTCGCAAATATTATTATATATCAGTACAAAATTACCTTTTCAAAAAAGGTAAAAAAAGGCACTAAGCACACGCAATGTATTTTGTCAATTGTGGTACTTCCACTTTGGTTGGATTTTTGGTTTTATACATATCACTTAGGTTGAGCTAAATAACGTAATATTGTGATATAATTTTGTTAAAAACAAATTAAGCTACCACTTAGGTTGGATTGTTGAATTTACAAAATGTATTGCGTGATATAATTTTGTGATATAATTTTGTTAAAAAGGAATCAAGCTATCACTTAAATATACATCTACGGACTAAAGAGTACGACGATCATGTCGTGAGTCCGTTATATTCGTACAAATTGACGTACTGACTGCCGGAATACGGTGAATTTTACGTAGTTACCTGTTTAGAACGTGAAAACGAGCAGCATACCTATATACTATGCATACCTAAAAATAAATTCTGTCGTGATCGGTTTTATAATCGCATAATGGTAGGAATAAATGTGTTAATTAAGTGGAAAGCAAGCTCGCCGACGATTTTTATGATAGTGAATGTTTTAACAAAGCATTATATATAACAAATATGTATATATGTATATAAATCACGTCACTTCGCTTGTAGCAACAAACTAAAATATAAACCAACAAACCAACAATTCAATATTATCTCATGATTTTTAGTCACACATGGTAGGAATCTTTGATAAGCTTCTTGAGCATGTGGGATACGAAGAAAAACCTGATGATAACTATATCACAAAGATGCTAAGGCTAGATGCCACGCACTGGGCATGTACCGTCGGTCACGCGGAATGCAAGAGAAAAGCCGCCGTTAAATTAAGCGAACATTTCGCAGATCCTGATACTCACAAGTAACTCTTTTTATGATCACGATTATCTCATAATTTAGATTTGTGCGTGAGTGTTGCGTATGCGCGCGCACGTATGCATATGAATGTAATCGATTTCTTTTATTTCTTCAAGTCGTCGAAATCAGACATTCTTTTTATTGTTTTTCCTTAATTTCCATTCTTGTTCTAATCATTTAATGCATACAATAAATATGCAAAACAAGTAAAAATATATGTATATAATAACAAGCGACGTTCTCTCTCTCTCTCTCTCTCTCTCTCTCTCTCTCTCTCTTTCTCTCTCTCTCTCTTTCTCTCTCGATGGATTCATTTTTCAATTATTTATTCATTTACTGTGTTCACATGTAGTCTTATGATCACGTGGCAAATATATGTATTATAGAGTGACAGAACAGCGCTCGAGAGAAACTTTATTTTGCAGAATAAAAGTTACTTAACAAAGCGGACAGAAACACAAAACTTGATAAAATAAACGTCAGCTATGCGTATGAAATGCATGTATCTCTTTTCCATAAACACATATGTATTTTAGAGTTCCACAATGGTTGAATGATTGGATTTACTGCTTTGGTTTGGCGGTAGCTAATAGGACTACTTGGGATAAAATGATGGAACTGTATCAGCAAACATCTGATAAGAAATTTTGGAAAATATTGAGTTGCTCTGAAGATCCTGATATCATTATCAACTATTTGAAAATTATAGCATATAATACTACATTATTTAACCATGAGCAGCATGCATTGATCTTCAATTTAATTCTTGAAAACCATGCACGCAACGATTTGGTCCTTGACTACATATTAGCAAATTTTGATTTTATATATCCCAGGTAATACATTTTTTTTTACAAATATACATTCTATTTTTAAAATAAATGTATCTTATAATAAATATGTTATTGTGTTCTTACAGATTATTAACTACAAGTCTAACGATAAAAAATATCATTTTGAATGTTTTCTCTAACGAACAAATGTCCAAGGTAGATTTCATAATACTAGATTCATACTTATTGATTTTCTATTGATAATCCTTTAACTGTAGCGCGCTTAAATGAAACGTTTATCGTGCGTGGAATTATAGATTAATGCAACTTTACATAATTAAATTAATATTTATAATTAATTTTGTTCATATTTTTGGGCTATATATTTGTATCTTATAAAGCTATGTTTAAAACTGAATAATACTAGCGCGTGGTTTAAAACATAATCTGAATTTTTGTAAGGTAATAATTAATTCTAAGAATAGTATTACTCACTTTTAAACATAGCTTTATAAGATACAAATATATAGCCCAAAAATATAAACGGAATTATTTATAAATATTAATTTAATTATATAAATTAAATATATATATGCCATTTTTTTAATTAATAATGTATTTTCGAGAACGTTTATATACATATATTATATCTTCAAATAGACAATTTCTTACGACACATATATACTTCCGTAGCTAAGGGATTAAATATATTTATATGCATACCATGTTGTTTGTATATTGTTATTGTCTATGTTAAATAAAAAATTATATTTAAAAAAATGGCTGCATAAAAATAAATTACTATACATAATATTGATAAACATTCTTAACATCATAATCTGTTTCAGGTGAAAAAATTCGCAGAAACTTTTTTTCATCAAGATCCAAACGGTTTGTCAAACTATAAAATTATAAATCTGATAGAAAATCGTAAAAATAATCTTAAAGAGTCCGCAGATATTTTTACAAAGCGATTTGGAAGAAATCAAATTTAAGTGACCTATTGATCTGATCAATCAAAAATACCAAATGTGATGCAAAACATACAATTACTTACAGAATTTTTCAAACAATATCATTTTTATTTATTATTACTTTTTTGTAAATAATTTTTAATTAATTTTTAATTATTTCTAATACTTTTAATTTTTTTATAATATTTTTTATAATATTTAGTATTTTATTAATAGTCTGGAAGCTATTGATAAAATCATCTATGCAATTTTACTGTTTTATAATTAACAAATATTTTTTATAGTATTAGATTTGATGTTTGATATTTATCGTAAAATATCTTTTATAAACGTACTAAAATTGATTTATTACTCAGTATAGGAGATTATGCGAATGAATTGTTTCAACTGAATATATAATATTTTGTAGTATCATTTTCTAATTTGACAGTATCATTTTCTAATAGCGATACCTACATATATGTTAATAATAATTATAATCAATTATAATCGGTTGTTTGACTTTGAATAGAAAACACACGAAATAATGACGTCGCATTGTACTAAACATTGTAAAAAACTTTACTTAAACAGTACTGTATAAAATAAACGTTTCTGTTAACTTTTTATAATTCAATATTATTCATAACCCTCACTATCATCATCTTACACATTGCATATTTTCGTTTACTTTATATATTTTTATTTCGTCTACTATACATATTATTTATTAATTTTTCGGAATATGAAGAGGTATGGATATTTTGTAATATTTATACTAAAAAGCAACTCTCTCTCTTGACAAGATATATATTATATTCCATTTATTATCCACATATATATTAATTCCACTTATTTCTCAGATTTTTATTACATTTGTTTCTTATTGTATCTTTTATATTTTATTTAACGATAAATGTATTATACAAGTATTATCTAACTGATTCGAAGAAGCACATCAACTGACGAAAACGATTTCTTGAAATTAACATATAAACAAATTATTATTTATTTATTATATAAACATTATTTATGATATAAACACATATTATTTATAATCTATGATCTTCCTGTAGATATCTTTATCAATAAATATTCAAGAAAATGTGTAACGGTACGAGTCGAACAGTTGCGTGAAGTACTGCAGTTTATTTACATGACATATATGTATTTATCAAAACATCGAAGATTGACATTGGGAGCAATTAATCCAGCAAGCGACACAAGTGTTGCCTTGTTCGTTACTCATTGTAAAAAAGAAAAATAGAACGACGCTAGTGTCGACTTGTGTCGTTTGCTGGAAAGCTCCCATAGTTTAGTCAGTATTCGGTGTTTTTTTGAGATGGTCGGACGGGTCGAACGGCAGTTACGCTGAAATATCCTTCATATTAACGGCTTTTGTGGCGGTAGCGCATAATTAATTGCTGCAAAGAACTGTAGCTTAATCAGCATACAAGTGTAATACACAAGGTAAGTCATTAAGAGCAATAATAATAATTGATTAGGTATTATATTTCGTTGAAGATATAAAGAAAAATATAAAGCGTAATTTAAATAATTTCGACAGACAATACTACACGATGAAATTTAACTTTCTTTCCTCGACATTACTTATACTCATGGATTGCGGTAAATTTTCATTTAAGATAATGTATTTTTTTTTATCAGTCGACATATTTTGATTCTTATCGTTGTTGCATAATGAAAACTAAAAAACGAAAAATTTAATATAAATTTTGAAACGATCTTGATACACGTAACGTTCCGATCGTAGAAAAAAATGTTAAACAAAAGACGAGATTATTATTGTTATTGACAAATAAATATAATTAACGGTCATACAATGGAAAATATTGATTATTTTTGTTTTTTAAAATAATTTTAATTATTTTTATACATTTTCCTTTAGGTATATTTAAGGTACAGGAATGATAAGAGAAAGGAATTCTGCTATAACCGACAACTAAATAATTCAAATTTTACATATAACAAAATGTATTTACGTTTTTTTACTTCCGATGAAATATTCTATCTATTAGTTAAATATAATATATATATACAAATCAAATATACATATGTCACTTTACAGATGCATAAATTTCTTCTCAAAAATTAAATAAAAAATTTTCTTTTCATTCTAAAAAAATATAAGAATAACAGAATAAATTGATTGCGAGCACATCAAGATGTATCCAATATTCTAAAAAAATATTCATAATTTTCTGCGAAGTAGGTCGTACATATAATTGTCTTGATAAAAGTTGAAATTATCTTTTTCCTTTTCTTTTCTCCTCTGTTTCTTCAGATTTTGTATAAAAATTAATATTAAATTTCAATAACATGCACCGCATTGTATTATTACTTGTTTTCTTTTTAACGAAACGTTACAGAAACCTAAGACGAGTATTGACATGGAACTTCCAAAATTATTATTACATATCGGCCTAATATTGGCCACAATCACAAACTTTTGTATCGCCGATGGTGATGCAAAAGGTCTAAAATATATATATCGTTTACCCATCAACTCAATACCAGTTGATTATAACATCAGTCTGATTATTCCGGATCTCGAAAAAAGCAATATTTTTCACGGTGAAACCATTGTCACTGTCGACATTGTTCACGAATCGTTTTACATAAGCTTACACTCGCAAGGATTAGAAATAAATAAAACGGCGACAACGTTGATGAACGATACTATAGTCTATAAACCGATGGCACATACTTATGACGATGAAACGAATATATTGACGCTACATTTCGACAATCAATTGTATCGCGGTATTTACACCCTGAACATGAAGTTTGCTGGTAATTTTTCTCAGGCTGATGTTTTAGGCAATGGTGGTTTTATAAAAATTCAGTACACAGACGAGGAAGGAAACAAAACGTAAGGAAATATTAAAAATATTAAAAATATACTTTGTAAAGTACGTACGTAAAGGCTATTGTTGCTACCTTATTTATTTGTTACTTTTACTTATATTACCTTTTTTTACTTACTACTTTCATCGTTATCGACTTACAACGTATATAAAGCTCGGCGAAACAATTAAAAATGTGTATCCATTTTATTATTAAAACCGCTTTCTAGTATGTAAGTATATTTTACAATAAAATATTTGCAAAAAGTGCATGATGTAATGTTTAAAAGAATATTTAACTTTGGCTTAAAATAAAACGGTATACCAGAGTACAATATTTCTGCTTCTACTCTCAACAAAATAATATTTACATATAATATAATAAGCATATAATATATATAAACACAATAACTTAGTGTTTCTTAACTTCTCGTGTCCTACTCGCTATATGAGTGGTAAAGTTTGTACCATATGAGTGGTACTTTTGTCCTTATTTAAAAAATTGTTTAAAATCACAGGTTGGCCGCAACACACCTCATGCCAAATAAAGCCAGACGAATGTTTCCATGTTGGGACGAGCCAGCGATAAAAGCTTACTTCATGATCTCCGTGATGCATCATCAGAATTACACGGTATTTTCAAATTGGCCGATTCGAGAGCAGTACAACGTAACAAATGACATGATGTGGACACACTTTGACCGTACTTTTAAAACGTCCGCTTATCTCGTGGGAATTGTGATTGTATCTAATTTTGTTTGCCTCGAAAACGAGACCCAGTCGGTATCTGTTTGTTGCAAATGGTCTTTGCAATCGCACGCAAGATTCATGTATTCTATTGCCGAAAAGGTCACGCCGCTCTTGGAGAAGTATACGAATAGAACCAAAGGGATACCGAAAATAGATCACGTCGTGATACCAAATTATCCGGTCGACGGCATGGAAGATTGGGGAATCATTATTTACGAGTAATATTCATAACTAAAGAGATTTACATGTATAAGAATAAAAAAAATTTATATTAAGCTATTAGAACCGACGAATAACTTCTAGCATTCAAAATTTGATCAAAAAACGATAAAAAACACATGTGTATTTTACGGATATTTAAATTTCATTCATGTGTTTTCATTCTTAGGCTGTTTTAAAACAAATTAACGTATTTAATTGATATGTATGTCACCTTTTCTTTCCATGATATATACATATATAAACACATTAGACTGCATGCTAATAACGATGAAAAAAACTAGGCACAATCACATTTTGAATATTATGTAATGTTCTGTCTTTTAGCGAATCAAAAGTTGTCTACGATAATAGCGAGCATTATATATTTTGGAGCAGGAAACTAGCGTCGTTAGTAGCAAATGAAATCGTACACCAGTGGTTCGGCAATTTCATCACCCCATCTTGGTGGACTGACCTGTGGTTAAGCGAAGGGTTTGCTGTGTTCTTCCAAGTGTATTTCCTCAACAAGGTTATTTAATATTACTAATGCAATGAATTGCTCATTAAATAGAAAAGTTGAAATCACACTTCATTTTTTAAGGTCAAAATAACATCCATGAAATATTTCTATATTCTTATAAAATGTATCAAGACAGAGCTAAATAACTAATGGCAATTATTTAATTTAGAATTATAAAAAAAATTGTAACATTGTTCTTTCCGCGAATAACTAGAACGAAACATTTAATACTAATTTCTATTAAAATTCTAGAATATTATGTTCTCAGCTCTTGTCTCCTCCCAAGCTCATATTAAAGATTTACTATTTTTAATCCCTTATATGTTTCAACATTATTTTCATATTTCAGGTAGATTTGTATCCCTATAAACGCAAACTTATCTTCGAATTTTTATACTCTGCCATATCAAAGGATTGTTTTCTGTTACAGACATTTGTAGACTGGCGGTCAATAGACTTTTTCGTTACTGGGGCCATGCACGATTCTCTTCACCTAGATGTTGGCTTATTGGATTCTGTTACATTGAACCTTTACGATAACGATACTTTGGATAACCAACTCTTAGTTAATCAAGTTTATGAAAAAGGTAAAATTATGTAAATAAAATGAAACTATCGTCCATGATTAGCTTAATGTAGATAGCACAAAGACAAAGGTGGAACAGAAAGTGAATAAACAACAAATTCTCGTTTTGCGCAATACGTTCACATATGACTTAAATTTATGTATAAAAGTATATAGAATATACTTTATATGTATTATTAATCAGTATTTTATGCTGTGTATCGTAGCTCCAGCTATATTGCGCATGTTACATGATGCGGTGGGCGACGAGGTATTTCGAAAGGGTATCGTCAAGTATTTCGCTACAAAGTAAGTTATGTACAATGTAGTCTATTATAGTTATCACATATAGCAACATTAAATATCATAAGTATATGTTTATTGCATTTACGTTGGAAAATATAGTACGCCACATCAGAAATATAAACTTGTGCGTTCAGTATCCAACGATATTCGATTATAAAAGAGACCATACTTTGTTCCTTAATTATATAATTTGACTAAGCTAGTTTTAAGTTATATTCTTAGTTCCCACATGTGTATTAATTAAATTGTACATTAATACTCATGTTTGATTATGTAATAGCAAATTTAAATACATACGACGAATAACAATGTCATTTTTCTTTAGGCAATATATGGCTGTCACTTCCGATGATTTGTGGAGCGCCATACAAAGTGCTAAAGACGAAGCTTCTTATGTACCTTATATGCGAGATCAAAAATTCCGAATAAAAGAAGTGATGGATACGTGGATAGTCCAAAATCGTTATCCTATGCTGAATGTAACGATGAATTACGAAACTGGTGAAATGGCAATAACACAAAAATGTTTCCACGCAACTGAAGATATCAATAATAAATGGTGGATACCCATATCCTACACTGACCAAAGCTTTCCGGATTTTTCCAATACTATGCCCAATAAATGGTTAAAACCAGACGAAACTCTTCGAGTGCAAATTAATACAAGAGGTTGGATTATCGTCAATCTACAACAAACCGGTATGAATAATTAAATTTTACGCTTTTTTATATCTATAATCTTATTTGCTTTATCAACACAAAAATTTTACAATATATTCAAGTTCTTAATATATTTTTTTATTAAAAAGAAACTTCAAAATTTATATAATTATTATATTCTTCGATATTGGTGAATTACATTGGTAATTCATTGGTGAAATACATCGGTAATGTACATTTTTTTGTAACAATTGTAAGGTGTAAATTACATAAAATTTCCTAGTAAGCAAGAAACGTCATGAAACATTTCAACTATATTGCATTAATGTTAAAACGTTGCTTAATGTAGTTAAAATGTTTCTTGATGTTTCTTGCTTACTGGGTTTTTTATTATTATATCAATATGTCAAAATATCACATGATACAATAATCAAAATGTCAGTATTTGAAAATATACCTTGATAATTTCAAATAAGAAGATCTAATAATAAATTTAATGGATAATTCGATAGCATACTGTCGTGTCTATTACGATACCGCAATTATGAGAAGAATCATACGTTACTTGAACTCTGAGGAATACAGGAACATACACGTTCTCAATCGTGCTCAAATTATCGATGATGCATATGCTTTTTGGCTCGAAGATCAACTAGATAGCTCTGTATTCAAGAATCTTATAAGTTACCTAAGACGAGAGAGAGATTATATAGCATGGCGTCCAATGTTCCGAATATTAGAACTGAATAAGAAGTACTTTTCACTGCCTGAGAGTGAAGGTTTCAAGGTATGTAATAACAGATTTTATAAAGATGAAAAAGATGTTTGTAGAGTTATATTAGACTCGAATTAATTTGTCTAATCATTTACACATCCTCCGTTTTATATAATATAATTATCGCTTTGCAAATATTATATCAGTACAAAATTACCTTTTCAAGAAAGGTAAAAAATTTTGTCGTATAATAATTTTGTTAAGAAGAAAGTAAAACTATACTACCACTTGGGTTGGATTCTTGGTTCTATACATATCACTTAGGTTGAGCTAGTACGTGAAAACGAGCAGCATATCTATATACTATGTATACCTAAAATAAATTCTGTCGCGATCGGCTTTATAATCGCACAATGGTAGGAATAAACGTGTTAATTAACATTAATACAAATGGACATAAGGGGAAGTGGGGAGCAAGCTCGCCGACAATTTTTATGATAGTGAATGTTTTAACAAAGAATTATATATAACAAATATGTATATTTGTATATGAATCACGTCACTTCGCATGTAGCAACAAACCAATAATAAAATTCAATATTCACACGATTTCTAGTCACACATGGTAGGAATCTTTGATGGGCTTTTTGAGCATGTGGGATACGAAGAAAATTTTGATGATGACGATATCACAAAGATGCTAAGGCTAGATGCCCTGAAATGGGCATGTACCGTCGGTCACGTAGAATGTAAGAGAAGGGCCGCAGTTAAATTGAGCGAACATCTCGCGGATCCTGATACTCACAAGTAATTTTTTTACGATTATCCCATAATTTATATTTGTGCGTGTGTGTTTCGGGCTCACGTATATGCATATATATGGATGTAACCGATTCCTTATTTCTTCAAATTGTCGGACATTCTCCATAATTTCTATTCTTGTTCTAATCTCTAATGCATGGAATAAATATGCGAAACACGTAAAAATATATGTACATTTATATTCACTGTAATATATAATCTTATGGTCATGTGGCAAATATAGAGTGATGACAGAACAGCGCACGAGAGAAACTTAATTTTGCAGAATAAGAGTTAACTAACAAAGCGGACAAAAATACAAAACTTGATAAAATAAAACGTCGGTTGCGTATGAAGTGCATGTATCTCTTTTCCATAGACGCATATGTATTTTAGAGTTCCAAAATGGTGGCAAGATTGGACGTACTGCTTTGGTTTAGCGGTAGCTAATAGGACTATTTGGGATAAAATGATGGAATTATATCAGCGAACATCTGATAAGAAACTTTGGAAAACATTGAATTGTGCTGAAAATCCGTATAACATTATCAACTATTTGAATGTTATAGCATCGAATACTACATTATTTAGCAATCTGGAGCATGCATTTACCTTCAATTTAATTCTTCAAAACCATGCACGTAACGATTTGGTCCTGGACTACATATTGACAAATTTTGATAATATAAAACCAAGGTAGTACATTTCTTTTTACAAATATAAATTCTATTTTTTTAAATTTATCTTATACATTTTAATTAATTTTTAAATAAATGCATCTTATACATAAATATGTTATTTTGTTCTTACAGATTAGTTTCTACAAGTCTAACGATAAAAAATATCATTTCGAATGTTTTTTTTAACAAACAAATATCAAAGGTAGATTTTATAATACTAGATATAATACTAAATTCATACTTATTGATTTTCTATTGATAATCCTTTAACTGTAGCGCGCTTAAAATAAAACGTTCATCGTGCGTGAAATTGTAGATTAATATAACTTTACATAATTAAATTAATATTATTTATAATTAATTCTGTTTTATGTATATTTTTGGGTTATATATTTATATCTTATAAAGCTATGTTAAAACTGAGTAATATTAGCGCATATGGTTTAAAACAAACTAAATTTTTGTAAGGTAATAATTAATTCTTAAGAATATTACCTCATTATGAATTTATAATATATGATATACATATATACTTCCGCAGCTAAGGGATTATATATATTTATATGCATACCATGTATTGTTATTGTCTATGTTAAATAAGAAATTATATTTTAAGGAATGGTTGCATAAAAATAAATTACTACATATTAATGATAAACATCCTTAACATCCTAATCTGTTTCAGGTGAAAAGATTCGCAGAAACTTATTTCAGTCAAGATCCAGACGCTTTGTCAAGCATTATAAAACTGTTAGAAAATCGTAAAAATGATCTTAAACAGTCCGTAGATACTTTTACAAAGCATTTTGGGAAACATTAATCTCGAGTAACCAAATTGATTCGATCAATCAAAAATACCAAATGTGATGCAAAACTCACACAATTACCTATATAATTTTCAATGTAATACTAATTTTATTTATTAATATTGTTTTTGAATAATTTTTTATTTATTTTTGATAATTTTCAATATTTTTCAATATTTTTATAATATGTAGTATTTTATTAATAGTCTGGAAGCTATTGATAAAATCTTATATGACATATTAATGTCCTATAATTGACATACTATTTATATGTATTAGGTTTGATGTTGGCTGATATTTTTCGTAAAATATCTTTTGTTTCTTCTGTAAGACAGAAATGATTGTTACACAAGTCTAGTTTTGTTATCAAAGAAACTTGCAAAAAATTATAGTTTTATCGGACGCAAGATTATTATAGCTGTAACAAATAATAAGTCTACGTTACTATTATGACTTTATAACTATCATGATTATATATAAAGTACATTTATAATGCAAAAAATAACATTCTGCTAGATTCTGTAGAAAATTTTGTAGATATCACATTCTTGCGTCAACAGTATAAATTATTCTCAAACGAGCTGATAAGTATTAAAAGTACACGTAAAAAATGTAAATTTTAAAAGTAAAATATTTATTAACCATTGTTAACGTAAGAATATTTAAGTCGCTTGTAAAATACTGCCTACATTGTTAAAAGTTAAAGGATGAAATTTAAACCAATACCTTGTGTGTTAAATAACATTTTGTTATTTTCAACTACCATGTATGTCGAGATTTATTACTCTAACACAAAACTGTATTATTTTAACTCAATTGGGTAATTTTGTTAAATTAACGACTTTGAATTGAATATTATTGCTATATCAAAGTTTTTAACTATGATATACAATTTTATCCATAATATACCGCCGCACAAGACACTATAAAGTCGAATGTGATTCAATATATTTCGCCTCTAATTACACCTGTAATTCGGTTTTTGTATTATAATGTAACTACTATTTTTCGTATTAGAAATGACAACGAGAGAGAGACAACAATATTTATAAAATAAATTCTTTGCCTTTAATATAATTAATTACGAATCTATATTACCTGATCACTTAAAAATCTTTTGACATATATACTTCATACTTCATAGTTACTAATCGTTATAAATTGTATCTTATATGCATTTTATGTGAATTGTCTCACATTATAAAATATGTTTCAAGCAGCAATATATCAGCAAGTATTTTACATACTTCGTCTCCACCATATTTATGCTTCTTTGCACATCCCAACGCGCCTAGACATTTATGTCTTGTACTATCGCTTCTGGTTTGAGATATTCCAATATTGTCGGCAAAAAATGGGATACGACAATAAAACCGAAGAGAGCGCCTCTCCTAAAATCGTCCAATAGAGTGTTATATGAATATTTCTCAATGTTTTGAACACCAGCGTTCAGCAAATACTCCATCAGCGCATCGTGATAAGCCCGCATGATGTCGAAAAATTTCTCTCGTATTTCTTCATTCCAGCAACAGTTGTAGAGATACGTAGAGAGATCAACGATGGGCGTCGAATATCTAATAAGCGCGAAATCGATCAGCATCGCGCTATATCGTCCACCCTCATCCGCCTTGAAGAAAATGTTGCTCAATAGAAAGTCGCCGTGGCACATGGTGGCCAGAGGTTTAAGCGGTTATACTTATAGATTATACTTGTCGTAAAAAAATCTTTGAAGAGGCATTTTAAAGCTAAAGAGACAATCTTTTTATAAAAATATTTTAAGTTACAAAAAGTTGCAAAATCCAATTGTTATAAGTAATTAAAATGTTTTTAATTATTTTTATTATATGCTTTGCGACAAGCGCAAGGTTGAGTATTTAAAAATTAAATGCATAAAAATTATAGTGTAATTTTTACCAAGAAATAGCAGACAAATTCTGCCAATATTCATAATAGCTTTTATGAGTTTATAGTTTCAGAACAGTATAAAAATAAATTTTTACAACAAACTTCACAGAAAGCTGTTTTAGAAACTGTTTTTATTTTAGTAACTGTGGCTAGAAAAAGTAAATTGAGATATGTCTTAAACAAAAACCATTCAAATTATTAGCGGAATGTATAGACGGACACATGCGGATACCTTTCCTTCCATTGATTAACCAACCGATCGCTTATTTTACAGTAAATGAGATAAACCTCTACCAGTTTAGGACATTGTTCGAAAATAACGGAATATTTATCAGGTGTATGAAAGTTCACAAAATCAAAATATAACTTTTTCAAGTTTTTGCACTGCGCTAGCAATTCTAAATTGTGACCAGTAAGGTAAAATATAG
Organism: Temnothorax americanus; assembly: GCF_048541705.1. NCBI lineage: Eukaryota > Metazoa > Arthropoda > Insecta > Hymenoptera > Formicidae > Temnothorax > Temnothorax americanus. The sequence continues at coordinate 1,076,302 of NW_027509688.1, read as the reverse complement.
ACAAATACACCTCTTGCAAGTTTTGATAAGAGGAAAGAAGTCTAAATAAGCTCTCAACAGGGTACTCAGATGAGTACCCAGATGGGTTACATCCGCTTCTGTAACAAAAATGATATAATTAGTACAGTACTTTAATTGCAAAGAGAAAATTCATGTAACTTTTTAAAGATGCTCGCAAGAGAAGCAAACCAATTTCAATAAAGAATACAATAATAATATGTATCTCAAAAGAAAATGTAGCACACACACTTACAGATGCACTTTTCGTAAATTCTTACAGTTAGTAAGAGCATTAATACCCTGAGATGTAAGCTCACGTGCGTCCAATAGATTTATTACTTCCAAGTTACGACACGAATTTCCCAACTCTAGTACAACTGCTTCTGTGATTGTAGCACTCTTATAAATATGATGCATGAAATGTAACTCACGCATCCGTTGATTTTTTTCCAGTATTTTGCAAAGACGTTTAGGTTTTAAATATGTACTACGAACGTTTAAAAATTCCAAACCTTTTAGCTTCTCAAGGTACGAAAATCCTTCGTCGTCTATGTAACAACAATAACTTAGATCCAATTCTAAGAAAAATTTGTATTAGATATATGCAATTTACTCATAATCTTAACAATCATATACATTATACGTATACTATATACATATTATACCTTTCAAATTTTTGCATATCTCTGAAATTTTAAGTAAGGCTTGATTGTCAACAGATTTGCCGCAGTCATATAGTTTTAAGTGCGTTAAACGCATGCCGCAATTATCGAGAAACTTACTTAAATCCTTAACATCAAATTTGCTTGCTGTAAGATCTAACTGTTGCAAATATTTACATCTAGGTGTAAAATAACAAAACATATCGCACATGTATCTATGAGATACACGTCGCATGTTTAAACGTGTATAGAGTTCAGGGTCTCGTATTAAATTATTGAAGTACCAATTTACTCTACTCACGCGGCATAACGTTATCAAATCCAAGTTTTTAAATATCTTTAGTAATATTTCATCCTGTAAAAATAAAATATAAAAATTTAATATTCGAGATGACATTACAATAAATATTATTATGAGAAATAGACTTCTTAAAATACTTTACAGGAAGGGTAGACAAATTGCAAAGCTTCTTGGATTTATCTGAAAGTATTTCATCCTGTAAAAATAAAATATAAAACGTTAATATTCGAGATGACATTACAATAAATATTATTATGAGAAATAGACTTCTTGGAATACTTTACAGGAAGGGTAGACAAATTGCAAACCTCCTTGGATTTATCTGAAATTATTTCATCCTGTAAAAATAAAATATAAAACTTTAATATTCGAGATGACATTACAATAAATATTACTATAAGAAATGGACTTCTTGGAATACTTTACAGGAAGGGTAGACAAATTGCAAAGCTCCTTGGATTTATCTGATAAGAGTTTCATTTGCTTTGCCCAATTAAAAAGCGATTTAAAAAAATTAAAAAATGATTTAAAAAAATCACTTTTTAATAAAATATGACGCGAGTTCTTCTCTCCATTAGGTTGCACATAACCAGGTATTATCTCCTGAGATGCCTTTTTGTGCTTTAATATTATACTCTTATACGTATCGCTGCAAATGTTATCGAAACAAATTTATTTTCATTATTAATAAAAAAAAGGATTTAAATATTATCTAATGTCGACGATAATAATACCTTCTGCAAATAACGCAATATTCAGGAAAATTTTCTTGCAGATGAACTATATCCAAGTGTGCACTTTTTAAATCTGCTGTTAAATTATGAACATCGTCATGGCATGAAGAGAACATGCGGTTTATTCTTTGTAACAGATTAGTTAAGCCCTCGTTAGGATTTCTAGAAAGGATCAATTCTGAAGTACCGATGAGCATCACAGCATCTAGCTTTGTGTAAGAGAACTGTGAACTGTTCTTAAATACTAGTTTGAGCATTTTGGTTTTAAAGTTACACGGATGCGACAACGGTGGAGAAAATAATCTTGATGTCAGCGGTACAATCTTAGACCATTTATCCCACAACTTGAACCACTGATTATTAGAATCTTGAGCCCAAATTTGAATTACGCTTCCAGGATTATGTATTTCATAAATAGAGACTCTGATTGGATATACAGCTTCATGAAACTCGATATCTTCAAAATAGAAAATATAACTATATACTCTCTTTTCGACAAAAGCATATCTTCTTTAACAATATCTTATTTGTTAATTAAAATATTACATACTAATATAATTATTTTCGATCGGCGGTATATAATCCCATTTCGATATAGAAGCAAGTCGTTCAGCAATTTCTTCGTTTTGTTGCCATGGAGATATTGAAATATCTGCGACATTATTATTATTATACGTCTGTAATTTAAATTGCGATTAATTTTTACGGAAGAATAACATATAATATCAGGAAATACACATACCAACGTCTTTTTTTTATTGGGTGGCCCAATTATGTCAGAGGCAGTATAAAATATGCTTAAATTGTTGTGGTCTTTGGAAACAAATCTTTTCTTCCCATATTGATAGATGAAATCAACGCTATTCTCTTCTCCTACGGATACTCTGCCGACATAGGGGTACCGACTGCAACTCTCGCAATATAAAGATTGATTGTAGGATGTCATACTTCTCCCTAAAAAAACGATAAAAAAATATGGAGAATAATAAGCCTTGCTTTTGTAGTGTATGCTACAATGTATTGATAAAATATCACATATTTATATAATTATAGTGGTAAGATTATATAATCTAAGTTTATCCTGCTTTCATTCACATTGCTAGTACTGACATATTATCACATATTCTGCATGTATATTATTAGATAATTAATTATTTTAAACAAAATAACAATTTTAAAAAATCTCTTTAATATAGAAAAATGTTTTTTTATAAATCTGAAATATCGCGAGCTCTGTGCTCTTCTATCACCACGTGGCACACGTGCACGAGCACAAGAAAAAACCAAAAAAATTACAGATTTCAGATTGTCCACATTTTTTCCACTTACGCTTAATTTTTAAATGACAATAAAGTTTTATTCTACAAAGTCGTAAAAGTAAATATAAGACGTAAACAGTAAGCTATATATATTGACTAATAAGATTTTTACAATCCAAGAAAATGTTTGGTCAATTTTTACTGCTTACGTCTTACCGCATACTCTTACGGCTATTGTAGAATAGGCTTAAGATTTTCCGAAATGTATTATTTATCTTATTTTTAAAAAATGTATCTTTTATTTTTCATTTTCCGATACACGTTGTAGTGTGTTCCACTACGTGGTAGAGTATTTTACCACGTGGTAGAAAAATATACGGCATACACGCGTGCACAAACACTAAAGAAAAAAATTGCAAAATTTAAATTGCTTACGTTCGCTACACTTACGCTACTAACAATAAGTGACTAAAATTTTTCAAAATGTATTTTTTAATTTATTTTGAGACTGGCCGTTTAATTTTAAATTTTATTATTAACTTATTTTATTATTACTATTAAATTATTTAGCAATTATTATTGTACAAACAACCTTCACCCGACGCGGCCGGGTCTACAGTTGTTGGGACTCTAAATTTAAAATTTATTACCGAGCGCCAACCAATTTTTATAAAATGGGTAAAGGTATACACGAACAAATAGAAACTCAGGGGTGGATAGTTGGACAGACCCTCAAATATGAATCGAGCGATTACATTACGTTTGAGTTAATATTGTTACGTCCTGTGGACTTCGCGATTTCCTTCTTTCATAAAAACTTTTCGTATGTTGTTTTTCTAACAGAATTGTTTTTGGGATGACGAAAACCGAATAATATTTGTCGATCGGCGGGCAAGTTACTGATGATAATGAATCATCATTCTTTCCGACATCAAATCAAACAAATACGTGTTATTATACGTGTAACAAATACGTATATTAATTGTGAAACCTGTACCGCCGGTCAATAGCTGGTCAGGCCGTTATTCCCAGGGAAAATTTATGAAAAACACTTGACGCCAGACAATAACAGATAAAACGAGGCTATAGAAATTTCGAGATCTAGCGTCTCGATCCGTGAGAAATTGTGAAACCTGCGCCGCCGGTCAATAGCCGAGTGGGCCGTCATATACATTCCCGGGAAAATTCCCGGGATTTGGCTACTTCTCTATTGTAATTATACTTTGCTAAAATTTTATTAGATCTTTTCTTTTATAATAAATGTCCAAATGCCCTCGTTATTAATAAATAAATAAAAAAAAAATATATATATATATTGTAAAATGAATACCATTAAGACCTCGTCCTCAGCTTTCTTGCTCTCTCGAAAATCGACCACGGTCCGATCCCTGGTTATATGGATTAATTTCCTTGACTAAAAATAGGACCACGAGTGCACAAAATTCACAGTAGGCGTATATAATAGCGTCCCTTCTGGACATTGACTCATGACTGGAGTTTCCCGAAACGTGCATTCGTCTCGAGGCACGCGTCTTTTCCAGCGTGCGCCCGAGATATGATAAGATCTCGTTACGTCTTCCTATCTCCCCTCTTCTAGATAGCCCTTTCCTTGCTATCCTTCTAAACCTAATATTCTACAAATTCCAGAGCGTAACAATATATTATAATTTGTTTTACAATTATTATATTTCGTTTATAATTTGTCTCACACACACACACACACACACACACACAAGTATATATATATAGGAGAGAATACAGATTAAATAATATATATTACTTACAATATACGATAGCCGATTACAATTCCTTCTTGACAGATTCTTACTTACGATCACAATCGCTTCCACAATACAATGTCTCTCATCGCCGAATAATCAACGGTACAATTACAGCAAGTGAATGACGACGGTCCAACTTATCGGGGGAACGACTCCCGGAATTACAGAGTGTATCGCAGTACGGCTTTCCGGAGAGTGAATTCTCCGGCAGTCCGGTGCTCCGGCAGAGGTCCAGCGTGAGCTGGATAGTTAGCGCATGAGCATCTCATAAATTTCACCGGTGAGCCGGTTGCTTAGGTCGCAAATATTCGGACAGCCCCGTCGGCTTTCTCCGGGGGCGGCTGCTTTGGCGTCCTTGTCCGCCAATGGTCGAGTCTGACAAAGGGATCTTCAGGCTAACGGATTTTTGTTTTTTTTCGTACTTACTGTACTTGAGAGTCATCACTCGGACATCAATTTCCCAAAGTATTAAAGCGCGCTTTTCAAAAAAACTCGAGAAAATCGACTTTGAAAAATTCCGAGCGCGCTATGTACACAGAATTAATTTTAATGTAAAATTTATCAAATCTATGCTAATTAATATTTAATCGTTTTCAACTTCGTTTTCAATGAAAAACTTACATCTTCTTATTTTGAATATTGGTACAAAAATAAAAAACGTCAGGTAGGAAATAAAATAGTTTTATATTTTTGAAAATTACGAGAAAATACAGCGCAAAAATAATAATAATAATAATAATAATAATAATAATAATAATAAACTTTATTAACGGGTAATAAACCCTTTAGCGTACAAAGAGTAAAGAAAAAACAAGAACAATAAGATAAAATAAAAATTTTACAACATAATATGGAGAAATTCAGGTTACAAGAGTAGAGGGGAAAGTTTTTGTTTAAAAGTTGATACAGAGCCACCAAAAAAGTCAACCCTATTGGAGAAATTACTTGCAGATATTATTAGCTTATTTACACAAAATGATATTAATAAAAATATTGTTTAATTTTTAAAAGTGAATTATATGATATAAAATATATAGTTTAAAATATATTGTATACAGTCGTTTTACACGTCAATATTGCACGAACCAGGATGATAATTATCGTAAAAGCAAGGGAAACAATAAGTTTCACGGCATCTAGCACACCGTACGAACGCAGATATTTTACAGGCGCAAGGTTTTTTTAAAATGTCTATTGAAAAACATACTTTATTGACGTTCATAAAAATGTCTCTGTCATCACAAAGGTTTGAAGCGAATCGCCACGCGTATCGAATCATGTTCTTAAAGATTGGAGAGAACAGCTGGTGATGTACAATAGATTGAATTTTAATGCAATTTTCTCGAGAATTAATTAAAATGCCTGTAAAATATCTGCCTGTAAAATATATGCGTTCCTACGATGTGCTAGATGCCGTGAAACTTACTGTTTCCCTTGCTTTTACGATGAATATCATCCTGGTTCGTGCAATATTGACGTGTAAAACGACTGTATACAATATATTTTAAACTATATATTTCATATCATATAATTCACTTTTAAAAATTAAACAATATTTTTATTAATATCATTTTTGCGCTGTATTTTCTCGTAATTTTCAAAAATATAAAACCATTTTATTTCCTACCTGACGTTTTTCATTTTTGTACCAATATTCAAAATAAGGTGTAAATTTTTCATTGAAAACGAAATTGAAAACGATTAAATATTAATTAACATAGATTTGATAAATTTTACATTAAAATTAAAATTCTGTGTACATAGCGCCCTCGGAATTCTTCAAAGTCGATTTTCTCGAGTTTTTTTGAAAAGCGCGCCTTAATACTTTGGGAAATTGATGTCCGAGTGATAACTCTCAAGTACAGTAAGTACGAAAAAAAAACAAAAATCCGTTAGCCTGAAGGTCCCCTTGTTTGATTAACCCGCTCTATTTATTCATGAGTAGTGTTACATCTATTACTAGATGTCTTGTTATATAAAAAACGGGCACAATAACAACTGTGCCGCAAGCAACAACGTAGAACTACGTCAACTGTCATTATTTCATGTTAAAGTATTCAGCGAAGGAAACTAGACGTAGGGCTACGTCAACTGTCTTTGGCTGAATAATAGTGACAGTTGACGTAGCCCTACGTTTAGTTTCCTTCGCTGATAGTCCAGTCACTATGTACATTTAAAAATCGGCGATCGTAATTTCTTTAAGTGTAATTTTCGTTTCAAAACATCTGCAATGGCAAATACGTGTTTAATTCTCTTAAGAAAACTTGACGGTTTCAAAATAGCTACAATAATTTCAGGCTTTGCAAGATTTATTTGCAACTTTGAGGCGTAGTGCGATATGGAATTTTCAACGAAATTAAAGTAATAAATAAGAACATTTTACGATTTTTATTGCTGTGCAAGTTTTATTTGAAGCGTTTATACAGATTCGTGTGCGAAAAACGATAAAATAGAAAAAAACGAGCAAAAATGCTCAATTTTTCCTTTTCTCTTTTGATATCTCGAAAACTATCGATCGTACGCCAAAATATCACTGAACGTAACTTGTAGAGCGGGAAAAATCCTATAAAAAACATTAATTATGTTACTTTTTTGCGTCAATGAAGTCGGAAATCTTAGCGAAAGCGTTCGGTGCCGCGTATCGACGCAACCAACGCGCCGCTAACGCGATGACGACGACTCTCCACTTTGAGACGCTCTACAAGGCGTAATTTTCAACGAAATAAAATAAATAACAAATAAAAATTGTAGGTTTTTTTACGCTCTACAAGTTTTATTTGAAGCATTTTTGCAATTTCGGACGACAATAATGAGTAAAAAGAAAAAAACTAAATATCTCTCTCTTATATAATTTCTTATTTCTCTTTCTCGTTCGATGTCTCGAAAACAATCGATCATACGTAAAAATGTCATACGACATAATTTATAGAGCGTAAAAAAAGCTTTAAAATGAGCTCTGATTCGACCTTGTAACTTTATTAGAAACCGAGTTATCGCGGAAAAACCATTTTTTCACATTTTTTACTTCCGTAAAAAAAGCAAGCGGAAAACAGAGATCGCGAAAACTTGAGATTAAGCTTTTCTTGAGCCTCCCAACACCCCCCAAAAGAAAAATCCTGGGTCAGAATTATGTCTTTTATAATTTGTTTTTTTGTACATAGTGACTGGACTATGAATACTTTCATGAAATAGTGACAGTTGACGTAGTTCTACGTTGTTGCTTGCGGCACAGTTGTTACTGTGCCCGTTTCTTTTTTATTTACATTTAATTTTATTCAAAAGCTATATACTACATATGCTACTTACATTTATTTTTTATTTCTATTTATTTTTATTTAAAAGCTACCATATGCTACTTACATTTATTTTTTATTTACATTTACTTTTATTCAAAAGCTACCATATGCTATTTACATTTATTTTTTATTTACATTTATTTTTTTTCAAAAGCGCAGATTACTTGTCTTATCTCTAAAGTAGGTGCATGTGCGTAATTGGCGAGGCTGAACCGGATCTACCTTAATAACCCTACCGTTTCGTTCATTGAATTTGAACGTCAGAATTTTATTGTATTTTACAAATATCCGTTTTACAGGTTTTACATTTAATTTTGCAAGACGGTGCCTGCGTCTCCGTTCATCCATAGATATCGTTTCCCATGCTTCAAACACTGTTGAAACTGACCGGAGAGATCGGTTGTCCAACATGCCAAAAATCATGTTGGATATTTCAAGAGGCAGCTGTTTAATGATATCCAATTTCTTTTGTATAAATACATCAAAATATGAAACAATTCTCCTAAAGGCTTCCATTGCTCTTGATCTGTGTCCTGTATTCTTTGAGAACCTAAAAGATAATGATAGCTCCGCAGTCTCGATGCTGATATTTATACTCCTTTCCCTATCCGTCACGTGGCTACCCCGAAAATGGCGCGTTCTAATTGGCTGTCCTCCCCCCACCCCACTCCCCCTGCTCTCCCACCCATGTACATGTGCCGTTTCGTTTATTGGATTTGAAGGTTAGAATTTTATTACATATTTTACAGGTTTACATTTTATTACATTTTCATTACATTTAATTTCGCAAGACGAAGCCTGCGTCTCCGTTTATCCATAGATATCGTTTCCCATGCTTCAGACACCGTTGAAACCGTCCGGAGAGATCGGTTGCCCAACATGCAAAAAATTATGTTGGATATTTCAAGAGGCAGCTGTTTGATGACGTCCAATCTTTTTTGTATAAATATATCAAAATATGAAACAATTCTCTTAAACGCTTTCATTGATCGTGATCTGTGACCTAATAGCCTTCGCCGATTTTCGCCAAAGTAAATGCCAACCTTTCTTTAATGATATTCTGTATAAAATTACATGTGTAACTTCACTTCTTTTTAGACATAAATTGGACTCCTTCAACGATTAAGGCCAAATTCAATACCGGTACTTTAATGAGGTGGGCGATTCATTGAAATTTTAATATACTTAAGTAAATCGGTTATTTTTTAAAATAAATTAGTAGCTCTTTCATTGTGAACCGATTTTCATAAAACCAGTACTAAAATTTTTCTAGACAACATAAACTTAAGTATATTAAAATTTTAAATTGTAGGCATAAATTGGTATTCCCAGATCGACGACAAATTCATGTCAATCCTCCTATAGTATTAAGTAGTTTAATTTTAGAAAATGCTTCCATATCGGATAATGCGACATTATATCTGCTCGGTATCACGGAGCGTGTAGTACTGAATATGACATACTAGCAAGAGAAATATAAGGTGAAACATTTGGGGATGTGTCTAAAAGACACACGTGAACGTTTACTAAACATAAATATTGATATATTGTTTGAATTTTGCTAACAGTTCAGTCAGTTAGCTTTGTTTCTAATCGCTCGATTCTAGTAATTACATTTAGATTAAGGTACACGTTTTGTTCACATTGTCAAACTAAAAAGTAAAGCATATATAACTGTAAAGATTATTATAAGAGCTTGTGTATGTTAAAATTGTTTTCTGACTTTTTGTCAGAGTGATTATTATAATATTGAGTATAATAATTATTATAATAGAAAGTAATGTTTAAATTTTTAATTTATTTTGTTGAAAACATTGAACTGATAACACAGTTATAAGCTACATTATATAGAGTCCGCATGTGAGACTAAATCCGCGAAGCTTACACAATGTCAATGGTTGAGCTAATTGATTCTAAAATAACGAATTCAAATTAACAGTATTTGACATAAACTTATAAGTAAATTAAATTATTTAACTCAAATAATTATTAGGTCCTTGATTTTTATTATATCAAAATTTTTGACTCCTATTAACATTGAAATACATTTGCACCGTAATGAAAGATGTATTAAACCAAAAAATTACACACATAACAAAATTTAAACATTAAAACTCATGCAGTAAGCCAATTGACCGAATAGAGCCTAGAGTTTTAAATTGTAGCCTTGTCTTTTTCACAATTTTCGATTAATCAGCCGATTTTCTTCCTGTTAAATTTAACTGATTACGTTTTTTCATGTGCTTCTTATTGACCTTATAATCCAAAAAAGATGTTGAAAAAGCAGTTGAGTTTTTATTTCGAAGTGCTGATAATATTGTGCAACATTTTCCTCAGATATCAAACACGTTGTTTTTTAGAAAATAATTTTGTCCCTAACATGTTATTTTCTATAATTATTTTTTTAACTGAAATTATTTCACAAAATGATTTTCTTATCGCGACAAACGTGTGTACATTATTGTGATGTGGTAAATCTATTATGGTCCAGATTTGGTTTTGAGAACATGTTTGAAACGATGCACATAAATTGGAAAATAGAATTTGTATTTATCTGTATTAAATTTAGCAATCGAGGAAATACGTACAAATACTTTTGTAACTCTATATATTAAAAAAAAAATCACTCGGAATAACTTAAACACACAGTGGTCTACAAAATTATTGTAACACTCAATTCATATTAAAATTTCGCATAACTTGAATAACTTCAAATAAACATATCTCCGCGAAAAATTATCGTATTTAAAAAATTTTATTTTAATTTCAAAAAATAAAGTCTATTTTAAAGATTTTTTTGTTAGATTTTAAATTGATTTTCTTCCTCTTCCGCCATCTTTCCAAAAGTATAAGGATGTGCTTTTTTTTCCAAAAAAGGTATATTTAGCATGACGCACGCTGCGGAATAGAATAAATTTTTTTCGCAAATGTCATGATAACCATCGTAAAATATAGACTTTTCCTTGCAAATTAAAAAAAAAATTGAGATCTGTACGTTTATATCTTTCGCGGAGTTACGGCGTACCAAAGTTACTTATGCACTTTTAGTGTGTTACCATCTTCGGATGATCTCTTGCAGATGCTCATGCACGCATATTGATGCAGGTTCTAATTGGCTGCAAGAAATCATCTGAATTCAAGAGTCGGGATATCCAGGTCTATACTTAGGTCGTTTTCGGCCGTGTTCTGCTCACATCAGCGCTGAAAGCATCGCTCTAGAAAAATTATTGTTGCTCCGTAAGTAGAGTGAATGACAGATTATTTGAAGGAAAACAGGGATTGCCGGCGTGCGATTACTCGTAAATCAATCTTAAATTTGATCTGCTGGGCCTTCTCGAGCCGATATAGACCCTGTCCTCTCTCAGTTCGATTGTTTCGAATATCCTCTGGCCTCGTACTTTATTACCCGCTACATGCTCACGAAGAGGGCAGGCCTCCGCTTGTAAGGAGCTCGTAAATTCGTCACCATATACTTGGCTCCCGCCGCAAAAACCTCGAAGCGAATCGCGCTATATTTTCCACAGAAAACTTAAGGCACTACCCACATTCAGAATGCCTTCGTGATTAACTAATGATTAAGTAAGCCAAAATATCGTAGTATTTAGGTATTGTGATGTGTGTTGTGTGTGTGTGTGTGTGTGTGTGTAAAAAAATAAAAAATTTATATTGATGACAGAAAAATTGTTTAAAGTATGAAGCAAACTTTTTAAGACTCATATACGAACATTTGTAATAACAATTGTTTAAATAGTGTTATATAGTCAAATAAAAAAAATGAATATTGAATAAGCTAAGAAAACAATAAAAGTTACAATAATGCTAAAGACGGAGGTAAAAAATAAAAATTTTAACAGCAGCAATATGATTCTAGCGAAGATTCTTATAATGATTATAAAATAATGTTATAAAATAAAAATAAAAATAATTGTATTAAGAATTACTCTTTTAATCTATCTAAGAGCAATTGCATGCTAGATAATAATAATAATAATAATAATAATGCAAAGAAAGTAATTTAAATAATAAATATTACAAAGTAAAGTGACTTCAACGTCTAAAAAATCGAGTATAATTTTCATATTATTTCATATTGAAAAAATTGTGTCTAGATCTGGAAATACGTATCTGTCCGCTTACAATTAGTATTATTGATAAAAGCTTGTAACAATATCTCTCATGGCGATACAATAGATGGGCGAAGATCAAAATTTGTCGGACGTCTTTGTTTTACCTGTGAAAACTTGTTAGTTGGCTCCGTCATCACTCACGGTACCTTTAACGCCTCGTAAAACCGAGATACGCACCACTCAAAATAACCGGGGCCACGCCTATTATCTGCGTGGTGATGCTACAGGATCATTTGGGTGACTTACGCTCGCAAATGGGGCGCGCTGATGAATTAGCGCACGATTACGAGGCGACGCTCTTTTTCAAAACGATGACCATCGGACCCCTGCTCAGCCTCTAATTGGTTTCCATTTCGACAACGACATGTGGCTTATGTGTATATTTTTTTTTCAGCAAACGCAATCGATCATATATATGTCGTTAAGAACTGAATTCGAGTAGCGTTCGAAGAATAGCGATATATCGAAAAGAGTAATTTTATATTTTGCTTTTATGATGCAACATTGGCCTCAAGGAAAAAATTATGATTGTAATTTTTAAAATGTGAATTTTATTACCCACGAAGACAATTAAGTTTGAAGCTATAGTAAAATCTACTTAAAATTAATTAAAAAAGTTTTTACTTATTTTTACTTTGGATTTCTTTGAATTTAGCTCATCATATATAAAAGTCTTGTCATTTTAAATAAATAACAGCAAAAATTATGTAATTATAAAATTATATCATATTGTTTATTTGTTATTTAATATAAAAATGTTATTATACTATAATGTTAAAATTAATTGGATTGCGTTAGGGCATTAACTCTCTTATATTGCTCAATAATTCCTCAATGTCGTTCGATTGCTAACAAAATAGACAATTATATTATTAGTAACATATAATTGTGGCAAAAAAATCGCTCATCTGATCTCTAAATTTCAACTCGAGTTCGGTTGAATTTCTCTTTTTGTTTTCGTAACGCCTCATGATCCGCCCTTCGTATGGCCGGGCCTTAAGGACGGACTTCAGGAAATCACCCTGAACAGGAAGGTGAGAGGAGAAGGAACAACGGGGCCCGGCGCTCCGCATACTAAATCACTGCCGCACGTCCGTTTCTTTACATTGCGCAGATTTTATTGATTATTTTACGACCGGGAACATTGTAAATCTCTTCATCCCGCGCCGGCGGCCCTCCCGGCGTCGTCGCGAGGTGGCCCCATTGGGCGCCCATAGCGCCAATTATGCGAGTCGAAAGGTATTGTTGCCATATTCGTCTTTCGATACGGCAGAAGAGTTTCGCGTAACGTCATTCCAACGGCTTTGCGTTATAAATTTTTGCCAGCCATTTGCCTTGGTTGATTCCATGAGGAGGGCGAGCGTGCACGCATATACAGATAATCAGACACTTCAAAGTGGAATAGAGATATTATTTTATCTCTTATTTATATATCGTCAATTACATGCGCGATCGAAGAATCAGTGTTATCACATTTATCTCGATATGCTGGAAATATGTTGCAATTTATTCTATAAATAAAACACAAATTGAACCGTTACCTTATATTTATAAAAAATATCTTAATAATCTATATACATTCTATACAAACGGAAGATACATAACAATTAAAAAAAAAGGTTTTTTGGTTGTTTAATTTTACATAGAAAGTAAAATTTGGAAAATGTACATGAATAATAGAAAAAATGTATGTGAGAAATAATATTCTTTTATTGTCTTTTTATGAGATACATTTTATCTTCGTGCAGCACTAAAGAGGAATTAACTGCGATGCTCCTGAAAGAGGAAAGAAAGGACAGGATTTGCTCTGATTTACGCGCGATGCGCACCGAACAATGTTGTTCGTTTTCGCGGTTCGCTAATGGCCGCCGCCGGTGCCTTAATTACAGCCAAATACGGTCCAATCAGCCCGCCGGGGGCCGCCGCCGCGGTGTTGGATCGTTTTGCGATTTCCAGCCGGCCGGCATATTGTCGGGGAGGAAACACGACGATGTGCCCCCTCGCTCGCCGTTCTTCCACCAACCGACGCATCCGTTCTGTCGTATATATCGACGACGTCATGGGCGCCGCCATGGAGGTGGCTCCCTGGATCCATATGTATCGAAGGAGAAATTCGATTTCCGAGCACGACAAAGCTCGACCGATCCGAGCGCTGGGACGAACTCTTTATTGCAAGGTGCTTGCGACGGAAAGAATATCCGTTTTCTTATTTATTTTTGAATTTATACGGTTTGTGAAATGAAGCATTCAAAGGGGGGGGGGGAATAATCTTCTGCCAAACTTATCGATCCCAGTTAATTGAGCCGAGCAAGAAATGATTAACACCTTGTAGGTGTGTCCGGCGAGAAATTGCGACCGAATGATACAGGATAATGAAAGAATGTATAAATATATGTAGAACTCCCGGACTCCGATCAACGAATATAATTTGGATTTACGAAATACATTTAAGCGCTAATCACGAAATTCATTGTATATCTTTATAAATTCGTAGTAAAAATCTGAAACTAATACGTCAAACAAATTAATTACTTAGCAATCTTGAATGTACTTATTTTTTAATGGTTTAATGATTGATAGTGAGTATACATATTTAGGTACTGTTATATCTATCTGATAATACGTATGTAACAATTTCGCAGTTACAAAATGTATTTTATATTTATTTAAAAGACGGAAATAAATTAAATTATTTAAACTCTTCCTGTTCCGAGAGAGAGAAATAGCGTTTGATTTTGTTTGATTGCACTCCGCGCGAAGTCGAGCGGGAGTTTCGGCCACTGTCGATCGCGCCGAGATCACTCTTCCCAGCCCTCTCTTACTCGCCTCTATCCCGACGGATAAATTTTTAGCGACGCCCATGACCCCCGCGCCGCGTCGTAACCGTAGCGCCCGATGTGCTGCTGCATCGTCTTGCACCACCTCCTCTTTGTGGCCTGATGCGGGCCGAGGCTCGTTAGCGCGCGCCCGTAAATCAAGCCGCAGGGGTGCCAAGCCGCTAATATAGCCGGGGTTCCCCCGGGATAGGTGGAGCGCGTTCGCGCCGCCGCCGCGCACGGTAAACGCTCGGTATATCTCATCGATAATGAGTTTGTTAAATGGATTAATATTGCACGCCCTACCCGCCCTCCCCCACCCCTCGTTGCAGCCAGGCCTTTCCTCTCGCTCTCCGTCCACTGTTTTACGAGAGCCATCGCAAGGGTGACTTCGGTGTTACCATCCTGCGCGAGGAGATCAACGACAGATTTTCTTATTCCGCTGCAGCTCTCGCATTATTACAGCCATACAGAACGAAAGAAATAATTTGTACCAGTTTTAATTCTGCACACAAATTAATTAATGTTAAATATTCCGCTTGTATCCTAACGTAATAATAATAATTAATTTTGCGCATATGGGAATAATAATTATTTTTCTCCTTTTTACCTTGAGTTGAGAGTCGGAAAGTTGTTATATATATACCGACAGCTTGATTTTATATCTCGACGTGATTCGCGTTTACTATTATAACGGAACTCCACAGAATTCGTTTGGATATCGATTGCTGCCTGGGTACGCGGTAACGATTGTTTTTTAATGAACATCGAATTATTAGTGCCGCTCCGCGTATGCCGACGTAACTCTCCGAGGTGATGCGAGGGCTAATGTTCGGAGTGTATATACCTCGGACCACCGGTGAGTTTTATTTCGGCCGGATATCGACAAACGCGCGCGGCCCTCGAATCTGGTGCGCTCCTGGAGACGCGCTACCCGCGTATATACCCGGCACGGATAATTAATGGAGCCGGTAATGAGCTGATTATTATTAATAATATTTAGCCAGGGTTAAGCCGAGGCGACCCCGCCGCGGTGGAGCCCGGTCGGCCGTTAATTGAATCTGCCAATCATCGTAATGAGCGTCAGCGCCGGATCCGTTGTCCGTTCCTCGGCGTTTGCTGTTCTTCAAGAGCCCCGGAGAGAGAGCTTGATGCTCGTCAAGCTTGAAAAAGAAAATACGCTAACCTTCCCTTCCCTCCCCCCCTGTTACTTATTCGTACCCACCAGTCGTTTCGCGTCTGAAAAATGTGAGCAATTTTACTTACGCGAGCGTGTTTCTGCATAAGCACGAGGCTCGCTTGGGTCGATATTCGTGGAGAGCGTTGTTGAGGAATACCGACGCGTTTCTTGGCATTTGCCTTCGTCGACCGTGCCACGTACGATTAACCTTCAACGATTAACTGTCATAGTTTAATTTAAATAAAATCTAAAGACCTAATGACGAGGTGAAGTATTCAACAACTCCAAGATTAAACTAATTTTGTTAATATTACTAACGTTTTTTCAGTTTATTTAACGTAACGTCTATTTAAATTTAAGTAAACTTTACATTTTCGGAATTATAAAGTTCTAGATTTTTTTCGGAAAAAAGATTTCGCCAACGAATTCGTCAAAGAATCTGTCACAAAAATTAGAATTGCGACTTTTGGGAAATTTTGTATGCCGAGGAAAGTTTCAAATTTAAATGTAATAATTATTATAGTTATATGTGTGTCAAATTGAGTTGCGTTAAATTTCGTTTTCCATTAGAGAGTGCGTCTTTCTGTATCCGTCTTCCGAAAGTGTCCACCGTTCGTGGAAAAGTATAAGGCACTTTTCGAGAATTTATAACGAGAAGCCTAAATGCCTGATTAGACTGCACTTATTTCCCAATTGCCTTATTCGTGGCCGGATTCTCGACATTCCGGTCTGCGGGCTCGCGTGAAAGATTAACGCGCCATAATACTTAATCAGTTCGAGTCTTTACGATGTATAGCGCGATTCCAACGGCCCTGCTTTTATTGTTCCCGGAATACGTACGCACGACCGGTAAACGGTGATAAACAAAATTGTGCAGGCCGGGTAACAAGGCGTGATAATAGCGTGCGACGAGACGTTAGCGATGATTCGTGCCAATAACGCTGCGGATTTTAGTGCGACTCAACGATTTGACGTTGCAAACGCTTTTCGAAACGCGATACAAAATAATTTGTTGCCGCGGATTAGTCTGGCTTTGTGTACTTGTTAGTTTGCATGCAAAACTTAATTAGTTAAAAAGCGATATATTTGCACATACATATAAACTATAGAGAGAATTTTCTCTTAGAATTTACCCTGAAAATCATGGTAGTTGTGGAACAACATGCATTACGAAGAATTTTATGTGCTAGCTATTATGATTGATATCTACCATAATAAAAAATATTAATATCTATTACAATAAAAATTTTAAATAAAACATCTTTATAAATACAAATATTTTATATAATATACATATAAGATTTTTTTACAATATCCATATTTGAATTTCAAAAGATTATTAATTTGTATTAATGTCGTAGCAACATAAAAAAATCAACATAAATTCAACATTAGAAGCATTCAACGTCTCACCAACGATATACCAACCATTGTGCTGTATAGAAAATATATTATCCTTAAAATAAATAAAAAAAGGTTCAAAAATACTGAAGAAGAAGAACTTGCTTGCTTCAGTTATAAACATTTCTTTTGTAGATAAACTCAATTTTCACAACTCTCATACTCTATCATAGTCGTCTCGTTTTGCACACAAAAATTCAAACAATATTGCTCCAATTCCTAAAATATATATATAGATGTCATACATATAAAATAAATAAATAAACGTACAACATAAAGATACATTTACTACAGTAAATAAATTTTGGCGATGAAACTGATACTGAATGTTCGACAGTTTAATAATATGATAATGTAACCTGAATCAAAAACTTGGAAGGTTTCCAATCTTTCTTCTTTGCGTATACGTATGATATAAAAAAATATTAAATCGAAAAATTTTCTACCGCAATAAAAACAAAAAACAATTGGATAATACATACATATATCTCTCAATTCCATCATAAACTATATAATAACTTTTGTCCTAAAAAAGAAAAAAAATTGACACTACACCAGTTACCTTCTTACAAAATCGTACCGCCACATTATTAACAAGAGATATGACATACGTTTGATACAGCTTTCTTTTTTATATTACACGAATGCAATATATCATTCTCAAGATTTTTTTCGCGGTATGCGTCAGCTCTAATACAAGAAGATCTGCAATAAAGAAATAGTTTAGTTGCATATTGTATGTACACGACAACAATTTAATATGGAACATACATATTTAATTTAAACTCACCTAACAGATCCTTCATATAGATGATAGATCGAGTATACTGCTATATAAATATCTTAAAAAAGTTTTATATACGATATACAAATAGACGGTATGCTGCATAACGCTGTCAGAAAAAATACGTTGGTAAATACATGACAAACGAATAAAATATAAAGAGTCGGACCTCCTGAATGACGGCCTGGAGCGTTTCAGTGAGTGTCGCGATCGCTGGCGCTTCGGTGGCATCCCGGTGAGGCGTCTCCAGCCGAAACCTCTTCCTCGTGGCCATGAGGATATTCCTAGCCGTCGCTCGTCTTATCTCACACAAGCAAGAAAGGCTCGTTAATCAGAGAAAAGGAACTTATTTATTAATCTAGCTCGTTTGTGCAAGAAGCTGAGCAAACACGTCCGAACGAGACGGAATCCCAGAGCGTAATCTGAATATCAATGATAAATAACAACCGTCGCTAAGGACGATTCGCACCTTCTTTTACAGTAGAGACAGAATTCCAGAACGTATAGCGGGCGACTCGCATGACGCGCGGCACGGGCGCAAAGCTCGGGCGTAACACTATATTCACAGTTTCAAGAAAATCTATAGAAAATCGATTTTCTTTGGTACAAGGACCGGAGAACTATACCTTAATTGTCTGAATCATGCCCCGATCTTGACTTAATTGCTTGAATCGTATCATGATCCGATCTAGACAATTAAGCCAAGAATATAATATAACTATATAAATAGCCCGATATATTTCAAAATTTGCCACACATATTTCTAAAAAAATTATGGACCTTTAATCGCATATAAAAATAAACTTTTAATCATTTCTTGCAAGTACAGACACAAGATGATAATCAGGAATCATCCCCAGAATAATGTTAGATTTAACTGCTGAATCATGAGTTGAATGAAGAAATATCAAACTGACCCCTAAAAGCCATACCAACCCCACAGTTTAACCATTATTTATTACTTATTAAAATTTAATTTCCGTTGTTTACAAAGACGGCTAACAACATAAAAGCAGAATTTCTTCTTTTATTGACAAGACATATACGTTTGATACAGTAACTTTTTTTATATTACACGAATGCAATCATTCTCAAAGATTTTTCTCGCAGTATAAGAGAGTCAACTATAATTCGAGAAGATCTGCAATAAAGAAATAGTTTAGTAGCGAATTGTAGACGATAACGATTTAATATAAAACGTACATATTTAATTCAAACTCACCTAACAGATCCTTTATAGATGACAGAGATTGAGTATGCCGATATATAAATGTTTTAAAAAAGCTTTATATACAACATATGAACATAACGACATAGTCATTTTGCTGCATAACACTGGCAGAAAAAAATACGTTGATAAGTATGTAACAAACAAATAAAATATTGTTTGTAAAATGTCTTTGTATATTTCAAAAATTCTTATTGTTATTACCGATAATATTTGATTTGTTGCTAAGTTATCCTACATTTGTAGTGAATTTAACGATAAAATACATTACATTATTTTGACATAAAATCTGTGATGTACGTATATTTTATTTGTTCACAACTAGTATTTTACATAAACTAATATTTAATCAATTATATTTATAATTTTTAAATCAATTGTAATAAATCAAGTTATTGTAAATGAATATTTTACAAAATTAATTAATTATTACATAAAATATAGTTCTTACGTTTATTGCTAGATAATTTAATGTCATAAATAAAGCTATGAAAACAACACTTTTCTATTTCTATTATAAATATATTTCATTATGCCATAATAAAGAAAATTCTTCTCCTTAATACTTATCATTGACAGAGATTTTTCATCCGAGTCTTTAAGCTAAAGAGAAGAGACTGCCTCTCGCTTCTTCCTTGTGTTTATCTTGTTTTTAATCTATGTTCTTGGTTCTTGGACACCGAAGACGGATGCGTTCGCTCATTGTAACGCGGGATAAAAGAGCTATAGGTAGCGGCAATAATCGGACGCGGGACAAATGTTCAGTCTCTCTGGATGATAAGAAACTTGGTCCACGTATCTGTCCGCATTCCTCCAATGACTCACTCGCTCTCCTTACGAGAGCCCCTGAAAGTTGTCGGGTTATAGATATAAAAAGCCAGGAATGATACAGACCTAAGCCGCAATCGTGAACGAACTGAGTCGATACTGAGTGCTCTCGAGAATTTTGTTGATACACTCACTTAAGAGATCTTAACGCAAAGAACATAAGTGGCAGTTTTCAAAAGAACGAAATAATAGCGTTCCCGTTTCTTTTACTGATAATTTTGAATTATTGGACGATTAAATAAGCGTTTAAAATTTAAGAAAAAAAATGTTTTTAAGTAAAAGGAATTCAAAGCTCGTTATATTAGAAAATAAATGCGGCCTGTGTTTAATTTCAGAACTTGTTAATTTTTTAACGAATCGTGTGTGTGATAATGCAGAATAAAAAATTTACTAATCGATGAGGCTGAGAATATTTTACAAACTCGAAATGCTAATAACGCGCAAAATATATGTCGCGTATAATTACTAATATCCGCACGCGCCTTTCCCCGATTTCACTTCTCGTTCCGCAAGTTTCGTGCTAAATTTGCGCTGTAAATTCAATTAACATGTAAATCAATCTCACGCTTGCTGGTAGGTATATAGTCGGGATAATTACAAGTAACACATTTGCGCATTTATATAAGTATTGGCAAGCTGATTGCGGAATACAAAACGTGTACAAAGTATCTCGAATTATAACACCTTTTATTTCCATCATATTGAATTATAACACATTTCATTTATTTCAAATTCTAGAATAAAACTTGCGTTGACATTATGCAACATTAATATATGTTTTTAAGGTTTCAGATAAGGTTCTAAAAATATAAAAAATCTCATTAATATAAAATTACAATTTGAAGTTAAATAAAGGATGAGGTTTCATTATTTATTTTTTATGTATTAAAAAATTTTACATGGCCGATGGATTGTAATTTGGGAGTTTGAACATTTCTATTGAAATAAAATAGATTCGAAATTAGGCAACGAATGAGAGGGATAGAATATATTCTACACAAAAATGAGAGATACGCGTGGGATATAGTTCGCGACCATGCCAGTCTCGCGAAAACTCGTTTCCCTCAACGCCCGGCGGTGATCTCGCGTGTAGGTATTAATAGATTAGCGAAGAGCACGTCTCCTCTTAATTCCATCCCATTACGGGTTCGGTTCCTTGCCGCGCGAGGCGGGCCCGACCGATTACGGCCAGATAGCCAAAATCGCCGGGCAGCCGCGGAATTAGACCGAATTACCCAGCCGCGGGATGATCGGCCCGCGCAATTTCTCTCGGAATGACGGACACCGTTGTTGCCAACCAGCAGCCGGGCGAGATCTCTCTCGCAAAAGTGCTCTACTGCGTACCGCCTGTTGCTCGATAATAACAAACGACGGTGCATCATAAATAGTGACATAACTGCGCTTGCTGACGTTTGAAGCGGGTTACATGTCACACTAAAATATATATAACTTATTTTAAGATTGCACTTTTTAGATGAAAATAAAACGATCAATAACTCTAAAGAATCTTAATTAATAGTCGTAGTGCTTTCAGTATTAATTTTCATCGAATAATTATAATTAAATAGAAATTAGTTACAATTAAAAGCAGTTATAATCAAATAAAGAAATTCCGAATATTTTCAAAAAAAAACTAGTATTAAATTCCACTTTTCCATTAATTTCTGCTGCTGTTGAAATCCATATTATTTCTTCTTCGCGTCAATCCTTTCTTTGTTACAAAGAGAATGGCTACTACTCAAGGGCCGAAATTTCGCCTACGGTCGATCCCTTAATTTGAAATCCATTCTCGTGTCTCATCCTCGAGGCTATACGGCGGGCTCCTCCTCGAAAGCCCGTAGGACGTTTCGGCCGGCTACCGGATAGCAGCGGCCATGCACGACGAGTATGCGAAAGGACTATGGAAGGGAAAAGTTTTGAGGGAGTAAATGACAGGCTTCGGCGGCCGCCCCGGGACTCGAGGATGATTGTTTTGATTAATTTCTCCCGTCATTCGGTAGCCAACGCTGCGCCGGCGGCACGTATTCTCGCAAAACACGAATCGCAATGCTGCTATAAGCGATGCTAGCTAAGCTAATTTGCGTTAAATTTTAGTTAGTGAAAAAATGCTGAAAATAGTTGTTAAATACAGTAGATTCATAAAATAACGTATACAAAAAAGTATCGTTAATAATAAAAAATAAAATTATTAACTGTGCTCATTTAGTAAACGTCTACGCGTAGAATGTTGTTTTTAAATATCAACAATAAGATTATTTGTGTTTCCTACAATAAGAGAATATGATGGAAATGTAGTTTAAGATAATGCGGCTCTAACATGTGGAAAATGTTTTAACTTGACGACAGAAATGAGGGTGAGGAGGGACGGCCGGTAAATACTCCACCACGGGTGCAAAGTACGGAAATTGATTTTAAATGCCCAGCGGGGATCCGAACGCGCGCAAGGACCGGTAATTGTGCGACTGAAGATGTCGTCCTGGAAGTTGCGGGATTTCGTGAACGCGATTGCGTGCTCTTGATAGCGACACCGTTATCGCGCGATCGTTAGCGCGAGAGCGCGTTTGGCACACGCGCGAAACAGTTTCGAGTGAGCGGCGGGGTGCCAGATTGTTTATCGATAACCCCGCAAACGCAAATATGCGTGCCATTTTATGGATCTCGCGGAGGATTGAGTTAATATATCGATGTGCATTGCGAAAATTGTCAATCTTTTGTTTCTTTGCACAAAAGTACTGGAGAGAGTTCGCTCCACTCTTCTTTTCGTTTATGAATTTTCTCATAAATTGTGGATCAGTGTACTTTAGAAATTAAATAATTTAGGTATTAAATAATTTAGTAATTAGACTTTCAATTTCAAAAAACGATTGCACAAGTAATCATCAAATGTTTGAGACGAAGATTTTAATAAGATTCTGCAATAGTTTTTCTGATCATTGTTTCCCATTCGCATCCACTTGTAATCGTTCTCAACGATTCAAATTAAACTCGTAGCGGTATCATCAACGCGTGCACATTTGACGGCAAACGTAACAAGAAAACAAGCCGAAGGAAATAGGGAGAAATTCAAAGCCGAATCGTGCGCGCCGAGGAGAAGATTTGTCCGCAGTGTGTTAAAGGGTGCGAGGAGAGGGAGGACTAGAGGGCGCAGAGTAACGTCGTTGGACACATGAATGAGAAACGAGCCGGTGCCTCGTGGAGGCAGGAGGTCCGAATGGGCCAATAACTTTGTGAGATTATGTTCCTGGATATAAAGGAGACAGTGGTACTTCGCGTTACGATGCCAGTCAGATTCCCGCTTCCCTTCTCTCCCTTCCTCTCTATCTCTCTCTCTCTCTCTCTCTCTCTCTCTCTCTCTCTCTCTCTCTCTCTCTCTCTCTCACTCTCCTCTCTCTTCGCTCTTCCTACGACTTCACCTCTCTGATGCACGACTCTGTCGTTCCTATTCAAATGCACGCCTCTGCAAACCGGAGGTGATGGCTCCAACAAATTCAGAGTATGATTCACGGCTCGACGATACCTTCCGCGAAGGGCCATCCGTGGAAGGACCCGAGCCGTAAAGGAATTAAAGTCGTCGTACGACAGGTGATGTCGACGAGACAAGCGCGACCGTATCCGCTCGTTTCTTTGTAGCGAGTGTAACAGTTCTTGGACCGATCTTGTCGGCCTCTCTTTTACCGATATTTCCGTCGGAGTAACAATTAAATGCTTTTCCATCTGACAGATCAATTACAAAGTGCGAATAAAGGGAACTTCTTAGTTGTCCTAATTTTCCCCTTGAAACAAACCCTCAGCATTTGTTTAATTTTTTTCATTGACATAAATATAACAGGAAGAATCTCGATATGATTTTTTATCTTGAATCGCGACTAAAGATAACGATTTCTTTATCGAAGGACTTACGATACGTCATCAATTTGAGATTGAAACGCCAAGTACTTTTTGTCATATGTGTTACCGAGATACGGTCATTAGGTTTTGCCACGTTATTAACTAAAAGTTGATCAAGCTATGTTTAAGTTTCGCTGTTACGCTGAATCTCTAGGCGCGGATTCGGTTCACGATACCAGGATACCCACTCGTCCACGGGCGCGCGCTGCGCGTTGCCGCTGCGAGCTCCTGTGGTGCTCACCGGGCTTCGACACCCACACGCCATGTCGCCTCACCAAACACATAAATAAAACGAGAGTCCCCCGAGCGCGCATGTTATTGTTCGTTGAAGCGCGCGTTTCGGACGGAGTGAAAATTATTTGAGTATCGTGCTTGTTGTTATGTTAATTGCATTGCTTTCCTCCTTTCTCTCTTTCTCTCTATTATTTTGCCACGGGACATTGGGATTTTGTCGGACCGGTCAATGGAGAACTGGTCGTTAAAGTATAATTCTTGGTATAATTGGATAAAATTATTTGGAATGTTCTCTTCCCGTCACGCGGGCTGATTCTACATCTGCCTGTCTTATTCATTCTTTTTCCTACTTTCCGTTTCGCGTGGAGCTTCGTGGTCCGGCAAGGTAATGGAATCGATTAACCCCGCACGCGAAAATAGCGGTGGTCCTAAGAGGTGGTCCTAAAAGATATTTGTCTCTAGAACATATTACAAATTTTTATTTAAAATTCTGCCTCGCGATGTTGTTACTTTTATGGAGCGTTTGATATAGGCACTCGAAGAATATCATCAATACTCCGTTTCAAATATATTAAATTGCTACAAATTTTACGGAAACTCAAATGAGTATCGAATAGTTATCAATATATCAAATAAACATTTTCTTAATTTGTTCTAACTGTCATTAATTGGTCGATATACAAGATGAAACATGTGAAAAAGTATCGACCAATAATAATTATTAATCAAAACGATAATTAAGTAGTAAATTAAGTTTGAGAGAAGTTCACATGTCGTTTTTATATTGCAACGAAGATAAAAATGTTTTGCGGTGACTCGAAGTTCCTGATGAGTGATATCGCAATTATTGGAGGCCTTGAAGAATTGGAACTTCTAATTACTGATAACGACTTGAAGGCAATGTAAAATATTCTTAAATATCAATTAAGACAGAAAAGATAAAAAAGATTTAAGAAGTCGCGCAAAATACCGAGTTGCTGATACTTGGATCTTGCAAATCGATCAG
Source organism: Temnothorax americanus (assembly GCF_048541705.1). Classification (NCBI taxonomy): domain Eukaryota; kingdom Metazoa; phylum Arthropoda; class Insecta; order Hymenoptera; family Formicidae; genus Temnothorax; species Temnothorax americanus. Next base: position 1,050,777 of record NW_027509688.1, on the reverse strand, counting down.
TTGTAAATGGTATATATAGGTATATAACGGTATATAAGAAGTCTCTGTACACAGTAATATCACGTGTAACAATTATGGAAAATAGCTTAAGTTAATCTCACATCTGGGCATAAATTAAGTCTACCGTGCCTTCCTGCAAGCTGTCTATTACTAATCCGCGTGTGACTTACGATCCCGGACGGCCTCGGAGGAATTCTAATCAACTAGCCGGACGTGCCTCTTAATAACGGGTCTGTCTTAATTAAATTAAAATTCCCATCGGGCCCCGCTACGCGATCTCTTTCTCGGGGCGTGTCTGAAGGAATCGACCGTCCGGCCGATTCGACTTGACGAACCGACTCCTGGCAACTTGACCTCGCTAGGAAACCGAATGGGCGAGATCAAATCATAAACTAAATATATATGAATGTATTATTGTATGTATTATTGAAAGTTGAAGATTACCGCTGCATTACCGCTATATTTTTAAGAGGGTAGGAATCGACACAGTATTGTTACAAAATACATCGTGAAAAATAATAATTATTTCAAAAAATTTTTTTTACAGATACATGAACTATATAGAGATATATTAGAATTATAAATATAATATATAATATAAGGTAAATCATTTTTTATATATAATAAAATCATTTTATTATATACTGTTATCAAAATTGGTGAAATTCTGCTAACATTCGAAGCGTTTTGTTTCAAGACTAGTATTACCTTTTTGGAGATATTAATTTGTCACATTTTTAGTGTGTATACATATAAGGCCCACGAGTCAAACGCAGGTTTGTCATTCAGTTAAGATTATTTATAGAAATCTCAGCAATCTCGGACGAGACAGATAACGACAAACGAGGTCCCATAACCAATAATTAATCCATCCACGATGATCCGACTGTCCCGTCCTGATTTGTGTTGTCCCCGCCCTCGATTTGGGGTGCGTGAAACCCCGATCTTCTCGTATCCGCCAAGCATAATATTACCATTCTTTACTCGTTAACGATCGGCAGCCAGTCGACTGTTTTACCGAACAGATCGCGTCCTCCTCTTCCTCCTGCTCTTCCCCAGTTCCTTAAAGATCCCTTTTTTGTCTTCTTTCTTTCGCCGATCCCAATTTATTATGAAACCGAAAGCTTTTCCCGCGATAGTCCCTCGCGCGTTCTCATTCGATATTCATAAAGCGGTGGGCTCTCTGAGTGTCTCTTAATATTCTACAGGCAACGATATCCCCGTTGTCGCTTGATGGTCCCCGAGAAACTTCGTACAAAGTTTTGTTCGAGTTAATGTGCTCGATTTGATATGCTTGGCGATCCTATAACGATTAACGCGGCGCGGCTATATACATATGTATATATAATTCGAATTAAATAAACTCATTTACATAAGTCTACGTCTGATAATTTGAAATTGTCCAGAGCTAGAATCAGTTAAACATTGACATTGAATAAGTTTCGTACGCTTAGACTTATTATGCGGACACCAATGTTAAAACTGCTTATGTGTTATCAATTCAATTTCCAACACAAATTAAAAATGTAAGCATCACTAATAAAATAATTTGTTAGAATATTATAAAATAAAAAAATAGAATTTAAAAAATTAGGCAGTCTGTTTTCATAACTATGTTCTAACGTGTATATTTACTTATTTAATATATAACAGTTTCTCTCTCTCTCTCTCTCTCTCTCTCTCTCTCTCTCGCACTGGCGTGTGCATTTAACGCTTTTTTTTATTAAAATAAAATAATAATTTTTGGATGATACATTCTACAGGAATATAAGCTCATAATTATATAAGTAGCTAGAGATTTATGTAAGAGCTGCCTAGATAATGATATTAGAACTGGAAAATATCAATAACATTTAATGATACTTGCAGCAACTTTAATAACAATCTTTAATACAAAATTTCGTTATACATTTCGCATATCCGTTTAACATATCCTACAAATTATGTTATGTAATTTTTTAATCACTGTAATTGATATATTTTTACTAGTTTACTAATTGCATATAGAGAATGTCCTATAATGTATTAATAACAATTTTTAATTTTATAATTTTATAATTAGTATACTAGCAAATTTAATTTTCAGATATACCAAAAAATTTTGCGTTAATACTTGTGTTACGCAAGTTTTGCAAAAACGTATTGTAAATAAAATGTAAATAAAAAACTGCAATTAAAAATGAAAAAATATATCCACATTAAGTCTTTTTGATAATTTATAACATATTAGATAGTTAAGAATGACTAATATTTTATCTAGTATAAATAATTATCAAAGTGATTACAGATCAAGAATATATAAATTACATATTGTAATATGTTTTATTAATTAATTATGAGTTTGATCAAATATATAAAATTATTTTCTTCAATATCTATAATCCTTTTAATTAATGTCTATTTCTTATTTTACGATTAATTTCCATATATCAGTGTTGAACAAATATAAACAAATATAAAATATAAATATTATTATTAAATGTAGTATATTTAAAGATTATTTCTACAAATTCTATAATAATTTATTTTACATAAAATAGATATTACGTTTAGACTAGAATGATAAATATATTTGAATTGTAATATTAGAATACAAATGCTAATATTCAAATATCCAAATAATTAAAAATCCAAAACATGACTAAAAATTGTAGTTTATTCTAAATATTGTTAATATTATAATATTAGAATATATTCTATAATTCTAATACATATATGTATATACATACTTGTTGTAACACATATGTTTTTTTAAATTATATGAAACGTTATATGATATATAAATGAATTGGTATATTAATATAAAAGGCAATACTTAAATAGTAAATATTAATAAAGCAATTAGTAAATTATATTTGTAAGATGATTAATGTTATATAATAATGCAAAATATAAATCCTCGTCATGTACATTTATCGATATATTCCAATATCTTCGTCAAGAATGTTGCTCTTGTTGATGTTATATTTAAAATGACCTCCAGATTTGATAAGACAAAATAGATGATTGTTGTCCGCTACAATGACATGCATGTATATACAGAGTGATTAGAAAATCAAAAAACTACTATTGAAATTTAAGATCATATTGCAGTCATGTATGTTATTTGATTATTGAATTGCGACTCTTATTATTAACATTTCTTAAAATGGAATGTTTAAACGCAATTCCTATTTAAATTCCGTTACACTTGCACAGTTACTTGCTTATGAGAGTATCCTTCGATCACTGACTATTAGATAATAAATAAGTGACAGAGAGAGCATTCTTGAATTAAAAACTTGATATAAGCTTGTTCAAATAACATTGCTTAACTCAAATAATTATAACACTTATAAAAGACATACGTTAAATATTAGACTAAACTGATACAGTCTTTTTATTTTCTTAAATGTTAAATATTAAATTTTCTATATGTTGTATACAATAAAATGTATTAATTCAGGATAAGTAAAAGACGAATATTTTAGATGTTTACCGCTGTTGATTTTCTCGATTTTCAAGAGATTAGGGATGTGTATTATCGTGATGAGAACTTGGGTCGGCATAATTTGTTTCATATACAGATTGTTGTATTATTTCATCTGCATTATTATCTCCAGTTCTTTCTTCACATCTTGAGTATTTATTTATATTATGAAAAGTTTCTCCAAGTGAGATTTTAAGAGATCTATTCGATACATTTTAATTATTTTGTTACGGCAATCTTGCAATTTGCAGGTTGCATAAGAGTTTTTGAATGTGAAATGTCGCGACCAGGTATGAATAATTTTTTCTTGTATTGCAGCTACTTCTTTTTTATGCCGACGATTTAAATGTCCTTCTATAACTTGTCTATTTGCACTCTTAACTAAAGCTCCACAAAAAGGTTTATTCCAACGTGCAATATACCAGTCCTCTCTTGAGAAATGCCGCCAAAGTGGGTATAGGTGTCGTTTTCCCATTTTTCCACATCTTCTTTAATATGCGTATAATGAAGTTCAATTAAGTGATCTTTCGCAGTGGAAAATTCTCTTTTAACAATAGTATCACTTGTACAATGCTTACATTTTACTTCATTAACGTTTAATGTTGTAAAATGCTTCCACATCCGCTTTAGCGACATTATACATCTGATGATCGGTATCACGGAGCGTGTAGTACTGAATATGACATATCGATTATCAAGAGAAATGTAAGGTGAAACATTTTGGGAAAGGTCTAAGGGACACATGTAAATGTTTACTAAACATAAATATTGATATATTGTTTGAATCCTGCTAATAGTTAAGTCAGTTTTGTTTTTAATTACTTGATCGTAGTAATCAAACATTTAGAAATTTAGATCAAGGTACATGTTTTGTTCACATTGTCAAACTAAAAAGTAAAACTTAGCTGTTAAAAATTATTATAAAAGTTTATATACATATATTGAAATTGTTTTCTGACATAATTCGTACAATATTGATTATAATAATTATTATAATAGAAAATGACGTTTACACTTTTAATTTAGGTGGAAAACATTAAACCTAATGTAATTTGTATGTATACCTATGTATATAAACACACAAAAAACATTAAATACAAAATCTGTTAGAACAATTGAAAAGAAATTTTGAATCACATATACCATCTACAGGAATATAAACCCATAATTGTATATAGAAGCAGAAAGGACTATTGTGTGTAAGAACTGCGAAGATAATGGTATTAGAGTAAGAATATCGGTAACAAAGTATTTGATAATACTTGCAGCAACTTTAATAACGTCTTTTAATACACAATTTTGTTATACATTTTGTATATCCGCTTTACATATCTTACAAATTATGTTGTTACATAATTTATTAATCGCCGTGATTGATATATTTTTACTAGTTTACTAATTACATATAGAGACTGTCATTTAACCCTTAACTAGCACGCGGGGTGTCAAACACTCCAAAAGTCACCAATGACACATTCCAATACGTTCCACCTGGCAGAAATCGTCAGTGCCCTTCCAAACACAATTCGAATCAGACGTATAGAATTGCTGGGGTGCTGAACACTCCAAGTGCAGAATTTTTTTGAAGTTTCAAAACTAAAAATTTCATAGTTTAGGCTAATGGGTATCATTTTCCAGTGTTTAATGTATGTACTTGATTTTTTTCAAGCCTATTGGAGAGCCTCCATTTCGCCGTACCCAACGTTCAAAGTGTGTGGGACCTCGTGTGCAGATAACGTTCGATCGCGGACGTGTGCTAGTTAAGGGTTAATGTATTAATAACAATTAATTTTATTAATTTTATGATTAGTATTAACAAATTTAATTTTTAGATTAAATAGGTATAACAAAGAATTTTGCACTAATGTTTGTGTTATGCAAATTTCTAAAAAATGTAAATTATACCTGCAATTCAAAAAGAGAGAAACAGAGAGAGACAAAAAGAGAGACATTAAGTTTTTGATAATTCATAAAATATCACTTGGTTAAGAATAAGACTAATTCTTCACCATCTAGTTTAAATAATTATCAAAATAATAGAGATCAGGAATGTGTAAGTCATATATTGTAATAAATTAATATTTTATTGATTAATTGTGAATTTAAAAGAATAAACTGCTTAAGAAAATATAAACTGCTTTCTTAAATATCTATTATCTTATTAATTAGTTAAAATGTGTCTATCTATTATTTTACGATTTATATATTAACGTTGAACAAGTATTATAAACACAATATCTAAAGCATGTGTTAATAACAATTTTGTGTGTAAGAATTATATTGTTATTAGTTGTAGTATATTTTTGAAGATTATTTCTAGAAATTCTATAATAATTTATTCTACATAAAATATATATTACGTTCAGACTAGAATTATAAATATATTCGCATTTTAGTATTAAAATCCTCTTCCTCATTCTATTACTCGTTTCCGATCGTGGTGACTTCTCTTCATATACATGTGTTGCGCACGTAGATTATACACATTGTATATATGAGACCTACAGATTAATAGCCGTCGATTCCAAACGGCTATATTTTTTAGAAAAGTTCTCTTGGCAAGATATGTTCTCGGTGGTTTGCCATTGTCTTCCGAGAGGAAAACAAACAAATATAATTTTTCTAGCTCTGCCCGAGTATAATTTTTCATAGCGTGATATTTGTTTGCGATGACAGTCATAATTAGTTACGATTGATCAGAAAAATAGATATTTATCTTCGCTTTAGAATCCATTTCACCAAAACCAGAAAAAATGGAAAATGTTTAATATCTGCATCCTCTATTAAATTTCTTGCTTAATTCTTGTTACAAACTTTCATAAATTTATTTATTACATTATTTATAGATTTTGTAAGAAAAAGAAATATTAATATTCACTTTCACACACAAATAAAAATTTATATTTGTGTGTATAAGTTACTTTAAAATTTAAAAAATTAATCAAATACACATAAGCTTAGTTAATCCAAGAATAGGCACTTGATTTGGGATAATTTTTACACCTCAATTAAAAGTTATTGTTATTAATTACATATTTTTTATTATTCTATAATTTATTAGTATTTGAAAACAATATGTGTATAGATTTGCTCAACATTATTTGAAAAAAGTAAGGAAAACCTAAAAAATATTAAAAGAACGATAATAACATATTAAAATTACTATGACGTGAGCTTCAATACTGGGATGTAAAAATCACGCCAGGCATCCGTTCCCGAGTTAATTAATATAAATTACTGTTAATGTTGTATCTATGTGTGTGTGTATTCTAAATCGAATAAATTTCAATACAATTATATTATACGTACATCACATTTAATAATTCCATGAAAACTTGTATTCAAATTTCTTTCAGTAACGTTTGAAAATGTTTATCCAGCTATATTATTGAAATTGAAATGTCACGTTGTTGCAATCTTGTGTGCTAACAATGCCAACGAAACTTTATAGCACGGCATCGCGAAAACCGTTCGCGACAGTCACGAATAATTCGTAACGATTACTCCCGTTGCCGTCGTCGCACGTTTAAAGGCGTGCCTATGGAAAGCGTCGCTCCGTAGCCCTCTTTATCGTCGTTCTTGGACCCCGGGTTGGAACGAAGCAAGCCCCCCCGTAGAGCATCGCGAATAGGTTCTAAAAGAACGACGGGAATGGTGGGACGTGGGTTCCTACCGTTAACATTCGACTTTATAGCGCATCCTGGTCGCGCGAGGCGTGCACCTCGCGGGGCCCCCGTAATTTGATAATATAGGGTTATAGTGGCGCCAAGCTGGGCCGTTTAAATTCATAACATTGTTTATTCCTATTAGACCGACCTATTGGATCCGTTCCGCGCGATATTTCATCTCTCGAGCTTGGGCCCAAGCCGTTCGACGCATTCCTTATACTTTACGTCGAAGCCGACTGTATTGCCCGTACCGGTGACAATATTGTCGACGTTTTCTCGACTGTCCGAAGAACACGACAGCCGTGGACACGATTACGGGTGTGAAGGAAGAGAGGAGACTCTTGGGGAGAGGAGCGACTGCGAGCGACGCACGATAAAATTAATTTATCGAACCGCGTGCTTTCGTCAAGACAGATTACAAGCGCGGCGTCACCGCCAGTGACTTTTATGGAGGATGATCCTCTCCAAAGGGAGATTAGGCAGTAAAAATTTATGGCCATATATCAAAGGAGCTATACTAGCTATAGTATAAATGTATAAATATTCTCAGGAATATTTTACTATCAAAAATTATAGAGAAATGTTACATGAAGAATTAAGAAAGATATCGTTTTGTTCAATTATGCGTTACGTGATGGCTTCCAAGTTACAAAATCGTTTAAAAAACTTATATATATATAACGTTAAATATTTAAAATGACGTTTACTTGAATTTTGCCAAAAATCCGTGTCAAATTGATCAAAAAATCCATAGCCGAAGTAGCGGTAGTTTTAAGATATTTTATGTATATCGTACATACACGATACGGATCACTGATAATCGTTGACCTATGTGAGTCCTGTACAAAGCTGTTTAACTTCATGTCTTTCGCCATAAAAAAGTTTGCCGATTTGTAAAAATACAAAATATATTATTATACTTAAGAAACACATACAAACTCGGACCGTAGATTACCCCAGTTACGACCGCAATAATGTCGTACGAAGAATATACATTCCGAGATCGTTACCCCGCAAAGTATCGTAGAGTAGCTTCCGAAAGCAACGATCGTCAATACAGCGAGTTATTTCTGTATTTATGACGCACTTGTACAACTATTTGCGCATTATGTCCTTTATAGGCACTGGCGTAATCGGAGAGTGGAAAATTTCTCGAGAAAGTGTAAAATTAATTCATCAAAGTTACCAACGTTGGGAATATTTAACAATTTTAATAAGCGAAACCGTAGGTTTCCACTTATGACAAAGTAACAGGGTCATATGCCACGAAAGAAAGAAGGATTTCTGCGCAAAAGACGGCGAGTGCGTTTAAACACGTTGAACGCGTCAAGCTCACTCTCATTCGGTTACGCCGTTGCATCGTGCGAAACGCTCAGCGTTCATGTCCGCGAGATAGACAGTCCGTGGTACAGGAATCCGCCGTTTCCTCTCTCACTCTCGAAATTGCTAAAACGCCTAGGCATCATTTTAACTTAACCTGTTTACGAGCGCGCGGCGCGGCGCTCCCTCACGGGGTCTCTCCGTCTCCCTTTCTCTATTTCCTTCTCTTTCCGCGCGGGAACACGCGCACCGGCATCCTTGTTGCTCCTGCCCTGCTGTCAGCGAGAACGTGAAATATCGTCCTGCCCAACTAGCATCCAATAATTAGTTTACTCCTCATTACGGCTGGCCCGCGTTATTAGGAGGCCCCGCGATCGTGGGAGGGAGCGGCAAGGAGCGAGGGGGCAGGGAGGGTGGAGGGAGAGAACGACGAGAGTCCGGGGAGGAGAGAGGGTCGAGCTCTAATTAACTGGACGTTTAGGGGTTACTCGACTGGTCAAGTTACGGCCACGCCCGTTTGGTTAAGCAATTCCGTTTTTACCTGACTGGCGACTGGCGCAGCTAGCTCGAATACTTTGTGGGGCCAGCTACCACCCCTGTTTCGTGAACGCGCCGGACGGCGGGATGGTGGATCATCAAACATTTTCTCTTTTCCTCATTCGAACGTCTCTACTCATCAGAAGAGTCAGATGGAGAAAAAAAACTGTTTAATGGAGTAACAATATAATATACATAGCGGCAATATAGCAGAAAAAGGGGTAAATTATTATAAGAAGCTATTAATGCTTTCATTTTCCTTCTGCTACGAAATATAAAGATACAAAAATTCTACTTTGGTCTCACAATATTCTTTCTTATTTTTTTTCGATTTCAATAAAGTTAGATTTATGTAAACTGTTTTTATTTTCACACAAATTAAAAAATAACTTCTTTTATGTCGCAAACGCTTATATGTTAAGGTCAATTCGGATTTTGTCATTTGTGGTTAGTTGCACGCACAGCATAGCAGTATATTATGCATGATGAGAAAAGGATAGAGAAAGCGAAGAAAGAGAAAGAGCACGGGTCGAGTCCAACGGATCAGAAAGCAGAAATGAGGAGCGCGGCGAAATTGCAAAGAAAGAAAGAGATAACTCAACGTGCTCGCGCACGGGGCTATCTTTGATCTTTGATCTTCCTAACCGGGGGATTCAATAAGGGAGGAAGGGACGATCTGTGCAAAAGGACGCAACAGTGGAGGCAATGAACAACTGAGAAGGGAGGAGGAGGAAGAGGAGGAGGAGGAGGAGGAGGAGGAGAAGGAGGAGGAGGAAGAGAAAGAAGACAGGGGCTCTCGTACGATGCGCGGGAGCTATCTCTGTTAATCACCGCGTAATTACCGCTCCAATTATCAGATACAGAGATAAAAGCGCGGAAGGCGGGAGGCAGGGGTATCACGATCGGGCCCCGGGAATCTGTTAGCGGCGACGATCCGTCGACGGGGTCCGGTTTACATTCGGGCCCCGTCATTCTCGGGCGAACGGGCTACGAGCTACGTCGATCTCGATCGCTCCGTGAGATTGGTAACCGCCAGGAGAAAGTGTCAATTACTCGGAGTACACGAAGTATATGTTGCAATATCCGTCCGGTAAATTAAACCGCGTCGCTCACAGGATCTCTGTAGTATTCATTGATGATGTTCGATCAAGAGCGCACGGCTAGCGGTAGCTTTCTTGTCTCGTCTGAATTACTGGCGATAATGAATCTTTAAAGGTTGAATGGGGATTTCGTATCACGAATATATGATTAAGTTTCAGCTACGTTTCACGTTAATCAACAAAACTGTTATCGTCCTCGAAAAATAATGACGAGAAATGTAATAATTTTGAATGTGAGCGCAATGTATAAATACAGATATTTATTCAAGAATGTTACAATTTCCTTAACTTAGAAATGACTCTTTTTACGTCCGCCTGCAAGCTATTTCCAAATCTAGAGTCTATCCAAACTTGCATAAGTGCACAAGCACACGCAAAAAGAAATAAGTTGGTCTATCTCCTTATATGCACATGTATATGGACCAAGCAATTTTATTACGCTCATGTTTATGCGGTATGCAAGTTTGTCTGGATAGACCCTGAGGTATCGTTGCCGAATCTATTCAAGCCGAAAATAATATGCGAAATTCTCGCTTGTAAGAGACGAGGCGAATACCGAATCCGCGAATTGTCTGCCAGAGCCAGCCACAATTCGCGCGCAGCATCCCGACGAATATCCCTTTTTTTCCACGTCGCCGCCGACGCGTATCTCGCGCTTATGGTTGCACAGGGGCGGGACAATACTTGTCCAGCTGCCGGTAGGTTGAACAGGGCGTTACCCGGCATTCCTCGGTAAATTAACTTAGCGGGCGGCTGCAGCGCGCTGCGCCGGTGAGCGGCGCGTCTCCCGCCAAATATTCATTTAAAAAGGTAAATGCAATTTTGCCGTTTTACGTGATTGAGATAATGCCCTCCGATTAATGGGCCCTCGCCTTCCTGCCCCCGTCGGTGTCGACCTGATCTCCTCGCTTCTCCTCCCCCTCTTATTTCCTTCCCTTTATTCTATATCCTTCAAGCTCTTCCTCACCACACCACCGCTTCCTCCTTCTCTTCATCCGTATCTCTTCTCCTACGGTAGCAAACGGGTCATTACCGAAATTCAAACCCATCCCACGAAGGATCCATCGCGGAATAAAACCAGCAGTTCAATTTTCTGCAGGTGTATCAATGTTGAGTACGCGGTGCCGTGAAACTTTGAACTTTGCACGCGTCTTTCATCGTGCTGGCGCATACACGAGAAATTAGCATTTAATTCAGTTTAGATTAATCTTCTGTAACACAATAGAATCCCAAAGTAGTTAGGAAAATTTAGGACGAAGATTTCTTTTTCGAAATTGAAATAAAATAATTTCATACACGCATCAGAGAATATTGTGTCAAATTGTTATTGCAAAAACTTATACTATTTTTCTGAAGTCTAACGTAGACTAATAAAGAAATATGTTAAGAAAGTTACATATTTTATTTAAAATCAATGTAATTTTGTGGTAAACGGTTGTATAAAACTTCTACATATATGTAAATGTGTAGCGAGAAGATTCAGGCGAAGAAGAAGCGAATGCGGATAGTGATATAGTGTTATCCTTCACGAACTTCTCAATCCCCATCAAAGGGGATGATCACAAAGGCGCCTCGACTGAACATTTCACAGAGATCGTACATCATCGCGCAACACTTGTCCGCCTATTCGGTCGCTCCATTTGGGTTTAAATCAAATTTACTAATTAACACCATTTACCGGTATCTATATAGCGAGCGACGCGCTGTCCAGAGAGCGTGACTCTCCAAGCGCCTTTTTGTTTTCTCTTCAACGTCGGTACGCGTTATTGATGATGCTCGTTAAAGAGCTCTCTCACGTGGCGGTGGGCACTTCTTCTTCGTCTCCGCCGTCTTTGGTGCGCCTGCCCGTTGCTTTTGCTCCCTACTTTTTTCCCCCTCCCTCCCCCCCCCGTGCTGCCGACCGCCATTCCAGCCACGACTTCTGGACACCCTCGATCTATCCTCGCGGCACTCAGCGTGGCCGCCGCGAGACATTAGTCATCGACAATCAAGATGAATTCACTCTTAAACAATGACGCTTAATTTCAAGAAGCCACCGGCGGACAATGCTCAAATTAGACTGGCTTCCCGATTCGAGGGCGTCGCGGATCACTCGTCATCGTGACGAATGGCTTGAAATCGTTCGGTGCTTGAAGTTATTTGACCTTGAAAGCACGCCTCGACCAGTTTGGATTATCATAGTAAAATATGCCGACAGCAATCGCTAAGAAATTTTTGTTTATGCTAGAAGCGGTATAAATTACTACGGTTCCTTTACTATCAATCATGAACCGTTACAATTTTTGAAACCATCAAAGAGAACTGATAGTTGTATTATTTTCGAACCGACTTCCTACGGTAATTACCAAATTATTGCTTAATCGTATAATTATAAAGAGTATAAATTACTCTTGCCGAAGACTGCTCATTTTTAACTGAAGAAACGCGATTGTTTGTCGAAATTTATTATAATTCTTAAGCGAAGAGCGTTCGGCATCATCAACGAGATTGGCGTGCCATTCACGAACGGTCAGAGTTCTAGAAGTGGACGCAATTGTCGACACTTAAATCTCTTTGCGCCCCGTTTCACGCGGCGCGCGATGCGCTGACGTACGTATATATATATTATACGTCCGATTCTCTCACGTTATTACCGCGATTTTTCGCGCGTCGGGCAAACACGCGCGTGTGGAGGAGCGTCGGTGAATGTTTTACGGTGCGTCGCGCATATTATCGTGCAGGGTAACGCGACACCGCAATTCCACTCGGCGGCACTGGACGGGCAAACGCGCAAATTACCAGCGCAATTGCGGCTAACTTTGGGTTTACGCTAATAACGGCAACGCTACGCGGCGAATTGCAAACAAGGCCGCGGGTACAGGGTATACAGAGGAAACCTCGGTGGGAGGTGTAACCTTTCCCACCGAGGGCGTAAACCGCAGGTGTGAACGACACCACGGGCGGGGATGTTTCCCTGCGCGCGCGATTGCATAAAACCTGGACGGTGCGTTTGCATTCCGCGAGCTCGCCGATCTTATTCTGTTATCCGAGAAAGAGCCTGAATTTATGAAAGATATAGAGAAGCTATAAATGATGATGTAATAAAGAGATTAATCTTCTCAATATTAATATCTATATATATTACTTACTTATTCTCCTCCTTTTTTTTGTAGATATAAAAAATAGATTTTACAAACCGTCGATATATTTCGCGGGGATGCAATATTACTTTTCACATATAAAAGCGAATGAATGTTATAAGTGACAATTCGAACTGACGTTGCGATTCACGCCTACAATTTATCGTCCAATCTCGCCTTTATCGCGTCTTATTGCACATTTACATAAAATTATAAAATCGCATTAATTATTCATGCGCCTGGAAATCCAATTTGGCTTGGAACCCCCGCATAAATTTTTTCCCTGCAAAATAATACAACGCCAGCTAATATCGCGATGACAAACAATCCGAGTGCAAGAGGTTAAGCGTCTCTCAAGCAGAAATGACTTTAAATGCTCGCTATAGAACAGCAAGTTGCGAAGGAGGTCGAATTTAAAGACATCAAGCCGCTTCTCTCCCCGAATCCAGTAGAGGGCTCATGAAACGACCGTGGGCATTCGTTATTTGCCGAAAGAGGAAGAGAGAAAGAGAGAGAAAGAAAGCGCGAGAAAAAAAAGTGAGAGAGAAAAAAAAAGTAAGGGTCTCTCTACGTTCATATACGCAAGCTTTATCGTATATATATGCACACGTGCAGCCTGCAGTCGAATTACGTATCCACCAACACGGCCGAATATGCGAATGGTGCGCGCGAGACGCTTCGGCAGAATTATATCATTACTCCTGCTCTCCGGGGCCCGACCGTGACGGGCGGCCGTGCTCGCGCTTTTTTTTAAATAAGGAAATAAATTAAGACATAATGGGCTTAATAAGGCTCCAACCGGATGGCATTCCGCGACCGTGCCAGTAACTAATGGCGGCGTTTGCGCGTTTTATGCCATGTCCGGGGAGCAATAGGGCCCGGACGGATCCGCACGAGGTCCGTCCCGAAAGTCCACGGTCGGGGCCACCCTTTCTCGATTAATGCCTCGCCACGATCTCGCGCGCGTGAGCGAGCGAACGACGCAAATCGAATCGAGCCTCTTTCCGACGAGAATTAATGCGGCCGTATACCAATCAGTCTCGAAAACTCAGCTGAGCATATAGAATTTTTATTTGGAATATGGAATGAAATATTTTTATAATCAAACGCGCGCAAAGTACCGGTATAATTATTCGTGAATTTGGGCTATTGCAAGTCTTGTGAATAAGCACGAGTCTGCATCTTGTATATTTGTGACTAGTAAAGGCATATTGTGTATGTATCATATACATATATGCGCATAATAAAAGTACGATTGCTTTAGAGTATAAGAAAATAGTTTATCACTGACTAATTAAATAGATAGAAGTGCTATCTTTGGTCAGGATCTCGGTTAAATAATAGTTTAATAATATTTCTGTGTGAATTTTGTATACCTTATCCAACTCAATAAACACTGTAAGCCGATTATTTGTTGGTCTTAAAACACAGTTTTCGTTAAAACAGTAAATCAACTATATAAATCAATTTAACTTTTTGATTATGAAAATTTTTTTTAATTAGCGCGCAGTTTGCTGAGTTGGACACAAATACTCATGTTTCATTTTATTAGTGTATTAAGAAACTGTACGCACAGTGTTGTCAAAATATTATTTTAAAAAACAAGAAAACAAAAAAGTGTTAATTTTATTTTTTTATTATATTTTTTTTATATTGTCGCTTGTCGTTGACTAAAAAGTTATTAACAAAAAAAATTTTATAAAAAAAACGTAATTTTTACATGGGTATGCAATTTCCACACAAAAAACGAGGTCCACTTCACACCACCCGGTGCTTACAATAATACGGAACGAGATCTATCAAAATCTTAAAAACCCCGTTAATTAAGCCGAACAATTAAAATTTGATTGTCTCGGAAACTAAGCATTTCCGCAACTCCGTACTAGTGTTTTTTAAAATATCTATTATCTTATTACTTTGTAATCTTAAAATCGTTTTTCGTAATGTAATAATGCGAAACATAATTCCTCGTCAAGTGCGTCTACTTATTGATATGTTCTAATAGCTTCGTCAACACTATTTGTTATTCCTGTTAATCCATAAAAAGGTTATCTGGCAAATCATCAAAGCCCCAAAATGTATTCTGGCGAATCGTCACGTGATTTAAATCCTTGTCCACTGCTGGACTGTCCACTGTTGTTTACATTGGATCTGCATATATGTAGAGTGATTAAAAAATATGAAAACTGTTAATGTAATTAGAATTATAAAATTATATTGCAGTCATGTACATTATCAAATAATATTATTTAACTCGAATAATATTATAACATTTATAAAAGACATACGTTAAACATTCGATTGATATATTGTACAGTCTCTATATTTTTAAATGTTAAATTTTAAGTTTTTTGTATGTTAGATGTACACAACAAAATATATTAATAATTCAAGATGAATAAAAGACTATAATAACTCAGATGCTTACCCCTGTTGATCTTCTTGATTTCCAAGAGATTGGGGATGTATATTATCATGAGAACTTAAACCGGCATAACTTTTTTCGTCTACAGATTGTTGTATCATTTTATCTGCGTTATTATCTCCAGCCCTTTCTTCACATCCTGAGCATTTATTCTTATCATGAGATTTAAAGTGAAATTCTAAGACATCTATTCGATACATTTTAACTTTGTAATGGCAATTTTGCGATTTGCAGTATGCATAAGAGTTTTTGAATGTGAAATATTGCGACCAGGTGTGATTAATTTTTTGTTGTATTTCGGCTATTTTCTCTTTATGATAACGATTTAAATGATCCTCTATGGTTTGTCTAATTGCAGTAAGTAACATGCCACAAAGATAGCAACGTGCAATATACCAGTCATCTTCTCTTGAGAAATGCCGCCAAAGTGGGTAAGTGTCGTTTTTCCATAGTAGGACATCTTTTTCAATATGCGTATAATGAAGTTTAAATAAATGATTTTTCGCAGTGGAAAATTCTCTCTCAATAATGTTATCACTTGCACAAAGCTTACATTTTACTTCAGTATCGTTTAATTTTTCGAAATGTTTCCATATGTGTTGATACGACATTATATCTGTTCGATATCACGGAGCGGGTAGTACTAAATATGACATATCGATTATCAAGAGAAATATTCGGTGAGACTGTTTGAGGAAGTTCTAAGATACACATGTATACCTTTTATACTAAACATAAATATTGATATATTGTTTGAATCTTTCTAATAGTCAGTTAGCTTTGTTTTTAAATTACTTGATCGTAATTTGGTCTTTGATATTTATTATATCAAATTTTTCAACTCTTATTAACTCTTATAAGGTAGCCTTATTGATGGCCTTATATTCGGAGGAAAATGTTGATAAAGTAGTTGTGCTTTTATTTCAGAGTGCTGATAATATTGTGCAACATTTTACGCAGATACCAAACATTATTTTATACAATAATTTTGTCTGTAACATGTTATTTTCTATAATTCTTATTTTGACTAAAGTAACATTAGTCATTTTTTAGATATAACCATTTGCATCTAATTGTAATATCTAATTGTAAGCTCAACTCGATGCCTGAGATATAGAGACACTTTCGGTCTCGCTGCCCGTGTTGCGGGCGTTTACACTTGGCGTGAGACACTACCGTGTGTCTCTTGATAAAAAAAAAGATATAATAAAACATAAATGTGTGAAACAAAACTTTTTTTTTTTTAATGTATATTATTTAAATTATTTAGATATGATGATAACTTTGCATGCTCTATATTTCTCATACTCGTTAATTATAATATTGGTGTTTTATTGACGTTTTATTTATATTGCGGAATATATTCACGAAAGCGTGTTACATAAATTCTTCCTTCGTACATACAATCACGAAGAAAGTTAGAGGTTAAGATTACACGTGTAATTTACGACGTGGCGATGATAGCCCCGAAGAGAGCTATGGTGAAAATCGATATGACGGTAACGATGATCCAATAATACTCTTTTTGCTTACCTTGACGCGCGGGCCCCACGACGCTCAGCTCCAGATTGAATCTCGAATCAGTGATTCACGAAAATGACGGAGACCGAGAGACCGAAGACGAATTCTCGTTAAATCGACGACACACCGCCGTCTCTTAAATCATCGCGACGCCGCGCCGCGCCGCGCGAGTCCATCTTTTTAATTATCGCCACGCTGCCATGAGATTTCGCGCGTTTCGAATTTTGGTAGTCTCGCGCGATTTACGACGTGCTGCGACGAGATAATCGCGCCTCGGGTCCGTCGATCGTACCCGCCATTCACGATTTACGAAAATGACGGTGACTCGGGAGAGAAACGGACTCTCGTTAAAACCGTAACACGCACTCTTGTCTTATAAATCATCAACCTCTGTGACCGTTTACAAACATATAAAACAAAAAACAAGGTGTAACATTGCGGCATGTAACGGCGGCATCAACTGATCGATGCATGTGAATTAAGCGACCAATCAGAGAATTGTCTCAACGATCCTAATCTGCAATGACGTTCACAGCTATATTACTTTTCAAAATTGAATGAATCCGCGGTTACAAATTCGTCCACGAGAATAATATATCTTTGTCACATTACGTTACAGTGGATCAAAAAAGTATTTATATACACCCAGTTTTCTTACAATAACTTTATTCGAAGGAATAATACATAAATATACGAATTGTGTCCATAAGTAACTTATTTTATATATTGTATGTACTATAAATTACTTATGGACACAATTTGTACTTATGTATTATTCCTTCGAATAAAGTTATCGTAAGAAAACTGGGTGTGCAAATACTTTCTTGATCCACTGTACGTTGTTCGGGGCTGTAAGGCTTTTTTAAATTATCAACCGTTCCGCGCGCCGCTGCGTCTGCGCAACCGAATCGGCGCGCACTTCACGCGGATAGCATTCGGGTAGCATTCGTGTCGCGTCACGTCGCGTCGTTTGCATTTGCACGCTCATTACTCGCGTTCGGCCGGCGAAAAGAGTTCCGTGGTCCGTTTAGCCCGATGATCAATGCGGGAGCTTATCGAGCATCTTGTCATCGTTGTGGTAAACGATGTTCGACGGTGCGAGGGCGACGGACAAGCGGGACGAAGAGGCGGGCGCGGAAAGAGAGGGACGCGGAGGAAGATCGTGAGATAGCGGGCGGATCAGGTGAGATTGTTGCACGCGCAGGTGGACAAATTATCCCCGTGATACGCGGTTCTCCCTCCCGTCGTTTACGTTCTCCTTCTCTCTTTCTCTCTCTCTCTCTCTCTCTCTCTCTCTCTCTCTCTCTCTCTCTCTCTCTCTCTCTCTCTCTCTCCCTCTCTCTCTCTCTAGCTCTCTGTCTCTCGCTCGTTCGCTCGTTCTTCCCTCCCCAACCCCCAAGGTCTCGGGACCGAGCGAGCGTCCGAGCGACGACGCCGATGAGCGCGTTTATATAATGGCGCGGCGGTTTGGCCCGCTGAAAAAGGAGAAACGATTCCTCTTCGGAGCTTCGAGGAGAGACCGAGATGGAGATTGGAGACAGGGAGAGAGCGAGAGGGTCGTGGCCCGTGAGAGATAGCGCGAGCGGCGGTGCATCGAGTGCAGCAAACGAAAGGTACGGTGATGCAAGTCGTGATGAGGAAGGAGAAAAGTTATGGCGGCAGGAGGAAGGATCGGGGAAGAGGGAGGGGTGGAGGAGAGCGAGGAGAGCGGCGGCGAAGGACGCGACGGTAAAGAAGGAAGGTATAGAAGCGGCGTTTCACGGCCAGATACGGCCTCCGCGCGGATCCGCCGAGGAAGGTGGATAGGTGGGTACACGCAACGTGGATACACCCGGGGATACGGGAGGCCGCGCGGCGGTGTAAATGCAATCAAGAGGGCCTCAATTAGACCGTCACGCCGTACATCCCTCATCTCAAAAGTCTTCGGCTTCTCCCGCTTCTCTCTCCCATTCCCCCTCCTAACCGCTACCCCAGCGCTACCCCTCGGTCCCCGCCGCGTCGATTTCGCGAAGCAGGGGAACGTACATCGGGCCTTATTACGAGATAAGCGTTTTCGGCGAGTTTCGGTTAGAGATGCGCGTGTACTCGAAAAATATCGTCTCTTACGATAACGCGAGTAAGGGATTTGATAATCTAGAAGTACCTATATAAGCGCTTCGAAGCGCTTTTCATTGAGTCGATGTTTCCGTAAGTCATTCGAATCCGAACTTCCTGTGAGATGCACCACGATTGTGCGTAGAATTAATTAGAAGTTTTCGTACTTTTTTTAATTAAAAAAGTCTAACGAGCAACGATTTAAATTGGTATATCTGTTACGACAGTAAAAATTTATATTTATAAATTATATTTATAAATAAAAAACAATATATATATATAGGCAATCTTAGTAAATAAAACTATATTAATAAATAAATGTTTTTTCCGAAAAAATTAGATGTTATCTAATTTAATTTTATTCAATCAGAAAGAGACTAGTATTGCTTTGATCCCGTTTTGTGTGTGTTTCAAACTAATTTTTTTAATATACTTTTTTCATTCTGCGCCATATATGATTTGACATTACATTGATTACGTACTTGTACTATAATACGTTATTATAAATTGCAACATAATATTTTGCTCGTTTTGCTCCTTATTGCTTTATTACTGTCGATTTCGCGGAGAAAAGCGAACTACATTTATATATTGCTCGTAAACAAGAAGAACGGTGCCGCTGTCATTATTGTAGTGATCGCAATCGAAAATTATACCTCGATTGTTCGCGAATAATCGATCTGTCACAATGTACTTAACGATCGTTTCGTCGCATTTCGCAGGTCATCGCATGACAGATATATTACATCTAATAAAATCTCACTTTGTGTTATAAATATCCGAATACGACAATACATCTTATCCGTGGTATTTCGTGATTCCAATAATTTAAAGAAATGTATGATATTTTTGAGGGATTTAAACTTTGAGAAAGTACTTAATGGAAATTCGCTTATTTATTATATCTCTGCAAATTGCTCGAGCAATTTGAAGTTCCTCATATTCAACTTCGCGACAGACACGTTTTCAAATTTTACTTCTTTATAAAAGTAAGCTTATGGATTGTGTATATAAATATATATATATATATATATATATATATATATATATATATATATAGTGTGTGCTTTACTTTCATTTGAATATTTTCTTTCCAGATTGTGCGGACATTCTTCGAACCAACAAGGGACTGTGAGGAATTTATAAATTCATTATAATCGGTGAGTCTTTTGTTACTTTTCTAAACATTAATAATATAATTTGATCAATTATTACAGAAAAAACATATATCATAGAAGAGAGATGTTTTGAAAAATAAAATAAATATTTGCAATGATTTAGCATTAGATTAATAATTTTTCTATGGTTGACCGTACAATAAATACAAATATAATATATTATTATTCACTAGTTTTAAATATAATTACAAAAATTAGGAAATAATATGGATTATTTAAAATAATATATATAAACATTTCTTCACATCGATTTCTGTTTTTCTGCAATAACTGATTGTTTCAAAAACGCGATAACAGAGCGATTTACAATGACATATAAATGCTACTGTTGTTTCCGTGCATCTATTTCATATAATTGATCCCCTTCTCGCTACATAACAATAACAACTATGCGAAATAAACTTAGGATAATCTGCAATTATTTTCTATATTGAAAAATTTTATTATGGTAAAAAGAAAATTGATCTATAAGACTGCAGCTCACTTTTACGGTGTCAAGATGAATATTGTAAAATCAAATCTTTAGTTTGTTTTTTTGCCTTATGGCGGTACCTGGTATACCTTGTATTCGCCTCGGTTTAACAAATTTCGTAACGAGTTATTAAAACTTGGCGGCCCATCTCGAGAGGCGGCGTGGCAGGAAACATGAAATCGAATGCCGTTGAACGAAGGAAGCCGGGAAGTTAAATCGAAGACCCCGAGAGATCAGACGACCGGTTAATCTGCATCCATCGCGATGATAGGCGAGCTCGAACACCGAGCGGCTCGCGGGGGTTGGAGGTTAGCGGGGGCGCCTTTCACGTTAACCGAGTTAGTTATGAAGAACCCCGTAATTAGGGATTGTTAACCAGATAAAGCCTTGCGCGTGCTGCGCGCGAGGATACAATAGAGCAGAAGAGAGAGAAAGAGAGGGGGGGGGGAGAGAGAGACAAAGAGAAAAAAGGAACATTTATTTAAAGTGCGCCGCTTTTTAAGTTTATATTTATAGTCGTTACATGAATTTCGTATTAAAAAGTAGGTATATCATGTAAGATACTCAAAATAGAGTTTCATATTTTAAGATACAGATTTAATAGTCATATTTCATTTAGAAGTCAACTAAGGATATATATATCTGATTATAAAAAGCGGAACGATTATTTCCTAACGCGATATTTGAGGCTGCTAAAATACTATTTGAATGTTACGGAACATTAATTCCGCAATATTACATACGCAATGAAACAGTTATTAAACTCACGTTACAGTTTTATTTCGCAGAATTTTTCTGAAATTTACACTTTCTCTTTGTACACTCAATTTTTAAATATTTACTTATACTTTTCGGGAAAGCTTGAGATTATTTAATTTATCTATCACCGCGTCACTGAAGATAACTCGACGTAGATCCAAAACGTATAGATGCAGATTTAAAGTTTACGTATTAATTTATTATGTGCGTGTGAAGTTAGCCCCCATAAAAAAAATAATTTTTCTATAGCTTAATCTATTGTTCATCGTTTGCACTTTAACGGTATTAACAAAAGAATTTTGGGAGTGGGACCAATTTTATATTTGGAGGATCCCAAAACTACGAGTAAACTGAACTGAAATATAGCCTTAATCGATACATTTTTACATGTTTACGCATTCATATACAATTCGATTTTTCGTTTGCACATCCATATGAGAGATCAAAAATAAATCATATACATATTATAATAAATTGATATTTTTTGGCCTAATTGTGAGTTAAAAAATATATAAATTGTTTTCTTAAATATTCATTGCCTTATTCATTAAAATGTGTTTATTTTTTATTTTACGATTTATTTCCACATATCAATGTTGAACAAATATAAATACAATATTTACGGCATATCTCAATAACAATTTTGTATGTAAGAATTATATTATTATTATTAGGTGTAGTATATTTAAAGATTATTTTTACAAATCTTATAATAATTTATTCTACATAAAATAGATATTACGTTTAGACTAGAATTATAAATATATTTGAATTTTAATATTAGAATATTAATATTAAAAATATCTAAATTGTTCTAAATCCAGAATATGATTAAGAATTGTAGTAATTATTTTGAATATTGTTAATATTATAGTATCTGAATATATTTCATAATTCTAATACATATAGATATATGTTGCAACACTGATATATGTTTGTATGGATTATATAGCACGTTACATAAGATATATAAATGAATTGATCACAATATATGAAAAAAAATCATACAACTAGCGATCAGTGTTGGGCATCAATCAATTAAAGCTTTAATCGATTAATCAATTGATTAAATATTTAATAGTGGCATTTTAATTGCGATTAAATTTAAGTGCAACTAATTTAGTTTGTTACGTATGTATATTAATTACAAAAAGGTTTAATTTTTTTCAATTATTTAGTAATCACATTACATTAATAATGAATTACAAATCAGAATTATTACATCATGCTATTTTATCGGAACTTCTTTGCCTCTTTCCTCGTTTGTCATCTTATTCTATTATATAAAAAAAGTTTTCGCAAGGACATACAGACAACCAGTAAGAATATCTAATCTTTAAAATAAGTAACACATTAAATATCATCTTTACGATAAAAATCAATTGTTAATTGTACTAACAAATAAAATTAACAAATAATTAAATAAATAGTTTTAATTGCAAGGACAATTAACAATTAATTAATTGCAATTATACTTTTGGTAAATTATTGGAATTACCTTTTACAAAGCCCGAATCAACCATTTTTTCGAGTTTTTACTTCATATTGATATGATATATCGTCTTAAAACAATATTATTTAACACTGACACTGTTTCTCTTATGGAGATGTCATCGAGTTTTGTCGTGGTGACGTCAGAAGTCCGTTTAAATGTGACGTTTAAATGTGACGCTTTTTAAAACATTATTTATAAAAATTTGGATTAACATAAAAATATATTTATAGCAATTTTATATTTTTTACATTATATATAATATTATATATTTTTTTCAAAGCATTTTAATTTTTTGTTTTGTACCCAATTAATGAGCCGATTTTTTTCTTGCTTAAATTTAACTGCTTATGTTTTTCAATGTGCTTTTTTTTGTTCGCCTATTTCGAAGAAAATGTTGAAAAAGTTGCACTTTTATTTCAAAGTGCCAATAATATTGTGCAATATTTCACGCGGATACCGAAAATTATTTTACACAATAGTTTTGTCTGTGACATAAAATATGCAATAGTATTGGCTATAATTCTTATTTGGGTAAAGTAACGTTATTTTACAAAACGATTTTCTTACAACAAACGTGTGTATATTATTGAGACACGATAAAGCTATTAGTCTAGATTCAATTTTAAAAATATATTTTAGACAAAAAAACATAAAAATATGAAAATAAGATTTAAATTTATCTCTATTAAATTTTGCAATCGAGGCGATACTAACATTTTTGTAACTCTAGATATTTAGGGTAATTTGGAATAATTTAAATATATTTGTTAAATTTTTGTTATGGATACCAACAAGTATATTCTAAAACTAATATTAGACGTACTTTTGCTTCTTATGCTCTAAATCAATTTTATCGATTAATTAAAAATTGCAAAGCATTTCTTCGTTCTTGAAAGTCAAATCATCGAGAATGAAAATAGATTATTAATTCTGCAAAAGTAATACGAGATGTTTTCAATATAAGTATAATGCAATACAGTTTTTTCTCATTCAAGATTTGCTTTATTGCAATTTGAAATATATCATATTTTTCGTCAACTTTTGGCTGCTAAAACCTATTTTTTAACATAAATCTCCATTTAATTCTTTTCTTTACGCCACCTAAATGTGAGAGTCTGTGTGCGAAGCCTTTGCAGTACTACTCTGTTTCTCAGCTACTTTCATACTTCGAATATAACTTTCTTGTCATTTCTTGTCATTGCCATTTTTCTTCCCGCGGATTGCATCTTTCAGAGGACCACAAAGAGATAAAAGTCAGAATGTGCAAAATCTATATTGTAGGGTGGTCTGTCTTTTCTCACTTACAATAAGAGATATAAATATTCGATTTTGCAGATTTATATGGATGTCGAAAGATCGCACGTCCATCAATTTCGTTTTAGTCGTGAACAGAAATCTTTTTCTATTTAGTTTGAAGTTAATACTCAACTTTAATTCAAATTTTATTATAATAAATTTAAAAAATGAGCTTTTATACTTACTTGCACAGATATTCTCCAAACATAGTTGATAAAAATTTTAAATTTTTAATCGCTTGTCAAACGAAACCTATTTGTATCCGGATATTGGAATAAACAGTATATTTCTCTCTTAACCTGGCCTCTGATATTAATCCATCAAAAGCGTGCAATTATCTTTTCTTCCATTTTGTATTTTCAAAAAGAATGAACGTGGAGAGGGAACACGCACGCATAAGCGTGACGTAAATAGATATACGGATCCATTGCCTTCATCACTTCGGTTATCATCGAAAGCGGTTCGAACGATAAGCCATGGTAAACGAAAGGATAATCGACGCAAATTACGGCCCAGAATAGATCGGTAATACGCGGACGAACGGCAAAATCGATCGGCGGAGGCGTGTCTCCTCTTCCTCCTGCGTGATCGATCCTCGATCATTCGGGCCGCGTTGTCGATCCCGCGCGGCGCGATCGGCATGCAGACCACGCAGCTAACCCGATCCCGAATTCATCGTGTCGACCTGGCCATTAGCAAATTACTACGGTGTAAACAGTATCGACGGTGCCCGCGGCAATCGGTGAATCGCGCGTATATGCGCGTGCACATCCCGAAAAGATGTAGAAAGGCAGCGGGCGGAGGTTCAGCCAGTTAGTTAGTATAAACCGGTGATTACGGCGACGTTTTACACCGGCTCTAGCCATCTAATAACCGTTTACATCAAAATGAATTTAGCGATCGGCAGCTGTTATCGTTTGCGCCGCAACGATCTGGTAAGTCCGTTTTCTTCGGAGATGCATTTGGAAAATAATCACTTATTCTTTATTATGATCATAAAATTAATAAAATTGATAACATGCCGAGTAACCATGGCATGCGGTCTTGTCTAATGTGATCTTGAATAAATCATTTAAATGCAGAAAAAAGTCTAGGAAAATAAAATCGAACTTTATCAAATGAAATCATAAGATCCGTGAGAAGTAATTATTTTTTTTGGCTATTATGATTAATAGAAAAAAAAGAAGCATTTTGTGAGACACATAATAATCCGAGATGCCTTTTATTCCATTACGTACTTTGGAACTTGCATTCGTCACAATTACGATATACGAGCGATATACATAGATACAGTTGAAATATGCAATTTAAGCGAGTAGTTCGATACTTATTTAAAATTATCGCAAACTACGTAATAACATACCGTATACGACGGGTACGTAACGACGTTCGTAAACTTGCTCCGACGTACCGCGATAAAAACATTTCCAAATATTAACGTCCGATTTCTAATACCATTCCTCAATCAGCCGCCGATAATATCATGATTTTCCGGCAAATTTATGATCGCGATCAATGTATATCAATGAAATTCCATGAGATCACCCCAAGTACCAACTCGGTATTCGTTCGATGCTTGATATCGTTTCACGGCATATATATCATTAAAATCCGTCCATCGTGCGTTTAGTTGCAATCGAGTTTAATGGCGATAGCGGTCGGCGTCTGTCCATGCACGTTCCCGTTACCACGCAGAATTGAGCGCCTGGTAGAAAAAAATTGTAATATCTTATAACAATGACTTTTTTGACGTATTTGAAATTGTTTTCTCTTGCGGGAAAGGATTTTACGTATCTTTATAACTAGAACTACCAAAACACTGACTGACTTGTGATTTTTATCAAATTCATAACAATATATTTTCTAAGAAATCTATAAGATATTCCATGACCTTCGTTGTAATATATAAATAATTAATTTACACACACTTTCCTTCTTTATCTATTTTTTTAAATATATTTAAATAACAGGAATAGATACAGGTTAATCGGTTCTAGTATTGAACTACGGAGTTGAAATCCCGTAAGAAAGTAAAATCTACGAAAGTTAAGTTTCAGTAAGTCTTTCGTATCATCTGTCGAGGATTCAATCCGTGTATTTTTATTTTAGACGACCTAAAACGTTTTAAATTCGTTGCTGTACGTCAGGCTCGATCGGCGAGCCGATTTGTCGGCAGAATATTCGATTTATCGACCGATCGTTAGCGGACCTTTTTCAGAGCACGCTCGCGCGTTGTTACACGTCGGGATACGTTACTAATTAGCTGACGCCCGTTAATGGCCCGGGACTCCATTAAACTGTAAAATATTTAAATAACTCGTCGGCCGGGCGTGTCTGGCCGCGAATTACTCGCCGTAAGTCAATCCCAGAGAACTCCCCGAGTGCGGCCTTTCGAGAGAGAAGGAGCATTTAATGTATGTGCGAGTTAATGGGGTATTTTTCGGGAAGCTGACGAGCCCGTAAATTAATATCGCTATCCGACGCGCATCTCCTTGCGGCGCGGCGTGATGGCGCGGGCATTGAGAATTAAACTCGCCGTGTATTTTGGGGGTACTCGAAACTGTGGATGCACATAAATAATTTGCCCATCCATTTAATTGTAACAACAAAACAATTATTCTAAAAAGAACAAATATCCTAATGCTGTTTAATATTCATTATTTTTCTTTATTATATTCACAAATGATACAAATACAGCCACAAGGTGACCGTCATTAAATCGAATATAAAAATTTAAACTTATCAAACTTCACTCTTTGGTAATGGAAGGTTTGCTTAATAAAAAATGCATTCTCTTTTATTGTAGTCATTTATTCATTGTAAAGAAAAGATAAGAAGGTAATATTAAGATTAAGTATATACAATGCACGTGGGTGGTTCAGTTTCAGAAATATAGAAAGCGGATTTTCGATCTCAAATTCGATTCTGATCATAATTCTATTATCGTAAAAGACGGAAGGACGTGAATGAATTTATTTTCTCGCACTCGATACATTGCCAGGCTCGATTATTACGTTTGCTGCTCGAATTACGAGATCGATAATGTTCTAAGGATTTTAGATGGATCCTTGATGAAGAAATTTGAAATGAGAACGCCAGCGACAGAGAAAAGTAGCTGGACTGTCTCGGTACGGTTACGTATGCGTGTCATTTTGTACATTATTAAACCGGGACAGATGATTGCAAGGTCTTGTTCAAAATGACACGCAGATCGTTATACAGTTATTTACAAGGCGGCTTACACGCTAAGTATGCTTATGCAGTCGTAAAATCTATAGCAATTAGTGTAGAATATCTGAATTGTAAATAAAGTATATATAGATTTATATATATAATATATATATATAAATAGTATCTCTCTTTCTCGCTTCTCACATTGTCTAAACGTGTATATAACGTATCGTGTAAAAGTAAATAAAACTACACGGTTTTGGGTTTCATGCGCGATCATCGATCAACGCTGTGTGAGGATTTATTGCGATCGCGACGAAAAGGAGCGAAGATATATCCTGGGACAGCAATTCCTTAATTGTATCTTTTCATAAAAAGCTCGCCTTTTTCTATTTCTTACTTTAGTTAATAGTCTCTAAAATTCCGACTTTCCGTCGCGATGCCGATTAACCTCCAAATGGACGGACACTTTTCGATGATCTTTACATAAGGATCACTTTGGAATCGCGAATAGTTACTATCGTCTTCTTCTAGCCAAAAGAGAACGGTCTACGCGGCCTTTAATCAATCCTAGCAGATTCAAGAAGCTACAAAAAAATGCCTAATTACATATCGAGAAGCGTTATATATTATGTATACATTTATGTAAATTTACTGAGAAAATTTATTAAGTATAAACAAATTTTATAAAAATTATAAAATAAGACAGAGAGTAATCAAATATTCCTAAATCAATTCCTTTCAAAGAGAGAATTCTTCTGTAAATAAATTTCAAAATTTTATGCTCTAAATTTCATATTAAGTCAAAAAGTAAGGATTTATATAAAATCTACAAGTTGTGAATTTCTTAACATTAATCAGATACCATATTACAAATTGTATTCATATATTCGTTTATACGCTGATTTAATATTTATTACACTTATTTACATTATTTGCGAAAGAATGATCTTAACAGAGTCCACCGTCTATTCGGAACTTGATCCTGCTAGGATTAATATATCCGTGTTTCGCGCATATTTAACGATCAGCGTCAAGATAATATCTCACATGTCTTACAATAAATTGATCGAGTAAGTAGCTTATAAAAGGAAAATTTCTTTTCGCACCAAAATGGTAATGCGCCTTGATAAATTTATCGTACAACATGTATGATACTAGTCTAAATAGAGGCTGACGCGGTTATCGACTATGCGAACTAATTAAGAAACGTACCTCTCGGTGCATGCGAAACAGGTTCAAATGATGTACCACGCGATACACTTGCGCGAACAAATCCCTCGATTCGTGCAATTCTATTAATTCCCTCGCATATTGGAATACTGTAAACTATATACACATGCGGTGTATGTACACATGAGTAACGGTAATTTTACTCTTCCTTGCTTTCGTTCACATTGTTCCGCATTCCTTTTTGCTTCATGTTATGGAGCGATGTCATGGATAATACCTAATAAATGATAAACAAAAGGAGAAAATGGCACCGCAATAAATTTTTTTTCGTTAATCATTACGTTTCCGAACTATTAATTTTAAAAAGAAGATAATCTAAAGCGATCTCTTTCCACTTTTTTTTTAAATTTTAAATTATTCTGATTGAATCGAATTATTTGATTATTTAATTTTTTAATTGTTTAATTATTTAATTTGATACGATCAGCACATAAAATCAAAAGGATTGCGATTAGAGGGATATATGCTGAATATTAAGATAAAAACCGATTGGTATAGAATATAGATCAATAGAAAATATAACAATTTTAATTTCTATCTCGTAGAAAGATGATGTACAAATTGCGATTCTTGAGAATTTTGTTCAATCATTCACACTACCAATTTTCTTGAGATATTGTTTGCCGCGCAAAACGTATTGAAAGTGAACATATTAAAATCATATCGTTCGACGATAGACTTTTTGATGGAAAACGGAACTTATCACATGCCTTTCACATTCCATCTCTTGATTTTAAAGAATCTGCTTCGTTTAACAAACGTGCTCAGGCACTCACTACGTACAGTTCGTTTGCCACGAAACTCAATCACACATTTTTCTAAGTTCGTCGCGATTATATCAATAACGGACCGACCGACAACACTTGAATCACAGTCTGACCAATGTAGCGTTACATGATCTAAAATCGCCATATATATGTATATATATAGTTGAATATCACATTCGCTGTATTTGCTGCGTGCAACATTCGATTAACTATTTTGATATTTTGTTGAGAGCCTGTGTCACACATTGGGCAAGCACTGATTTAAGTGTGTCTAAGACCTTCGCGAGTTCACTCACTTGACTCAATCTGCTGGGCATTCCCCGTGTGGAAGAACGCCCGATTTCCCTATGACTGATCCGAACTGATTTAGGACAGACTCGCGCGCGTTGTCTGCCGCATCCGAACGACGGTGTTTCAAGTTTCAACTTATGAGATCGCCATTCTTACGCAGCATCTCCAAATGCATCTCGTACTCGCGGGCCTTGTGTCTCAGCGAGGCGATGCTGTTCGTCCTTCTGTCGATGTCTAGTCCCACGCTACCCGTAGGCGAGCTCTGCGGTGAAGTGGCGGTCGGCGGCGGCGGGGGTGGCGGTGCCACCGGGGGATGCGACAGAGCGATCGCGGATGATGGTGGCAGGGGCGGGGGTGGCGAGCCGCGCATCAGTTTCGGCCGCTGCGCTGCCGATATGTTCGCCAGCAAGTTCTGGAAGGAGGCGGACGTGTACGGCAGGGGCATGCCGGGCGGCAGCAGCGGTGGCGGGGCCCGATGATAGGGATGAGCGGCGTAACTACCGGGGAGGACCGGGCCGTGACCCAGTGGCGGATAGCGAAAGGCGTCGAAGGGCTTCCTGTGAGAGAAGTTGACCAGGTGGGCGAAGGGGTTCGGCAAGGTCGGCGCCACGACCGCCGACGGTGGTGGGTACGGAGTGTACGGATGCGCTTGGGGCCCGACCTTTTCCTGTTTACGCCACTTGGCCCGCCGGTTTTGGAACCAGACCTGGAACACATGATGAACGAGCGGTCTGATTAGGCGCCGTGTCGTTTCGTGGAAGGCTCTTAGGCCGCGACGATAACAGCGGAGCCCGGAAGGAATCTTTTTGCGTCTTTCGGAATCCTTCGCGTTACGCAACCGCGGCGCAGTCGATATTTTGAATAATAACAGTAGCATTAGTGATCATCAGCTGCGTATCTCCGGGCGCGATCCGATCATAACGAGACGAATATTCCGCAATTTTTTCTTACCAATTATTTTCGTAATAGAAAAAAAACTATACTATTTAATACTATTTAAATATAATATTACGTCATTTTCGATAATCATCAGACCATCCATTTTCGCTTTTTCTAATAATAATGTAACATTTATATTTAATATTTATATTCAATGAATTAATAATGTTTTAGATAACAGTTCTTTATTATGAGTTTTAAATGCTACAATGTCGATTGTCTTCCTAATTATCGCAACGAATAATAGAAGTAAAGATTTAGATCCCGTTTAAAAGAAAGTCGTTCGTTTGATTCCGGGTCAGAAAAGTAATCGATATATAGGTATTTTCTTTCTTGGAAGTTGTTAATCCGCGAGAGTTCGAATTCCGGTTACTGTGACGCATTCTCCTCTTTTCAGGAAGGTAGAAAACAGCGTATCATTACCGTCGATGCTCCAAAGAAACCGAACACTGCTGCGAAGCAGAGATCTCTGCCTCGCGTCCGCGCGTTTCCCTTCTACCTCTCTCTCTCTCTCTCTCTTTTTCCCTCTTCTCTCTGTCTGTCTCTACCTGAATTTTACGTTTCTCCTCGAAAATTAACAAAATATCGGCTGTCGTAAAACCGTTAGGTTAGCGATCCTTTGGCCCATTTTTTCGTTTCTGGCAACTCGAGATACTCGGAATCGGTATCGCTGCGTGTCAAAACTCGCAATGTATATGTTTTTATGAATTAAAGCATTGAGGGAATGTGATGTACAAACATGAAAATCACATTATTTAATACTGCGCTAATACGCTAATACAAGAATTTCCTTTATGATTATTGCACAAATGCAGCAATTACAAACGTATATATACTGTTGGCCATAAACAATATAAATAAGCGGAAATGTATAAGAATATACTTTATATCAATTATCGCGGATGATTATTTTAGCGCGATACGAAACTTTAGTTTCCCCTCTTTACAGAATCGCATAAAAATATAAGAAAAAAAGAAGCTAAATATTTTTATTAAATATTTTTACAGATTTTTTTTGCTAGTCTCGATTATGAAAGATGACGAACAATATCGTTGCTCTGTTTGATACGATTTAAATACTTTGCGAACAAATCGGAATTTGTTGCCGACGTATAAAATCCCAGAAGATCGACTTCTAATACTTGGTAAATAGAAATTGGACAACGAATGCGAATCGCCATTCGTGATGCGCGTCCACCGGGTTCCAGCGCATTCCATTCCATTCCAACGCGAGGCTTCCTCGAAGAGACCCGGAGCTCTAATCAGTTCAGCGGAAGTCCATTTCTCCTCGTTCGTTCGTCAATCCGTGTCCCTCTCCTCTTTTCCCTTTTTCCATCGCTTTTTCATGACTCTATCGTATCCTATCTCTGGTTGTTGGGTCGATTTTATGCCGTGCGCGTCCCGACTGAACGCAAATAACGTATCGCCGATTTCGTTTTAATATCAGGTCGCGCAAGAGAAAGAAAAAGAAAGAGGGACAAGAGGAGACGTGTCTCGTGACTGATCGCAATGAGTGGGGTTTAGGACAACAACAATTCAACTTATCCAATCTTTCCGCGCGCGAGCACCTGCTGCGATTCCAGATTTTTGTATCATTGCCTTTTCGTGGTAAAGAACGGCCGCGATTTCCATAAGCGCGGCTCGTTACGTCGATTGTTCGAGTAGAACTTTTCGAGAAGCGGCCATCTATCCTGAAAGCTATCCGAGGTCTTTTATCGTTTCCGGTGAGGGGTAATGTTTCATGTTACCGCTTGAGAAGCGCGACTCTCGAGATACCTCCAGCGAGAATTCTCGTCAGGTAATCGTGTGCGAACGGTTCTCCGTCTTCTGCAAACTTTCCTCGCTCTCTAATTGTCATTTCAACGACTTCTGGATTGAATTTCAGTTCATCGTGTTCATTGCGCGAATTTATTTTTCTAAAACTATTTGATACATTTTTTATACATTATATCTATTCGCGTCCTTGGATTAGATATTTCTTATAATACTATTAATCATTCTGAAGATTACACACAAAATGTAAAATAAAATAATTAATATTATTCTTATTAGACCATTTTTTACCAAACCAATAATTTTGATATATGTAAATTGTTTTCTGTATATTATATTTTTGTATTTTATTTTTATATTTATCATCATTTTCGGTCTTCCGACATTATTTTTTCACGTCAAAAAATTGAATGACGCGTCACATTGAAGGAGCATGGACGGCGATACTGAAAATTGACGTCTCTCTTCTCTTCGCCATCGGCTCTTAGGTCGCGTAATAATAAACGACACCTTGCACGACTCGCTTGTTTTTTCCGCACACGAGGAGAGAGTTCGCCTCGTTTTCCGTCGACGCAACGTGCGGTACTCGTGCCGAAGAGAACGACTGCGCGTTCCACATCGCCGCGGCTTCGGCACTCGGCAGCATCACGGATTTGGGAATCAAAAGTACCGCCGGGTGATGTAGACACTCCCAATACGGTTCGTCACGGTGCGGCCTCGTCATCGCGCGTGGACGAGAATAGACGTATGCCCGGATGACTTTGCGATTTGATGATCGGCCTCGATCATTGGCTCACCCGCTCACCGACGGTACGGCGGCGGCGACTGCGAGTTCCATGAGATCCATGAGATCCGTAGATCCTATCCCTCCTGGTAGCTCCACCATCGAGAAAATGATTTCGATCGATTTGCTCGATCTGAGATTCTATCCGTCCCGATATTCGAATCTGAGATCGCTCGCGCGATCGGCGTATTTTGCTCAATAGAACAGGCGCTATGAAATAACAGGATTATTTGAAGTATTGTAAGCGATTGTAATTATGATTAAAAAAACAGGTTTCAAAAGCCTTATTCAACAGCCTTCATTCAACAGTCTTATCAATTATCAAGTTTTACATTCACACATATTGATGTCCACAGAGGTCGTTAATTGCCGCGTGTTGGCAGTGAAGACTGGTTTCTCTTGAAACATTAAGATTTATTTTTATTTTATATTATTTTAAATTCTCATTATAATTATATTTAATTATATTACGTGTGTATAATTAATAGGGTTTATAATGATTGGAACTAGACATCGTGTGCTTCCCAGCAATATCATTTAAATCAATCACTCTCCGCCAAGGGAGCGAATTCTACGAGCGGTTAAAGCGCGAGATTTACGATTGCGCAATAATCGATTACAATCCCCATACTTATATTTCGATTTTTGTTGTTCGAGAAGGAGGCATCCAACCCGAATATGCCGCCGTTCCGCGTGTGTACCGGCCGCCCGCTTCGGAATCTCGCCTATAGACATACGGGAGATTAGAGGGCTCCTGGCATCGTTAGGGTAGAGTGAGGAAGGGGGGTCGCGGGTGCCGGGACCCCCCACAGCGAACAGGATTGCCCCCAGCAGGGCGCTAAACATCTCCGACTCTCCGCTTTTAAAACAAAACGTAACCACATCGCCGCCGGAACCTACTCGTTTCGTGCTTAATCGTGCCGCATTAATTACACGAACGCCGAGTACGTTCGTTTCTTCTGCTTCTCCACTTCAGTCCTTTCCTCTCTTTCTCTCTCTCGCTGAAGAAGATTTCCTCGCGCGCGCGTTCGACACATGTATATAGATACTTCCTCGGGTGAATCGTTCTTTGAACCCCCCTTCAGACCGGCACGTATATAATCGTGTTTCTATTGAAGAACTCACACACAGCTGAGAACACACTCTTGAGACATGATTTAATAATAGATCCTTTAATAGATTCTGCGAGTCAATTTTATACTCGTTATACATATTTGTAATTCTAAGATTTAATTGAAGAACTCAGATGCAGTTTGTTTGAGATCGAGTTTAAAATATTCCTGAGTTTTGTTTTTCACTTTAATAATTGAGAAAAAAGTGTACGCGTATTTTTTATTATAGGTTTTGTGAATATTGTAATATTTTCCCGAATTTAATTTGAAAAGAAAACGATTACTTTTTTATGTGAAAAACCTAACTTGAGATCCAAGAATACATTTTTAAAACATTAAGATTAAGAAAATACTGTTGAATAAAATACTGTTCTTTATTATGACGTAATAAGATTAAGCAGCAAAATTTTTTGCGGAAATTTAATTTAATTTCTTTTATTGATTTATTGAAATCATACAATTTTATTTCTGTCTTATTGTTTAAAAAATCTGGAAATAATAAATTAATATACACAAATCACAAATACAGTTTCATAATTAAAATGGATATGAATTTTATTCTTTAAATTTTAAATAATAGATTTACTAATTTTTTGAAATGGAATAATTAGGTGACCAATCATTTAAATTGTCATTAAAAGAAATAATTAAATAATTCACGTATAACAGTTATTGAAATTCGCTATTAGTATTTATATAAATATAACCAGATTAAAACAAATTCTATTATTAATCAAGATTCAAATAATAATATATATCTTTTCCAAAATACTCTCTCAATCGAATAATGGATTGATCATTATTTTACGCGACGCTAATGATTCCGCAAAACGAAGCACAATAACAACTATTAAGCAAAATATGTAAGAAATAGAATATATTCAACGTATATACGTTTATTTCGTAGTACGTTACATATTTCAAGCTGCGACACACATATATAGGGTAACTGGGGGGAAATATGCCACTCGTTATGTTTAACAAAGCTACGGCTAGGGGAGCGTTGTTGTAAATACTGTGAAATTGTTAAAAATATTATATCTGACGTTTTGCCCAAGTTTTACCTATATACTTCCTGTCAGTATTATAGTTTTTGTGGGGTAAGTACAGTATGACAAGTATAACAACGTGTTTTTTAGAATTTTTTTAGTGTTTTATTGAAATTGTAATAAAAATATTCTTTTACATGTTTTTAGACAAGAATCTAAAGTTAAATTACTAATACATGTTTGTATATGTGGCATATTATATTACCCCCACATATAGGGGTAATATGCCACTTTTGCAACACACTTTTGTATTTCTTTCTTTTTGATAGTATAAAGAATCAAAATATTTCATTAAAACCATATATATAAATAACAGATAAAAAAAGGAAAAAGAAAACCAGTATGCAAAGATACCTCAAAAAGAAAGAGAAATATGAAAAAAATCATATTTTTCTTAAGTGTGGCATATTCCCCCGAGTTACCCTACACACGCACATATCAATCTGCGCGGTCGTTGTTTACTACGCGACACACTGTTCGCGTATATACACAAGGTTACAGCTACCGCTGTATCATTCGCGCTCCAAAATTCGAGCCGGTAAGCAGCAGCGAAAGTTGCTTCGTGAGTGATTACGTTATTATCTTTCGAAACACACAATTGCGACCAGTGCCGGGAGAAGACATGATCATTCCTTACACGCTTGTCAGTAACAAATAATATTCACGCGATTCCACGAACAAATTCTCGAGGCGACAGATTAATCGAAGAACTTTGCGCGATTTATTCATTTAAATTTTAAAATACATATATAAACATTAACCATGATACTGTATTTGCGTTTTGAACTAACCGCCGATTTCAGTTTAATAATTCGTGTAATGATTTTCGGGAGAGAACGTGAAGTAATACACAAATAGCCGGATCACAAATTATCCAACAGAAAGCAGTAATACGTCTATCGTTTGTTAATATAATTGGATTGAAATATTAGATTGAAATATTATAGGAACAGAATATTCGACATGAATTTACATTATAAAGCGTTAAATATTTCGGGAAACGATTTCGGCACCCGACGCCGAGTGGCGTAAGGCGCGCTATATTGTTTACATAAAAAGTCGTCGCGTTATTATTCGTGGTTATTCGAGCAGGCAGGTAGCGACGCGCGAGCCGCTCTCCGCATACCATCGTATTTATCCCTCGAAACGCGGTGATCAATCCGCGGAATCAATTAACTCTCATGATTAATTAAACCGCTTATTCATAGAAGCACGTATTTTGCGTATTGGGCAATGGAAATTATAAAATACCGTTCCGTTGCAATATTTACGAGTGATTAATTTTTTAGTGATGCTTGTTGAAATAGAATATATCTCACATCGCTTTGGATCTCTCGTATTTTGGATTTAAATGTGATTTATCCATTTGCCATTTTCGGATGGAGAGCGTGTAATGTCACGTGCACTGGGTCGAACAATTCAAGTAACAAAAAATCGTAATTAGTGAAATTAATATAATATTTCGGATATTGCGCGTTGCGTGCAGTTGATTGCCTTACAAAGTATCGCATAATTAATCGTTTTCGCGCGCGCGTGTGAGTGTGTGTGTATGCAACGAAGATATCTGAAAGAAGTAGGAGGCCTGGGAGGCATCGGACAATGGCGGAGCAACTATGGTGTAAGTAATTCATTTTTTATGTATTATTTTTGTTATTCGGAAATTATGTCGATATTTTACTGAACATCTACTGAAAAAGGACGAACAAAAAATTCGATGCATGCAATAATTATATACTTTTAAAATATTAATTATTTTGACCGTTGTGTTATATTGGACTATATTTGTATTTTACAGATCAACGTAATTGCGTTATAATTTCGCCCGCAGCTTCTTATATCGGTGAGTAATAAATTATCTTTTATTTTAATATAAAGTAACAGATTTGTGAAAATATATATGTATATTCCTATATATATGTGAATAGGCTAAAAGAAATTAGCTAATACACACATACCTGTGTTATTAAAAATATTACTTAAACCTATAATATTTTAATATGAAATATTTGATAAGTAGAGTAAGTTAAATAAGAAATGATAAATAAGGATCGATTCTCTTAACAAAAATTATTTTGAAATAAAGATATATAACCTCTTACGCGCTTTATGCTACACTTTATTCCTTTTATTTCGAGATTAAATATCTCAATAATTAAATAAATGCGTTAAATAGATTAACATGATATTACGAAACACTGTGGTTATATTGTTTCCAAAGCCAACAATTTCGAGGGAAAAAGAGAAAGAGTTGACAGAGGAAAAGATTCAAAGGTAAAAAAAGATTACAAACTTGCGAATATAAACATACACGTCAAGCGGGTTTATTCCCTTCGTTTGCGCCGGCCATCGAATTTGCCGCGAAATCGATTCGGAGAAATGCGACGTTTCGCGTGTGTACATTTCAAAAGACGCAGATGTCGAACGAAAAACGCGTGATATTTTTATTTCCAATTCCAGTTTTGCTTGTGCAAGAATTTACTCGTTCGTAGCAGAAGTTCGCGACTTGTCGATTATCTCGTCACGCTCAGGGAGATCGTAAAAATAATTAATAGCCGTTGCAACAACTGATAATCACTTTGCCTAATAGCAATTTGTTATTCATGCGAGCGACAGGTCTCGTCGGCAAACGAACCTGCGGGAAAGAACGATTCATTATTCATTGAACCGTGCACAAAACACATATACGCTCGATTAATAAATCAAATTGAAAATTAAAAATTTATTTGCTTGAAAATTAACGTCCTTAGGCGGACGCGTCGCAGAAATATTTACGCAAACGAGCGTTTACTTTTAAATAAATGCAAAACAAAACATTTTTTTCATTTTCGGAGACGCTCGATTGGCGATCAAATTCATCAAGCTTCATATTAAATAATTAAATTAGCAACAACCTTGTTTAAGAAATTGATAAGACGCGGCGCGACGCGTTTCTGTTGCCGGTGAATCTGCAAACGCGATTAAGTTAGCAGTAATCCGCGATTATTCGGTCAGATATTATTCTTAATCTAATTAATTTTCTTAATAAAAATATATCGACTTTTACACGTTGTATTTTAA
This sequence comes from Temnothorax americanus, assembly GCF_048541705.1. Classification (NCBI taxonomy): domain Eukaryota; kingdom Metazoa; phylum Arthropoda; class Insecta; order Hymenoptera; family Formicidae; genus Temnothorax; species Temnothorax americanus. Next base: position 1,012,148 of record NW_027509688.1, on the reverse strand, counting down.
TACTTCCAGGATTATTTCTACTTCATGTTTGCATAGCTGATGACGTTAAATAATTAATTAATCCTTCGAAACTCCTCTCTCCTTATCCGGTTCTGATTTAATACTTATTTAGTCCTGAACTTAATTTCGCAATTTCTCAATTTATGCAGTTCGTATTTATGCAATTTCTATTATTTATTTTTATTTAATATTATAATACGTTTTTTTTTATGGGCCTTTATATAATGTGGCTTATAAATACGAATCGATGTCTTTGAAGTCTCCGCGATAAGAAGGTATTTTATTCTCAAACGATAACTGCGTATATTTCATGAATTATTAATGGTCGCCAATGATAGGTCATGTATCCTAATTTCTGTGCGTTGATGCGTACGGGCGAAGTTTCGGGCGTCGAAAAACATCGCACCTCATTCTCCACGACGATGTATTTGTCATGCATATTAATGACGGCTGATGCTGGACAAGCGGCGACCGAATCGCCCGACAACCTAATTTTCGCGCGTTAGGACGAGCGGAGAGTGTGGCGTTCACTTAAGTCGTTCCTCATACAGTTTATAAATGAGTTCATAATATACCTGTCAATATATATTCTTTGGCGAATTTACCGGTATTATTACTCTTGAAGGAAAATATGAAAAAGTTTAATTATACGTAATTATTTAATATCACTGGTCGAAATATAAAGAGAGAGTAAAATCTTGTCTTGTAAAAACTTTAAACGAAGTTAATTTAAGAAAGACAAATTTGAAACATAAATAATAAATATTTCCTAAAAATTCAAGGATTTCAATACTATATATTCAATACATCTTAGAAGCCTGTCGAATATTGTATCTTTTGGAGAAGCAGCTCTGTGCGTGCTAAAGGGTTAAGGACACCGCGATTGAATAAGTGCGCTTAATTTCCCGAAACGTTTTCGTAAACCAACACGCGTAATTCCATTCCGTTACGGCCTACGGCCGCGAGGGCAATTGACACCTATCGCGATTGAAAAGGGACGCAGCTTCGCGGAGCCGGTCATCTCGCTGCGGTCGAGCGAGAAGAACTCCCGGCGCAAGGTCTCCCCGTACAGGTTCAGGGATTCCTGAAAATTATTAACGGCACCCAGGCGTGTCATTCCTCGGGTGGAGTCAGTGGTTCTCATTGCGCGCGCATCGTCGCGCCGCGTAATTCCCGGCCATCAGTAAATCGGCGATTTGCGGTGAACGGTGATGGATTTGCAAGTATAATGAAAAGTGCCGGGTTAACGTTAAAGCGTGATGCCCTCGCGACGCGGGGGAAAATAACAAGAAGATCGCACAGGGACGCGCGAGAATGAGTGCCCGGAGCCAGCAAGGGATGGAGAGTGAAAGGACGAAGCGAGAGAAAAATACGCGTGGGTTAAAAGGGGAGGGGAGGGGGAGGAGAAAAAAGAATAAGTAAGTAAGTAAGTACCGGGAATAAATTAAACTAATTGAGCAAATTAGCCAGCTGTTCACGCAACGATGGTATAGAGACACGCTCTCCCCTCGGTAAAAAGTTATCGTCGTTACGCAGAAAACTTCGTTCTATCCGTGCGTTCTACCTGTCCCTTTTGAATAAATGAGTATAACGCAGGACGAACATTTACCCGCGAAAATTAGGAAAAAACTGGTTATGTATTATCGATTTAAAGAATATCCAACAGTATTTAAACTGTAAAATATATCTAAATATGTTTTGTTAAATTAGTGCATTTTATTAAATACTTATAGAATCTAATTCCGGATGATATTTCGTCTAAGGCTGTAGAATGAGCTCTACGTTTTGTATATGCAATTTCGGCGTACAATATTCCCAAGCATTACTTGACACATAAAATGATACCATTATATAAATCAATTTATTAAGAGATAAGACTTGAAATTCATATATTACTAGTTATTTTGCAATATTACGTCATAAAAGATTTAAGCTTATCGTATAAAACATTATAATACAAATTTATTTATATCCTGATTGCGTTTTTTATATGCGATGTTTGTTACAATAATGTTTCTTCCTTTTTTGTAACTCCTGAGTTTTCATACGGTATCATTAATATATACGTATGCAAAAAGAAATGAAACATTATAATGTCTTGTCGAACGATGCGGCATTAATCACGTATAATAAAAATGGATAGGAACTGAGCAATAATTTAATGTTTGCTAGCGTTGATTAATCGCGAATGTCTTTAATGATCGATTTATGATATTATTCAAATACAATAATGTCGAATGTTACAAGAAGAGATAATCTTTTATGTTCGGTATGAGATCTATACTACTGCGAATCGTAAGTTAATTTTGTGCAATAATATTGCTGTATTGAGCTCTTCTTTTTACCGCATAACTGCATAACTAATTAATGAACAATCACATGCTGATCATAGATACTAACTACTCGTATAGATATTTACTGACATTACTACTTACGCAACTAGATTATCGATAAAAGCTATGATAGTATCAGACTATACTTTTGTCATCACACAGTTATATTTTCACGATCTAACCGTTTTAAATAGTAATCGTTTAAATGTTCCAATATAGACAATCGCGTGTCTAATAATTTTTAGTAATAACGGGCGGTTTGAAAAGGGTTGAGCAAATAATTAAAGACTCATGATCGACGATTTGTATGTTGCTCGAAGGATATCGCATTTCGCCATACGGGTAGGCAAATTACAGGTGGGGGATACGTGACCGCGTGGAGAACTAAGTAATTCTTAAGTAATTCTTCGCGCGCGCGCTCGCGCGCTTCAAAACTATTATCCAAACGAAATGTCAGAGGATACAGGATAATTGTCGTTGCGCAAGAGACGCGTGATATTTTCGCCTTCGCGCCAAAGAAGACGCCTAACCACATTATTACCGCCAATTATTGCCTCATTTTTCCAACAAACTTTGGCGCAGGTGCTTATTATTAAAGTGCAATTTTGAAATTACGCCATGATGCGCCAATATATATATAATCAAAGATAACTAATCAATTTTAATTTGACACGCTATTATTTTTATTTAGACAGCATCAGAAATTTATTTGTCTACTCATTTAAAAGATACGGTTTAATAGATCTGGACATTTTTCGAGTTTGAACAAATTTATTTTTATTTTTATTTTAAATTATTTTTTAGTTATATCCAGAAGACTTGGTATGAAATAGATCTTTTCTGAATTTAAAAAATTAATTTAAAGAAAAATTAAAATTAAATTAATTAATAAAATATGTTGCATATATTAGGAGTCTGGATAGATCTGTACTGTACGTTTTTAATAACTGTATCGGAAATGATTCTTATAATTTATCTATACCGCATTATTTTCTATTTCGTTTTACGCAAAAACAACGTTAAGAGATTCTACTGACCTGTATCCGTGCCTCCGTCAGGCCGATCTTCATGGCGAGCTCCTCCCTAAAAACAAAAAGGAAGGTAATCATTAACACAAGAAAAAGGAACCAAGGCCGCGCGTAGCCGCGGGCCTGCGAGTTATTCGATTCTGCTATTGCGATAAACTCGAGTTAACGGAGTGTGAGCATCGGCGTTCAAGTCAGTTCAGATATTATTATCCAACGAGTTCTGAATAGTGCTAAGCGATAATAATAAAACCAATATTTGCTACTTGATGGCTTTCTGATAATCATTAATATAATACACCCAAATCTTTTTACGCGATTTTTTGCGCGTTTTTTTACGCGATTCTTTTTACGCGATTTTTCGAAGAATTTTTGTAATCTCTCGTGTATGTACAAACCTTAATTTTAATTCCTAATAATTAATTAATAAAAATTTTTCAATTGGACACATGTCTCCCCATATCATTTATTAAAAAAAAAAAACAAGTAATAACCTAGACAGGGCTATATTTTTTAATCATCGCTGTACGTAGCTCCAATCATATTTCAGCAGCTCGGTTGTCATTGTCAATCATGATTCGATTATTATAATTTATACGTTATTTATTCACTCTGATGATTCTCTTCAAACTCAATCATGTAAATAGCTTTTAGTATAAAAAAACAGCATGGCATATTTTTCTTTTTTTACGAGGTTAAAAATCATGCACATGGCACACTATTTTTTACATGGCTTTACCAAATAATGTGATTTCTTCTTACACGAAACGTAATATACTGCGTAAAAAGAGAGTTAGGTATATATACACCATATATTATAGGTATTTACATACACAATAGATGCATATATCTACATAATATATGCATTATCTCTAACAATTTTATTATTTTTTTTATTGAAGAATTATTATATTATCTCATCATAGTCAATTGCTTGACTTAAACTTATTTACATTAATGTTAAAAAGAGTTGTGTCATTATTATTTATTATTTTAGATAAATGCATTTAGACTCTTTAAAGGTAACTTTCTTTAATTAAGTAAAAAACTGTATTTTTAATTGTTTAATTATTTTATTGTCGTTATTATTTTAAATTGATAGTCTGTTATTATTGCGCACGCTCTCAAGAGAAGCTAAACATAAACTCCACAGTATTTTAATGAATAACACTTCCTTCTGTCTCTCTTTTTTTTCTTAGCTTACGTAATCAAATGCATATCTAAACGTTTGGGCAGTTAACGGAGTAAGTGCACGTAATTGCAACTGTATAATTATTATCTTCCCTGAGTACGCGATTTATTACTTAGGAACGCGATGTAATTTTAACAAAAAAAAAATCATTTAGTTGTCTTTTAATGGCGTCGGGGAATAGCGGTTACAATCTGACCTCGTATCGCATCCGTGAGAAAATCGCAGAAACCGTTCTACGAATAGCCTGTCTCGTAAAAACGCGCGCGTTCATTACCTTAATTAGTTTTGCATCCGAAGCAGATTAGCCGACATATAACGACGCACGTTGGGGATTAATTGCATTATGTATCTCGCGGCATTATGTGTGATTTTCCGTTGGATTGCTAGTTGCACGAGCCGTCGTGACGAGAGCTATTAATATCTATTACGAGACGATCAGAATCCGCGCGGCGACCGCACCGTAGTCGTCGTCGTGGCTCCGGCGACGAGATAGAATCTCGTTTTATATAGGTGACTGCGCTCACCAACGGCGTATATTACGAATACGATTATCCATGACTAATTGACCGGTCCAGCGCAGCGGTAATGACAAATAATTATTAGCTCGTGATATTTTACATAACGTCGATCATGTCATATACGCTATACCGGTCGTTTCCTTTCCGCTCGATTGAATTTCGCATCCTTCGCTCGCGGGCGCATACATAACACAAAGTCTGTTGTGTCTCACGTGTATTACGTGATACTCTTCTGCAGACATATATGAGGCGTTCGCGCCCCGCAATAAAAATCGACTCCCCTCGCACCCCGTTGTCGAGAAATCCGAATAGATGCTGGAGGCTATACTGATTAAGAGAGACGTAGAATGTTCTATGTGTCAGAAAATTAATAATATTATTTATAAGTGCAGAACCTATAATTTAAAATCATGATAATTCAGCTATTTTATCGCGAATGCCTGGATATGTGTCAGGAATTACGAAGTGTCGCGTTTCATATCACGCTGCTGGTACGCGCGAACGTGCACAAAAGTGACGATAATTTTCTGTTTTCGCTCAGAAGAATGCGTATTATACGTCATTATGTGTATCATAATTATTACGTATTCTTCAAAAGTGCAGATTGTAAGGAAAGCATTAGGACTATGTTCAAGGAAACCGGAGAAATTAATAGTCATCGACTTTAATAATTAAATTCCTTTCGGTTGATTTACGTCGCTTAAGCGATTGCTCGCGCAGGATGTTTCCAGTAAAGATAACAACTCGTATAAATCGCCGCTCACACATGATTTCACCGGAAATTATGCGAACACATTCCCGATTTTTTTTTCAATTGAGAATGAGGCAAACCGGATCGAGGTGCGAAGGAATCATTATACTCGTACGGATTAGGCGTGAATCATGACGGGTGTCATCAATAATTCATCCCGTATGTCGAGAATTCATTCATTCCGGAAATATTCCGCGATTTTCGCCGTTATTTCGATAAAGAAACCGGGCGATCGTGCAATCGCGTATATCCGGCGGGGCGGGTAGGAAAAGAAAGAAGAAAAGGAAAGAATATGAATCGAGCAGTGAGACACCCCGCCGGGCGTCTCTCAACTCGCAGGCAAATTGCCCAGATGTTCCACGAAATCGTGAGGAAATCTCGGTGATTATGCCGCGCACAGAAGCTCTCGCGTTTGATCGAGCTTGGATCTCGTGTTTAGGCGCATTTCAGCCTGCAGACGGTAGCTTCCGAAATTACAGGGATTTCGGGGTGAGTCCGAAGATTGGCCGCGGTTCGTCCATCATGGATTCGTCCGGTTAACGTCGCGTCGATTTTATCATCGCTCGCTATAGTCCGATCTCGTTGCATCCCGCTTGAGATCCTTCCGATCTATCCCGATCGATCCCTCGAACGAGAAACAAATCTTTCCAAATCGTATTTCAACCATATCTCGAGATATCTTATCTTGAAAGCTGCGTTTTATACAACCGGCATATGCAATCATAAGAAAGTAGTGTGTATCGTAGATTTTACTTTTTTAGAATTTTAATTCGTGGTTTAATTGACCAAATTGAGTTTACCGAAAGTTTATCCGATGATTGACCGGGTGATCATTAACAAAATAATCGAACGTGTTTATCCATTGATTAATCATCCAAAACGTACATATTCTTCATCGTATATCGCGTATATCGGCCGGTAATTGCGAAGCGTATTCACGTCGTCAAATCATTTTGACGGCCCGCGCGCACCGACTTATTTTGGAGGAAACGTAACTAGAAGACGCGCGTTCGTATACTTACTGCCGCGGTATACTCTCTGATTACCCGTTGTCGTGCGCTAATGATTACTCTGGCGAACATAGTTGCAGACGGTAATTCGTACCTGCTACCTGGCGGCTCGGCGGCTCGGCTTCGTTTTCAATGAAACGCCGAGTATGAAAGCGCGCACCTATCAGCTGCTTCTCACGAAAAACAGGCTTGTGTGCGCCGTAAACGATAAAATTACGTGTAATACGTGATTTCTCTCTCTCTCTCTCTCTCTCTCTCTCTCCCTTTCTGCCCGTTACAACCGACCTGTCTGTATGACTCACAAATACGAATGAATCGAGACCAGCAGTCTAACTACTGGTCAAACTAGATACTTGACGATCACAGAAACTTCCTATATGGCTATTTTAGGCGACATAAAATGTTATATTTTACTTTTTCTAGTGAGGTATAAAATATACATAGAGCCATAAAAAAAACTCCTACAACAGAACAGTTGGAGATTTTATATTGGGCGCTTTCGTAAATTTCCATTGTGCGCCTTTGAGGATGAGGAAAGTGGTTTATACCGCTGTTCCGCCTATCGATACAAATGTTTTATCTACATCGTAATCTTTGCGTCACTTCTGGCCACTCGAGCGCGATATAATCTTTATAGATATATGTATGTACATTACACGCACGGGTGCGCGAGCGCGGACGAAACGCACACCGCCGTCGAAGGAGAGGCGGACGAGGCTCAGGCACCTTGGGGCCCGCGAGTAATAATAATTTAGCCTTTCCCTTTTTCTCTCTGTCTTTCTCGAGGCGCGCTCGCCGGCGTCCTTCTGAATTTAATAAGATCACGAAATTTCGCGGTTAGACGGGCGTCCCTAATTACACCCGCCGTTCACCGAGACTCTCAGTTACCCTCGATTCGCGTATCATTATTATTACGTGTCCCTCTCCTAACTCCCTCGTCCACGACGTGTCCTTGCCATGGTAAATGCGCGAGCACTTCGGAAAAGTCTGCTTCTGACGGGCACGTACGCAAAGATTAGTCGCGCATTCGCAACTTAATGGGAAATATGAGACCGTGATGAAAACTCTCTTCTTGGCAAAGATCAGCCGCGGAGTCCCCGTTACGTGTCCCAGAATTCAATCTGGAAATATCTTTGTGATTAATCCGTAAATTCCTCCGATGTAAAAGGCACTTGGAATTAGGTGAAGATAACGAGATGTTACGTTGTACAATTTCAATTCTCAATTTTAAAACCCAAAGCTGTTAGTATTTCGATATTTTTCATGAGAACAAATCGATCTCGTGCTTGTCAGAATCAAAAAAATAATACAGAAATTAAAATTACAATCTAATATTATTAACAATATTATTGTGTTTGATATTATTATCAATTACGGTTTTATACAAAAACGAGTATAGATAATTGCATCTAAAAAAGACAATAGGAGGAAAAAGATTAGTATCCCGCGTATCACTGTGCTACCACACACATGTGATACGTGCGTTACGTATGTGACAGAAAACACGTTTCTTTCTCATCACGGAACACACCCGATCTGTAATTAACCGCGGCCGCTACGTTCACACGCGTTGCAAAATAGAACATGACTAATCGCCGATTAATTACATCGACACGATAATCACAAATCCTTTCGGTTTATCCGGTTGTGCGATTCCGTGGTGCATTTTACCGCTCGAGTTTCTCGAGCGATCGGCTTTCACAGATTTGGCGAACAACAAATTGCCTCGCGCGAATAATCCGCAACAAAATACATTCTCGGAATCGATTGCCGTCGTTGAAAGGTAGTCCTTCCTGTCCTGCCCTGCGCAACGTTGCGAAGTCATAGTAATCGGACTGCGAGAGGCGCGAATGGATTTGCCATTTCGCAACCGCACGGTAGTATAGCGCGAACCCACGGCCGGCATCAAAAGAGGCCGCTAAGTGGATTAAAGGCGAGTTTCTTCGTCATCTTCTTCGGCTAGTTCTCTCTCTCTCTCTCTCTCTCTCTCTCTCTCTCTCTCTCTCTCTCTTTCTCTCTTTCTGCCCATCTACCTCCTCTTCCTTTGCTACTCCCGCCGCGACGTCCCGCCGTTCTTATTTGCTCCTGCCTCGGCGCGAAGTCCTTCGCTGCAACCGCGCTTCGTCAGAAGTCACGGACGAAGGAAGATAATTTACTTAACTTACGTTTAATCGTGTTTGCGCGCTTATTTATTCGCATCGTTTGCGTCAACATTTGGATTTAATGCGCTTGGAATTTAATTCGATGACGAAATGATAGTGATTAATCACGACGCGCAATCACACGTTTAATGCGTGCGAAGGTTAATTATTTTTCTTTTGCGGAAAATATATTTTCTACGTTATTTAAAAAAAAAGGTCACATAAATATGTCCCATAAGGAATTCTTTTTATTTCTGCAACGTTGGAGCGAAATTGCCTCTAATAGTATCGAAAAAAGAACATTTTTATGGTTCAAGGCGTATACCTATTACGGTACCAGCCAATTGTAGTATCGTTTATCTTTATTAACTTTCGAGTATTTATAAATATTTGTAAGTATATATATATAGATATGTATAAAACAGAGTAATCTGATATCTCCGATCTCGTTTTAATAAATTGTCGTGATGTAATGTCTCGTTTCCATGCGATTCAAGATCGATTCTTTCGCGTTCGATCCATATGCTAAGACGACTACACTGGTACTTATGATTCGCATCTCGAATACACATCTCGAATGTTGCGGAGATGATTACGTTATCGTTAGACGGGAATCGAATTGAAATGGGGAAAAAGAGACAGATGGCCAAGGAAAAGGAGTGTACAAACGAGAGACAGGAGAGATAGAGAATGCGCGCGGATGCGTGAATGACATTGCTGGTATGAGCTGGAGGCTTGGCGCGCGAGTAATTTGAGTAATTACCGCACAATTACATTATCTAATTAACCTCGGAGGTCGGAGCAGCCGCCAGTTACCGCGACGTGGCGGCCGTGATTGTCTCACTCTCTGGCGCAATCGCAATTATTATTGTTTAACACGCGCGGCACGAAATCATTGGATTTACAGAAATCTGTAGAACTCGCAGAAATTTGCGAATTCGTAGAATTGATGACAAAAATCCACTGTTTCTTTGATCTTATTTTTGTTATAAATTTTTATTATAAAAGTAAAAGTATCGTAAAAAAATATTTGTTACAGCAAATATAGTATGATTGATTAAAATTAAAGGATGAAATACATATATATGTATATCAAAGTCACATATTTGGTATACGATCACGATTATTATTCACTATCAATAATTGCGGGCATCTCGTCTGCGCGATTAATCGATTCGTAGAAATGCATTCGAGAGGAAGCCACAGCATTATTATCTTTTTTCTTTCTTTTTCATTATTCTTATTATATATACTAAGCAATCGTTCCCCGTGATTGCCGATCAGCCCGCAGGTCTTATATCCATTTTTTTCCGGGAGTTAGGTCCGAGTCGAGTTCCGGGGTTTTACTCCTACCTTCTCGCCAGATTAATGGCGAGTTACTGGGTATTATTCTGCTGTCATTAAGTTATTATTAATGGCAACGCGTAATTGTCTTGCTATGGCACATCCGGAACGGCCTGAATTATGGAATATTTTTTAGTCACCTCAGGCGATACGTTTCTTTCCTCCAGTCTAAATTTTACGTAAAAGTCATATCTTTCGTGATTCTCTGACAGATAAAATGATTTTCTGCAGAAGTTAATACTAACAATCGCACGAACTTAATTGACCAATTAGATCATACTGATTTGATCGACACGAGTATTTTTTTAATACTTGCTTGTAAAAACATCTTGTGTCGAGCAATTTTATTTTTTAATAGATTCGCAGTTCTTTATAATTTTTTATTTCAAGATTATTAATTTCTATTAGAGCACTTTCGTTGAAAGTGAATAAAGGAAAATGACGCACAGTCGATTTGCTATGTGTGACTTTAAAGAGGCGCTAATAGTTGCGAGTTATAAAACCTACGCACACGCACGGACACGTACGAGAGTCCATGCGTGCACTGTAACGATCGCGTTGAATAAACATCTTGGAATTTGCCATTTATCTTGACATAAATCACATATTGTAATTATCTCTACATAATTCGTATTTGCGTAAGCCGATATACCCTCTGATAAATTCGAGGTCTAACAAAAGACTTGTTAATTATACTTACAAAGTAGTAGTGATATCAGCATGTGATTGATATCGTGAAAACAAAAATTAACCACATCTTTGTCTTTAATTAGTGTCGATTACTATATCGACACTGTAGCGAATATTAATTATAAAATTTTCGCATTGTAATTAGAGAGATGATTAACGCGGTTTGTACAAATAAAATAAACCACGTATCAGCAGATTAATAATACTTACAATTAGATAGATAGCTAATATAATAAAAACAAAAGAAACATTAACAATAGTAAATATAAGGAAAGTATTTGGTGTATTTAGCTAATTAAGCGAGTATATCAAAACATTTGACAGCGGTATGTATTCCCACAAAAAGAAACAAAATGTAATGCAATACGAAGTATGGAAAAATTAGCTTGAAAAAATCAGGATGACATAAAACGGTAAGAAAATTATCCATAAAATACACATTCTTACAACTGGAAGATCGCGAACAGGGTTTATGCACACACGATCGTTATCTGTGACGTGAGGCAAAAAAAAAAGAGAGGACAACAAAATTTGTCGACGAAATTCGTGCCCCGTGGTAATAAGCGAATACGCCCAAAGCTCCTCGCTTTCCTTATACGTTCGCCCCGAGAGAGACGCCTCCTTACGCGCGGTATCGATAATGTTTAATAACGAATCGCGCCGGCCGCGCGGCCGGACAAGTAATTCGCACTGACGAGGGGTGACAAGCGGCTTTTGCCGCTCGCATTATTCCCGAGCGGGGATCCGCGGGCCGTGCGCGCATACCTGCCGCGACCGCTACCTTTGTGAGAAGCGAGGCGAAAGAGAGAAGCCGGTAGCCGGCTGCGTAATGCGTGCGTAATGCGCGCTTAATACGCGTACGGCGTGGAGAGCCAATTACTGATTGGCCACACTACCGCCAATCGGATGAGGGATGGACCTCGGTAAACCTGTACTCTTCGCTCTCCTTCGCACTTCGCGAGGCGAAGCCCTTCGTGCCTGGCTCGACCGCGGAGCCCGTCTTCGAGGAGGAACGAGGAGGGAACGATCCCGAGGTTGTCTAACAATCTTTTTCGTCGCTTTGAATTTGAACGGAATCCGAACAACGGGCGGGATGGGATAGAATCGAATTGTCGTTGACAGTAATAAAACGCTCAGAATGCACACAATTAAAATGTTCAGAAGTAGAAATACTTGTGTTCATTGTTTTATAAAGAAGATATCTTTAGCATATTTTAAGAACACAATCCGTATTTGAATTTTTACTTCATATGCAGAGAGTAATTATTTTAACATTCTGGGAATTAAAATATGAAGCAATTAAAATTTGAAGCAGCAAATTTGAATTAAAATAATATATCATGAATCTATAATTATTTAAAATATATTTTTTTACAGATGTGTGTGTTATATCTTTTTATTAATATATGATAACAAAATATTACAAAAAATTATTTAAAAAACGAAAAATTCTTTATTATTATATAGCTTTCACAATGTATAACATAAGAATTATACATAAATTTTTATCATGTAGCTCGCCGTGTTATTGAACAACTCAAACATCATTCTTTCGAATAATAAAGCAATGACCGATCGAAAACAATGAAGACTTATATCGACTCCGTGTCATTTAACGGTGACGGAGATCCAATGCCGCTTCCGTGGGACGAGGCAACATCGTTCACTAATTAACTCCGGAAGGCACTAATCTTATTTGCTGAGAAACGAATAACGGGTCGGCGGCGTTTCTAATCGGGAGCATGACTCGTCGTCGGTCGATTAATGACGGGAGGAGTTGCGGGTTCTGGACGCAGCGGAGAGTCCGGGACCAGAGACGAGGACTAGAATCGCGGTGGTAGGAAGAAAGGGGGGAAGAGGGGAAAGGGAGAACAGAAGAAGAGAGACCGCTCCGTGGAACTGGTTCCGTTCCATGGATCACTGGAAACAATCATCCTTATTAAACTCACCACCCGCCCACCTCGCGGATATAAAGGCATCCTTCGGAATGATTTACCGAGAAGCGCGTCGCGCGGCCCTTTGAACAGGTGGATCCCTCGAAACGCGACGCGAACGGACGATAAATTTTATGGATCCACCGGGCGGATAGATTGAGAACGCGCGCGACAGGGGTGGCCGTGGCCGCGCGCGATATTCCGCCGAGTCAGGTTTTCGAAACGAATTCGAGACCGAAATGGCGCCCGACTCGTCAGAGTAATTAAGAAACGGAAAATCATCAAAGAGTTTTGTTATATATATATATATATATATATATATATATATATATATATATATATATATATAGCTTAGGTATCCTTCAGACACTCACAAAACAAATTCAAGCAATTAAATTGAAATAACTTCCGTTTAATGTACTAATTTCTTGCAATAATTAGAAAGCGATATAAAAATAAGAGATCGAATAGCAAAGCAAAGCTTGCGCAAATATTTGCTTAACTAAATTTTACTAATTTTGTATCAACGTTTTGGTATATGAGCAGAACTGGCTGAAATGCCACACTGGAAGTAACCGCGTTTAAACACGCTGTATATACGTGTTAACGTTTACGAGGTTATTAATTAGCTACGTCGTTCGCCAGAAAGAAAGTAAGTAGCCGTAGTCGAACATTTGGGAAGACGATGAGGTCTCATCGCTTCAACCGCGCTCCGTTCCTCCCTCTCTCTCTCTCTCTCTCTCTCTCTCTCTCTCTCTCTCTCTCTCTCTCTCTCTCTCTCTCTCTCTCTCTCTCTCTCTCTCTTTCTCTTCTGGAGTTTACAACGGGATAAAAAATTAAAACCAACAGGGACAGGTCGGGGACTGGTCAGGACCGCTCACGGTCGAACGATTAGTCCGTCGTCGGTAGCAGCGCGGGCCCCGAGTCGCAACACTCCAATCTAAATTAGATCTTAAGAGCCCGTAAAGGTAAGTGGCCACGCTCTTTCGCGAGCCTACGTGGCAAGCCGGCTTTAAGTGCCATATAAACAGGACGAATCTGGTGATCCGCCCGCTCCCTCGCAAATGCCACTCGGACCTCGGGCCTCGAATTCGCGGCTCCCGCAAAAAATCCCGCGGTTATCTGTTATCGCATTCGGAAACGGCATTCCACAAAACGTTGTCCTGTCGTCAACAGCTTGTTCGGGGCTACCTCCTCCTAGTCTCTGTCAGTGTCGTACCGATCGCAGACAAAATCAAGAGACTGTTTTCGAGAAAATAGGGCAAACATTGAAAGTAAATGAATAAAAATATGATAACTACAATAATAAAAAAAGGAATTAAGATTAATTTAAAGCAAAGAAAAAAAGATTTATATAAATGAAATAGAAAAAAGAGATAACATAAGACAAATAAATAAATAAAAATGCGAAAAAATAAAAAGAAGAATTGTATTATACAATTTATGAATGTAAGATTATTTAAAGTTGAACGCCAAGGGCCCAGAGGAGAGCTCGTCTGACTGCTCTCGGGCCGCTGTGTTTTACCGATCGAAAAATAAACAATGAAACACATAAGAGAAATGTTTATCGATGTCCAATTGGATGTACACGGCCCGCCGTGCGGGAACACGTGTCTTTTATTGGCGAATGAATTTTCATTCGCGATGTTCAGGAAGTTAAGGCCGCGCTACAGTACCCACTTGGGCCATCGATATATATATTTCGATAGGTCCCAATCGCACGCGTCTCTGCCCTTATGGGTATAAAGGCGCGTCTAATGAATATGCGTCGTGTTCCACGATGCGGTTTACTCTCTTCCCTTTCTCTCCTCTTGCCTCTCCTTCTCGTCAGGCTAGTCAATAAACCTAAGCGACCATAAAATCCAATTAGCGCGAAATTAATACTACCACACGGCGAAATAGCGGAAGAAACAGGGGATCAATTTATACTGCGAAACGGCAGAAAACGTCAGACAATTTTCCGTAGGCAGGAAGCCCGTATAAGTGGATGAGGAATAAATTAATATACGGGCGACGAATGTTATTAGAAGCCAATCGAGCCAATTGCCGGCTGTTTTCTTGAGAAGATAAGGAACTTTTATAGCAATAAATAAATAGGTGTCGGTTTTATAAAGGGGTAGGTATATATTTATCATGAAAATATATATAATACACTGGATGATTGAAAATCAGACGGATGACAAGACTCGCGAGATATGTTATTAAATTACGAAACTTTATTGCTTTTAAATGCTTACGAGATTATTTCGCTATTCTAAGAAAGAGCAAGACGATAATATTCCCCTGTTTCAAATCTATATAGCCAAGTTCTCTATGCTCTTCTTAGTTATTAATTCTTTCATCTAATTGAAATTAATGATTTCTCAAAAGTCGATATACTGGTAATTTCTAAATCAAATGGCTACAAAGACTAACAAGTATCTTTCAATATGTTTTCCAATATTGGTTTATCACAGATTAGAAATTTTCAAAATGTTTCGCTACAAGGGAACATCGTTCGGAATCGTCCTCTTCTCCTTTTCGGTTTTTTCTAGTTCCGTTAGAATCCTTAGATAAAGAACGCGTATTTTGCTCGTTAGAGCTATCTTCGTCGCAGTTTCACGCGCGGATACACATGTATGTGTGTAGCTTGTCTCGCCATACTCGCGAATACATCTCCAGCCCTGACCGTACACCACGGACACACTACCTGCCTGCCTGCTTCACCTCTCTCTGCATACTCCCCACCATCTTCGTTAATTACGAGAACCCATACCGTGGCCGCAGGACCGGCCCTATTACGAGCGATTACACCGCTATTAGTTACCTACCGGGTGTTCCACGGCGCGGAGGAAGGCACTAAAAAAAGGGCAAGGGGAAAGAAAAAGCTACCCAGATAGATTGCGCCGCGGCCCAATGGCGGCGCGATATACTGTACGTATGTAACTGGACCCGGGTGTGCAGGGGACTTAATAATGCAAAACCGTCGTTCCGCGTCTATATACCGATGGGAATTTGCATGAGGATCGTCAGTCTGACTGGTAGGAAGGCCCCCAATGATCGATGTATCGTTCCACGAATTTACACTCGCGAATTTACCTTTGCAGATTTGCATGGATGGATAGGTGATTTATTTTAGAATCTGCCATGAATTCAGATTAAAGAAGGAAACGGGCATGAGATCATTACTCAAAACTATACGTTTAAAAGCGCTTTGAAAGATTTTTTGTTTTCGAGTTGATTTTAATTTCGTCTTTGTTTTTCTAAAATGCGTACTAAAAAAATATGTAGTTTTATGTCAGAATTATTTTGAATGCGTGAAACTTGAAAAAGATTAGTATAAACTAGAAGAGTAAAACTAATGAACGATATTATTAAGTTTAATATAAACATTGATTATCTTATATTCTAATTATTAAAATTTATCATATTTATGATGATATGCAAACTCTGCTTTTAGTTTTAAAATAAAATTTTGCTAGAGACATAAAATTCTGGTATTATGAAATGCTTGTTGATTGTAGTAACAGATGTATTAATATTATCAAGTGTCGCGCGCGAGTATAATCGTTTCTTTTTCCATTTATGTATCTATTATTTTAGGAATTTGGTATACCTAAGGTCCTGCGTTAACACACGCATTAAGCATACCTTTTTAAAACGCGATATGCTTATACACGCGTTGTGTCTCCAGCCGTCACCCGGTCATCATTATTTCGGGGCTGTTTCAGGTAGTATACACTTAGGATAACCAGATCTCTTTTATAACCGTGCTCAAGGACTACCTGTGCGCACCGTAAATATCTTGCGACGAGAGACGATTTTTTGAAAAAGAATTTGGTAAGTAGCGAGCGACGATATCGGCGATAGCCGGGGAGAGTGCACAGGAGCCAGACAACCAAATATTTGGGTGGCAACCGATAGTCGGTCTCTTAAATTTTATCTAAATCCCGTTACTCCCTTCTAAAGCCTGATAAATGCGGCTAGACACCTTGCCTATCGTCTGGATCCACGGGAGGTACACGAGCTTCCTATCCCGCCACCGAGATATACCATAAGCTCTTAGTCGTCAGGATTGTCTACGGAAGAGGGATTGCGACTCTAAACAGCTTTGTAACAATTGATCTTCGCTCGAACGCTTTCGTGAAGCATTGCCAGTGGAGAACGGCTATATAATATCAAATTAGTTTCATGTTTTCTGATTTCACGCATTTCTCTTCTAGTGACACATTCACATATTTATATAAATAATCCAAAAACTAATTCTAAAGAAAATATATATTTCGTGTTACTTCACATTTATATATTTAACAATGAGAATGAAAGACACATGAAATCGAAATGTAATACAACGCTTTTGAATATAGTTTTATTGCAAGTGACTAATTTTAATGCACGATTAGTCAGCCGCATATTTCGCGGCAAGCATTTAGTGCTATAAATGTGTATAAAATAAATTCAAAAAAAATTGTTTTAAAATATCTCCTTATCTTCTGACTTATTGCTAGAGAATTATTTGTTTTATGCTATGTGTGTCACTATTCATTTGGTTATGGGTATTCTACCACATATGAATGTGGTAATAAGTACCTACATGTATAAGAATTAAGTAAACGCAACGTGTTATGCATTTCAATTTAAAAGAAATTTTTGCTTTTTTGAAATCACGATGCCTATACAATCTTTGCATACCGAGAGTTCGATCCCAAATAAAATTCCGTCCGAACGCCACTCATCCCGGCTATTTTAGGCCTCGAGATAAAGCTCGAGATTATTAGAACACTGCTCGATGGTCAGTCAACTTACCTCGTAAACACGTCCGGATAATGCGTTCTGGAGAAGGCCTTTTCAAGCTCCTCCAACTGGAAGCTGGTAAAGGTCGTTCTGTAGCGACGCTGCTTTCTCTTGGGCGCAAAGTCGTCGGCCTCCGCCTCGCTCTCGGGGCTGGTCGGCGCCGCTCGCGGGTGGGTGCCCTCTTCCTCGGGCCTTACCTCCTCGGTAGAGATGCCCATTTGGGTGGATTGAGGTGTCGTCGTCGTCGTCGTCGTCGTCGCTGACGCCGGCGCCGATTGCTGGTGAGGCTGCGGGTGAGGCTGCCGGCTCACCTGCTGGCTCACCTGAGTCACCTGGCTCGAGTTGCTCGTGCTGCTCGCAGGACTCGTCTGCGGGACGGCCTGCTCGCTGCCTCCTCGCAACGAATGATCTGCATAGAAAAATAATTACGTCATCCCTCGAATAATAACACAGGTATAATTTTGTCACTTGTACTAACACAAGTATAATATAACTATAGGGTTTCACGTTTCACGAGGATTCGGAGGCTGTTGTATTTGCACGGATCATGAGCTGAAGCCAGCATAATTTTCGTGAGTCCAAAAATTCGCGAATAAAATTTTAGGTTAACCCTCAGTTACCTTACGTTTTTACACCCCGATATTACCTCACCAGGGTCTGAGCGATCCTGGCGATCTCCATCTCCAGCTTGTATCTTTAAGACAAATGCATCAATTTGACGTCTTTTTTTTTTAATCGATACATCTTTTAAACATCTATAAGACTGTGTGGGTTAGATTATTCCAAATTAAAAAATATAAATGTTATTAAAAAAAAAAAAAGAAAACGTGTTTTTCTGAAGAAGCGAAAAAATTAGCTTTTTTTTCAAATTGACGTAGTACTGACTAAAAAAAAAAAGGGTTTTATAATACATAATTCAAAAGGTCAAGAGTTGTACTTTAAGAAGAAATTAGTGTCATAACGATTGGTTCCAAAAAGTATAATTTTTTTGCAAAGTGAAATTTCATGATTTTGAAGAAAATCGATCAAATATTATTCTCTAAAAAATGGATTTTTTTAAATCGTAAAACTTGCGACTGGGCATAAAATATAAACATGTAGAAAAATAACAAAATATTTTTCAAAAAGTTTCATATGACTAATGGCGTATATGGAGAGATAAAAATTCATGTTTTTTGTATAAAATCGGTAAAAATGTTGAATACATGCAATAAAAATGCATGAAAAAATACTTTATTTATTAAAAATAGACACATAAAAAAAAATTATATCGTGACGCGCAAGTGCTGCATATTTTTGCGACATGTTCGTTACACATGGGATTGTATCACATTGGCCGTTGATCGAGTGCGAGACCTTGTCTCCATTTCTGTATAATAATAAATAATAATAATAATCTTTATAATGAAAAAGTAAAACAGTTTCGGTTAAAAAAATTTTGTAAATATTTATTAGAGTTTACTTGAGAATGTCGCAGTTGCCGTAAAATCAATATCTTGACACTAAGCTACTAGATATTATTTGATTCTGTAAACCAATAAAATCCAATATTTTACTTTTTATACCTACAACACAGAATATGTTTTCTATCATTATATATATATATATTGCATAAATACACTGTTTTTAATAAGATTTACTTATTTACTTGTATTTTGACAAAAATCGTTTTTGTCACGCTATTACCTCACCAGGGTCTGAGTGACCCTATCGTCTCACTTCTCACTTTCTACCGTGGCTGCTTCGACCGAATTGACTCTCGCAAGTGATCAGGCTAGTGCTAGAACCTTCAAACTCCCCCCCCCGGGTCCGGAGTCCCCACCACTGCGCGTTCAAAAAGGGCGCGAGTTTTAAACACGTGCAGGGTCTTTTATACCCTGATGAGGTAACTGAGGATTAATTATAAGACTTTGCGGATTAAATGACAAAGACCCATCAGATTATAATTTTTACAAATTATATTAAGTTTTCAACCTTTAGTCTATAATTTTTGCGCTCCATGCCATCGCTTTTATAAAAAACAATTGTTACATTAGATTATCTATGCGAGCAAGATTAGTTTCGAGAAGACCGCAAAACTAAATATAACAATATCAAAGTTTAAAAGTTCTTCTAAATAAAATTAGAATTTGCACATATCATCTGAGATTACAGATGTTAATTCACACGTTTACGTATTAATTCTCTAAATGTCATATCAATTGTTTAAAACATATATTATTTAAAACACATTGTTTAAAACAAGATAAAAAATTCATAGAGGCACGATAATACATATACAATAACATTGATGAATCGGTCGATATCTTCGAATGAATAGGATAACGCTGGGCTCTTGTTAAGCCATCTAATCGCGACCGAAACGCAAACGTAGTGTGAAACGATTCATCCAGTTGTCACGTGAAACGGTGACTACAACGTATTTATCAGTGACGATCGGATTCTCTCTCTCCACGAATGGTCAGGGAAATCGCTGCGGTCTAGTTTCCGCTGCGAGCGGATTTAAACGACGCCGACGGCCTGCTCGACACGCCGCGCGCCGGCCGTAAACCATCTCGGGATTTGGAATTTCCGCGTTTTAAATTTCCGCCTTCGTGGAAAGCGGTTACGAAGTAACCGCTGTATAATTAGGCTAACCATTAACGCAGTTGTTAAGCAGTAAGAAGTTTTAGTCCTCTAAATAAAAACCAACTTTGAAACAATTTCGCTCTGGCGTGCCGAGTATCTTCTCCGTAATCAGTGCAGGAGAGAGGTATCAATATTATCGGTCATAATACCATCGGTTGATGTCAATGTCAAATACATTTTTCATAAGTATTACTAATATTTTTTATAAAAGTATATATTATAAGGTATTAGATATTTTAGTCCAATATATGTATTTTAGATCGTATATGGAATGTGTTGAAGTAAAATTCAGTTTGATAAGAGTTTAAAAATTTAATGAAAACATTTTTAATGAGAAATTAGAAACTTTAGAAAGGATGTATCGTTTATTAAATACTGCATTTTTTAAATGTGAATGCTTCTTGCATAGTAGGACGTTTTCAACAATAAGAATTCAGGTCCAAAAATAAAAATGCCGAAAAGTTTAACTACCAGAAGATAAATTGCAATATTTTGATTGAAGTAATTTAGCTATTACATTATCTCGAAATAAATCTGCGTGCAAACTACGTTTGCTATTTCGAGAACGTTTTCTTGCATAAAAAAATCACACTGCTGTAAGTTGCCCTTCTAAAAATAAATGAGGAGATGCTCACGTAGTGCACAGCTTATAAACAGCAAATGGTCACTTCTCTCGCGCCTGTTCATTTTCAAACGCAACCCCCTTAATCGCGCGCCCTCCTGCTGCATCTTATTGCAAACCCGCCGCGGTTAATCTTCGCGCTGCATCGTTATTCAGACCGAAAAAAAATATTTCGCGCAGAATCGTGAGATGCGGTGCGTTTTCGCGGTAAAAGTGAAAAAATTCGAGCCGTTCACTCGACATCAATGCCATCCGTCACAATGTTATTATACGACTGCGTATAACATTGCGGTCTAAGCAAATTAGCATTGCATTCGACGCGTATTGGTGCATTCTTCTTCGACAAAGCTCTACCTCAAATAGAAATAATACAAATCTATTATTAGTATTAAAAAATGTATAACTACCTAATGAATTTTATTCATTGAATTTTTTTGTCAAAGTGATAAATTGGACTAATTTTGTAAAATTGAGTTCACAAAGAGAATTAATTAAATTTTTATAATAACGATGCATATATCTATTTAGGAAAATATTAAACCTATATATATATATATATATATATATATATATATAGTAAAAATTAATATTAAATATAAATAACGCGATATATTACAAATATGAAATTAGAAAATATATGGATACAATGATTTATTATCATATATTTTTGGTAAAAAGAAACGCATACAAATAAATAAACTTTAAATATAAATGCTGACATACGCGCGCGTGCGGCAAAGATATCACTCCTTTCACCACAACTTTACCTCGTATAGGAATTAATAATTTATATGAGTTCGCACCTTGGCATGATCGCAATTCCGCCGTCGTGGCGATCGTGTAACGGCGTTCGATATTGCTTGTAAACTTGTAACAGAATCGTTAGCAATAAATATCCGTAAACCGGTGGCTTCAAGAAACAGGATTTCAAGCTACTATACCGGTTAATAAAGAGCTAGACGAATAATTGCGTCAAAATAAAAGCTTTAAAGACAATCATGGAACAATAAATATTAATTTAAATTGAATTTTAAATAAATAATTTTGCAATTCATATATTCTATTTATTAAGTATAGAAAAGTAATAATATATACGAGACGTGTAAATACAAACTTTGACAGTTAAGATATCTCTCCAAATCGCAAAATTAAAATTTTTATTGTCATACTATATACACGATATGTTAATTGTACCTGTACGTATTCAGCATTCAAACTATATTTTCTTTATTCGTCGGTGTAGATACGTGCTTGATTTCACGTAGTTAATTTTAAATTTTGCAAGAGACTTAATTCGCAACGACTACGCGAGTATCCTCGTCACGTTCCGCGCGCATATCGGTGAAACGTATATAGCTGTTACATACATCAATATACGCTCATATGCGAAGTCTTTAGAGAAAACGGCAGCCGATCGAGTAAATTTCTAGAAGCGGGCGGTTCGATAGAAAGCGGGGGTCGAAAAGACGGGCGCGGGATGGAGGAGGGAAAGGATCGAAGTGGTTTACGCGGTTCTTAAGCGGCAGTTTTTAATCGAGTCAATTTATCGGAAATGAGCTTATAACGCAAGTAGCCTCGACGTAATGCCGATAATATACAACGGGCCTAAACCTCCGCCGGATTTTTTTTTTGTTCACGTACACTCGCGACGTGTGCAACTACGAGTTCATCGACGCGTAAGGAGAGCGAGGCAGAGAGAGAGAGAGAGAGAGAGAGAAGGAGGGGGAGAGAGAGAAAGAGAAAGAAAAGGCGAAAGAGAGAAAAAGAAAGATGCAGGAGTTAGAAAGAGAAAAGGGAAAGAAAAAGAGAGTACGACGTGTAGGTAGCCTTTTACATTATAATAGCATTAATGGGGCCTGAGGCCGCACTTAGCGTTCGCTTGCCGGCCAGTTCGCCTCGTCGTTATTAACTGAAAATTACCGAAACCGAAATCTAATTCACGTAAACACTATAATTTCACCGCGTGCTGAAGAATCGGGAGTCGCTCTCTAAGCGCTCGCTCTCCCTCGTATTCTCCTCTTGCGATAAGGCACATTAAATTCTTCGGTCTAATCGAATGGGCAAATATACGCTCGCGAGATCGCGCACCTGCAATGTGTGCTGCAAGTCGATCGATTTTTTTTGCCGTTTGCTGTGCATTGATTTGCACGGAACGTTGTTTTGCGCACAAAGATAATGAATTTAACATAAGGAACGTACAGAGGTTTGTTGCAGTTTGATGTTGCAGTTTAATGTTGCAGATGTTGATGTTTTTAGTCTGACGAATCTGGTAATAGGATATGTCGAAGAATTGTAACCTAAAGAAGATATTCTTTAATATATTTCTATCTGAGAAATTACTTTCATTAATTTTATTACATTTGTATATAGAAACTCGTCGCAGATAAATTGCAAGATAATTGCAAAGAAATTAATGCAACGACATTATCAATTCAACGTCAATTACATGGCGGAGTAATTTTGATTGACATTATAATAGCTTTAAACGACAATATGCAAATGAAAGTGTCGGGAACACGCAATTCTTTAATTAGCACAAATTTATAAATGTCAAGCTGCAAATTGTTTTCAGCAAAATTATACAAATCATCGACCGTGTATCACGACCGCTATATGTATATGTGTTACGCGTTATCTCGAAGTTATTCCCGTCGCGGATTAATGAACGATAGCTGGTTTATGTGTCGCAAGTGCACGTCGTAATAAACATCGGCGAGAACGTGTTTTAGCGCGATTCCATCGCGAAACGAGTGGCAACTTGCATCGCATCGACGTTACTTAATTTACCGCGAGTTCAATCTCGCGAACGCCCATTTATTTCTCTCCGTTGCGGCGCTGCTCCGCGCGCCTTGACAATATCATGAATGTTCAATTAGATACGTCACGCTCGATTAGAAATGATAGAGCAAATTGCAGAGCTGTAACCGGTGATTAATCTCGCAGGGGAACGCAGAGAGATATTACTTTGCTAATACGACCAATAAAATCGTGTACCTACATTGGTTTTTGTTATATATCTTTGTTATCAAGTGCAAAAATGTGTACGAGGCGTTCCAGATCATTTTTATACACAGTCGAAAATTTGCTTTGTTAGCAAATTAAGCTCCAGAGTGATGCAAGTAAATAAAAAAATATTTATTTTACACTCAACATTAATCTTGACTTTGGCCCAACGAAAAAATTTAATCTGAGAATTATAGGTACAAAAAAATCTAAGCAAATTTGCTTTGCTTTTTAGCGCCTAGCTGCGTCAACAATGTATATAGTGTGAATGTGCAGCAACCTGGAGAGTGCAAATGCATTTACTGTCGTTTCCCTCGCTAAAGCAGCTTGAGAAACTGCATCGTTTCTGCTACATTTGCGCGCCGTTAGCGTCTTGCTTATATACATACATATACGTACCTACGTTGCGTGTGCGCGATTTACGACGGTGCAAATTAGCGCGCCGCAATCAACCAATTAGCTAAGTCATTGTGGCCGAGCATACGCGAACGTGGCGTATACGCAGTATGCACGGCGGGCGACAAACGGCCGCTGTTAATTACCCGCTAATCCGTACCGCGGCGAACGTCAATTAAAGTTTTCTCCATGATATTTTCCGTTCGTGAGATTTTCTACGTTTAATCGCGCGGATTGTATAAAATATTACCACTTCTGTTTATTCGCGTCTGTTAGGAATTACGTCTGATCGCCGTGCTTATTGTTTTGTAACTACGATTGCTTATTAGTTTGAAACTCGCGTTTCTTTTAATCAATTCGAAGCGAATAAAATGTTACAGAACGGATTTAGATTCTTGGCGCAATAAGAAGATGCAGAAAAAGTTACCACCTCTAACTTTTACTCGCGGTGATCGAGATCATTTTAAAATCTATTTAGTTCACCAGTGCATGAGACTAGATTTGAACTGTTCCGATTTACCATATTACGTGAGAGAGATACACGATGATACTAATCGGCGATATTCTGTATTTAATTACATACAATATCCATGGGTGCATGAAGTATTTATCATTTGCATAGGACTTACTATTAGTTCTTTAAGTTTGCAATATTAATATCAGGATAACATAGAAAGTACCATTTTATATATCATTTTAATAAAATATTTCAATATATTTTTTATTTCTAAATCACTTATTTTTGATATTACAGATTACTGGTACATTAAAAAATTATATCTACATTAAATTATTTAAATTTTATATTTAAATAATTTAATATTTAAAATTAAACACTAATTACAATAATATTAAACTATAATTAGAATTAGTTGAGATCTCTGGTATATAGCACAAGAAATTCTAAGAAGGAATTTTTGCATGTCTATTACGGCGACACTAATTCTTGGTACAAACGTACGTGCAAAAAATGTAATTACACAATATTATCACACTGTAACTGCGATAGGACTTATGTGAACGACACTCGATAATACGGCCTCCTCGATCGTCTTTTTATGCCGGCCGGTTCAGACACCTCGAGCGGCGATGCCGCATTCGGGAGAAAACGTTTCCACATCGAATCATACTTGCAAATTCGCGCTAATAGACGCATCAATGCATCCTGCGACACGAACCGGCGTCGGCTCGGCCGTGTTCGATCCCTCGAGCGCGATAATAAACGGCAATTACGAATTATCGGCGAGTCTTCTGGTCCGTTCGCTCCTGCCGCAGATAACGGCGCAGATAACGCCGGATATATGTATATACCTTCCGGATACGGGCAATGCGCATCCGATGTGCCGCGAATTCGCTTGTAACTCCCGTTCTCGTAATGCCTCGAAGAGCGCGCGGCAAGATTGCGGAGATATGAAACGGGAACAGAGTTGACTGCGCCCCAGAGCATGTGAGAGCAACCTCTGACCCTTAACGTTATTTTTTCACATTTCTGCTGCCTTGAACCTTTTTTATTTCTCTTGGGATAAATAATCTTAATTCCGCTATATTATTAAACGGGAAAAAGTGGAATTTTGTGTACATATTTATCAATATTAAATACGAAAAATATGAAAATGCGAAAATAAAAATATTTTTAAAAAGAGAGCGATATAATGCTCAATCAGGTCGATAAAACTTCTCGTGTACAACATTTTTTTTACAGATTCCTAAATTATAAGACAAATTAATATCGATAAAGTGAATTGAAAACAAAATATTATGTTTATTAAAAACATAAAATCAATATTATACAATTTAAATTTATACAAACTTTATCTTTTGTTAGAGAACGCACTTGTGCAGCGGCTATTTCTCTGCGCTTACTACACTAATTTAAAACTCATGTTTTATCCAATTATGCAATAGCTTCGTAATTAATCTGCGATGAACAACACAAGAGTGTTGTAAAATGATTTCTTGGTAGGCCGATTATAGCGCGCGGTCTACTGATTTGTATAATTCCGCGCGATTCAATCGATAGATCAATTTCGCGATCTCCCGTGTCCATTATGAAAGAAAAAGATTGATTCAGACCTATAAGGTGATTTACGTAAGTGCGTAATACCGATTTAGTCGATAATAACTATTCGCAAAACAGATAAGTAAATTTTCCGCTTGTGCACATAGTTGTATCTTTCCTTTTTTTTTGCAACGGATCGTATGAAAGTATAATGTACATACGCTAATTCAACGGTAAAAAAAAATGTGACAAATGTGCTTTGCACGCGTACACGCATTCTTAGCAGTATACTTTTGATAAATCGAGGTGACTCAAATCAGTTAGAGCTCGCGAGTTAAACGGGCACTATAAATTTCCACACGGTGTCATAATAACGAAACACACGGTTGTCAATCAAATTATTTTACGATTCTATTGCACCTCGCTTTTATGTCGCGTAACCCTCTTTTTCTCGCACGGCGACGTTTACGACTTCGACGTCTCGCGATTTAGCACGAATCTGTTTCGCGAGCGAGCGGCCTGATGGCAACGATCGATCCCCGTAAAACGATTCCTGCCGTTTCACTAATACGTATACAATTGACTCTCTCGATGTCTCGATCGCGGTTCGCGAACCGCGCGAAGTAAGTATCGCGCCGCGATCGCGATTGCGTATATTTATGACGGCGAAACGTCCCGCGACCCCGTCGGGCGCTCACGTATCCGCCGATTATTACGTTGTAAAGATTATCGTGTAAACTGGGACGCGTGGTCGTTAGTACGCGCGTTTACATATACACACACACACACACGCGGCGCACGTAACTACTAGCGAACGCCGATGAAACATTATCTCCTGGCAGAGTCGGAGAAAGGCGAGGATTAAACATCATAGGCGTCGACAATAAGGTTTTCTTTAAGACCCACTAATTTTTTATCGGTTTAAGTAAGACCGCGCGCGCTGGTTTAACACTTCGTCAATTATTAAAAACTCGATATTAATATTAATTACGTTCAATCAATATTAATTACGTCATAAGTCAAAATATCGTTAATATTATTGACAACATTAATATTAATTGCTCATTTCTCACCAAAAGTCAAACTGCTATCTTCTGAGCCTTCCAAGTAGCATTTAATAAGAGTGTTTAGTATTTATTACTAGTGGAAGAAATTCGCGTGTGTGTGTGTGTGTGTGTGTGTGTGTGTGTGTGTGTGTGTGTGTGTGTGTGTGTGTGTGTGTGTGTGTGTGTGTGTGTGTGTGTGTGTGTGTGTGTGTGTGTGTGTGTGTGTGTGTGTGTGTGTGTGTTGGTTTAATTCTCCTCAGTTATACCACTATAATGTTCGATACTGAAAAAATTAGAGATAAATCTTCTTTCATTGCGTATATAAGAACACAAAAAGATGAGGCCTTCTTGCGGCGCCTATGAATATCGCGATCGAAATGGCGAGGCCGAATCACGTTCCCTCCCTTCGCGCGCGATTCTCGTTTACAATCTGCAAATTGGTCCATTATCGGTCCCGGAGAAAGCATCCACCGACGATTTACGCACACGCGAGTAATTAATGATCGCGGAGATAGCGGCTAGTGTAATTTGCGCGGCATCCGGAGTATCGGCCGGATCATCGATCACTCGCGCTGATCACAACGAATCGACGAGAGAGACGCGGGGCACGCCACGATGGCGATGTGCCGATTCGCAAATAAAAATTAATTCCGACGTTGCGTGGTAGTCGCTTAAGTCACGGCGCATATATATCGTTCCGTTCTACCGTCCGCGCCTCGATAGCGATCGTTAATGATTTCTGCACACATGATCGCCGGGGAATGCCAAGCTGCTTGCCGCCGCCGGCGGTATTTGCACACACTTCGCTCTGTGCCTTGATACTTTGATGTACGCGCACACGCGGTGTCTGTCAATATATAGTAGCCGCAACGGTGTACATTATCGATTATCACGAGAGGGAAAGAGAAGGAGAGAGCGAGAAAAGATCTTCCTAAAGATAGATGTGTGGCTCGGGCTTCTTTAATCGCCACCACGGGGTCCTTTGGATCTATAACGACTATAAGTAAAATGAAAATACCGTGCACTGATCAATTAAACACCGATAAACACAGGGTGTACATATTTCCTAATGTATAATAATTGTACGCCGCGCATTCTATGGATGAGTAAAGATATGGCGGTTAGTCGATGTGAATATCGATGGAATGTTACATCACGATTGTAATCATTTACTGGCTACAACAACGTTATCGATCACTTTCGATTAACGTATAATTTCTGCACCTGGTATCACAAATCTTATATAAATTGGAAGATTTGTATAACTAGGCAGGAAGAAAACAAATCGAATTAATGAAATCTGGTGTTTAAAGCGTTTTTATCCGAAGAATTATTAATTTTTTCCTTATCAATCTTGGCACATAGAAAAACTTAAGTAGTAAAACGTTAGCAGTAAGAAAATCAACAGTTTGGATTTGCTATTACCGCTTACGTTATGCCTTAAGTTCTTGACTGTGATTGGCTGAGTTGCTTAATACTGCTTAAGTTTTTTGTGTGTGCCATGATTGGATCTTGATTACCTATAATATTATTTTTCAGTGAATTTTACGTAGAATTCTTCGCCTTGGCAAACCACGCGCCGTTACTTTCTGACATAACGCCCAGTCTAAACCAAAGCTAGAACAACCCAATCACATAATTAATACTTTACATAATTATGACATAATTATCATCAATTATGTTATATGTATATGTGATGATGGTTGCATCAATTATATCATTTCCATTTTTGAATAAGCGTACCTATAGATTATTTTTGCATCTACTTATCTAAATTATCGGAGCCTGAGCTCAGCTTACTGAGATACCCTTTTCGATCCATCTTTCCGACGGCTTTTGTTTGCAACAATTCTTTCTTTTTCACCGACGGGCCGATCTGCCGATCGATGTGAGACGGGCAATCGATAATGGTCGTCTAAGGCAGATGTGCCGTCTGTCGATCGTCGATAGCGATTCGCGAACAATCATTAGACGGTCTAAACGGATAAAAAAAAGAAGATATGGCAAAACAGTCGGCACACGTGTGATAAATCACACGTGTCTCCCGTTGCGGAGTTTTGCAATGTGCAAAATATAATTGGAGCCGCGCTCCAATCTGCATCTAAATTCATAGCTGCTCATCGAAGGTTTTTGCCCCCACACAAATCGCGCCGTTCGTTTTTGCTTTGATCGGGGCGCACCTTGATCCGTAATTAGAGGTCGCGTTTTTACTCGCGCGAAATGGGTGGAGCTGCTACAAATTACACAAATCTGGCGTTCTTGCGGCTCAGTTTGTAATACTGATATATAACATCGTAACAAATCGTAACTTACGTAACGCCGTAGAAACCTGTGCAGAACACGCAGGAGCATGCAGAAGACACGTCTTGCACTTGCATTTTGAAAATATAGAAGAACAAAAGAGTCCATTAAAAAAATTATTTTACTAATTAAGCTGAATTTTTTTATACAAGTTACGAAATCTCTCTCTCTCTCTCTCTCTCTCTCTCTCTCTCTCTCTCTCTCTCTCTCGTCGAGTAATTAAAAGCTGTGTTAAATGTTCAGGACGTTACATTCCCCATCGCGTCGTGGGTAGATTCCCCATCGGGACCCCCTGCTAGAGATGGACGGCGAAATTTCGCGACGCTGAACGAGTTAACAAATTTGGTTGTAAACGCGTTCCTTGCAAGAGACAACGTCGTCGTCGCCTTTATTCTGAACCATAAATCTCGCGCGTCGCTTGGCCCGAATGCGCGGCGCATATCGTTGTCGCGTGCATTAGTCTTGTCCTTGCGGCGATTCTGAGAATTATATACACAGCAACGAACAACGACGACGTCGACGACGTTTGCAGCATTTCCTTCTTTTCCTTCCTTTTCCTTTCGTCCTCTTTTACCCGCGAAAGAGCGTGTACTGGCTGCCAGTCGGCAAGTCTTAAATACAGTCACAATTATCCACGGCAGTTAATTACCGGTGGTGTCACTATCAATTACTAAATCACGTCCCTCGTCCCTGCAGCGTTTGTGCCGCGTGCGGTACGCGCACGATGCCACTCTCTATATCCAGTGATAAAAATTGCGCGTCCAGCTGAATAATCAGCGGCGACGCCGGCAATTAATTTCGTCTCGCAACATATTACAAGTCGCGGGTGACAACGTTAGTATCGTGCGTTACTCGCTCAGATAATTACACGGCGTGTGGGATGGAAGGTATCGTAAATTTTTTTCGGCTCCATGTATATACGTGATTGTATGTGTCGAAGAAATTTTGAGGAAGCGTCTCGTATAATTTTGTAAATTTAAGACGAAGTATTTAAGACGAGGTATTTGATACTAAAAGAAGAGAGATATTTATTTGATAAGATATTTTTTTACACACATGTGTCGGGTAGTGTTTTAATATATAAACCATTACTTTTTATTATTACATATTTCTCGTCTAAATTTCTCATGAATTTAACACTTGTAAAAGTTAGAAAAAAAAGAGATAAAGATAGAGAGAGAGAGAGAGAGAGAGAGAGAGAGAGAGAGAGAGAGAGAGAGAGAGAGAGAGAGAAGTCAAACATTAAAGTTTAATTCAATGTGATAAAAATTCACTCCATTAAAACCCGACATTCGTTGTTTTTTGTAAGGCTTTTTTTAAATTCTCAATTTACGTATTATTATTTTCACCGTACACAGTGTCCAGTTATAGCAATCGATCAAGATAAGTTAGTGTCGCCGTCCTTTTATCTCATTACAACGATCTAATATACAATTTAAAAATATGAATGCGACACGTTCGTGATTACCTTGGACGAGCAAAGTGAGCAGTGGGTTTTTTACACGTACGCAATTATTTGCTACTTTCTTGCACGCGGCAATCTGCGCGCTCCGTGATTGCGCGGCTACTTTTTGTCTAACTCCAACGACTCAGGAATTTGATTTAGCGTATATACGCGGCAATTCGTGTGAATATGGCCGCGTGCATATACGCGCCCTACTCTTCTATATCGGTATACCAACACCATACCGTGGTGGTATCCGCCATTACGGTGGCGCGTCGCGCATATAACGATGCTGGAGCGAAACCGCGCTCCCCGGCTTCTCCGATTAATGGCGGGTAATTACGGTTTTTGCTGTCCTTGTAATTGTTAATAATTGAACGTAATCGTTATGCCTTTTTGATCGCATTAACCGAACGCGCGTACACATATACGCGCACATGGCGTTGCGTAACACGTAAAGAATTGCCGCGTCGCGTCCTCATTCACCGGAGGATGACGACGATGACGACGGCAACGATGACGGGACAGGACGACGACGGAAGTACGTCGTCGACCCCTCGCGCACCTACGTCCGGCTATACATGATGACCGTTTCTAAAGTAGATGGCAGTGATTAATATAAGAATCATTATAGAAAAGCGTTTTTATCGCGAGTATCGCGGTCCTTTTTTAGCACGCTGCGTACAACGCGAAACGACTCTGAAATAAATTGTCTTTCTGTTACGCGATATTTGAAATTAAAAATTAAAAATAATTCAATACCGATTGTAAACAGTCGTGCAACGAAACGTCACAGATTTATTACAATCAAGAAAAGACACGATTATAAACGTTATATTCCTGTCGATAATCGCGGTCTACATATCGATGTATCGAAGCGGCGCGGCGGAAGTTTCTCGTCCCGTTCGTCCTCGCGTTCTTTTATTGCTGCGAAAGAATAATAATAGCGGCGATGCGTCCGTCGGGCGCGAATAAGGGCAGGAGCTATTTTGCATAATTGTCGAAGAGTATACCGTCGGCGCAATCAAGAAATGAGTCAGCTTTTTGGAAGCGGCCGGGCAAATTTTACCTTGTAAGAGCCCCCCCCCCCGATGCCGCCTCTTCGCAGGTTGTTCTTAAGTATTAACTCTCGAGCTCTCCGAGCCCCTTCGAGAAAGGGTAACTCGCGAGCGCAAGATCGTCCCGTGGCAAAAACTTTAATAGGCCTTATTACGCGTCGACCTTGCGCGATTAATTAAATATTCGTTCATTTATGGCGTGCCGGACCGGGGTCCGGATAATCGTCGATAACGCCGATGGGTAATGAGCATTGAAATCGCCGCATTACGGTTAACGCAACGGCCAGATAAATGGCGAATAAATTAATAATTCATTTTTCTCTCGGCCACGTGTTATATCCTCTCGCTTAGTTCTTATCTCGATCTCTTAATCGCTGGCGTTGTAATTAAAAACTTAGAAATAATCGTGCCAGGTATTTTATAACGAATTATTAAGTCGGCGTTATTTAGAAACGCTAATAGCTTCAAATTGCTGACTCTATTATCAGCCTTAATGCGCGATATATATACATGTGGCGTGCAGGATGCATTTGCATCGCGCGTTTATGTCAAGAACGTAATAATAATATACTCTTTTTCTTTCTTACAACATGCAATAAGTTATAGAATGCTTAATTCTATACACTAGTTTAAATGTGTTATTACATTGCAAATATTGTAATTTACATTAATCCCTGACGTTTATGACGTTTCTTTCTTCGGTAAAAGATTTTGTCTATTTTTTTTATTAATTTAAAAGTTGCGAAAGATATTTACCTAATATAATTATAAATTCTTAGCTCAAACTTATCAGAAAAAATTATTATTATATTTCTTATTACATTGCATATCTATACTTAAAATATGCAACAATATTTAATTTTTATATAATTTTTTAGATCTTTCACTCTATTACCTGAATAAGTTGAAGGTGGAGGCGCAATAATGTCAAATACATGTATTTTTTAATCTGCGCAACACATTAGGCTCAAATTATGATAATATGTGTATCAATTTCTAGTTCTTGAGTAAAGCTAACTTTCCTCCTTTCCTAATTCTGTTTAAAGTATAATCAACTTATTAATATATAATTCAACAACTATTGAATATTTACGCTTGCGACAACTTTATCTTCCAGATTGTGCCGAGTAATCATCCGGGGCCGTACCCCGGACTGATATAGCTATATACATATTAACTTGCAACCTGTGTAAACTCGGCACGTAAATTCTAAAAGCAAATAAATCCAGCATGCGCGTACGCGTCCCGGGGGAAAAAAGTCGCCAGGAATAATTAACTATCTGGCCGTTGACCAAATCGAAGCAAGCACGATATGCCCGTCGCGATGCGCGGGGCGTTTCATTTGGTCGCGCCGTATAGCGCGGCGGTTTGTTGAGCGAAACGGGGATCAGGTTTTCTACCGGTTTTCCAAATCCACTTACGCATCTCCGCCGTCGTCGGCGCGACGCGCGACGGGAGCCCGCGTTTCTTTCTCGCGACGCGCGGAGCCGTTTGATTTATGCGCGACGCTTAAGGGCCGATTACTCTACCTCAGCGCGGCTTTATCTAGTCATCAATCATCGGCCCGCAAGAAGTCAATTCTCCCCCGTGCTCCGGCGCGGGCGCGCCGTGTGCGATCGCGCGACGAACGTAAATACCGTAAACCGCAGAGGCACTCGATGCGCACGCGGTGCCACCGACCCGTGCGTTCCGTGACAAAACGCCTCGCGGAATTGTATCGACGTTTATAGAACGATCGCCAGTCCGTCGGTGGGCCTCATTCAACCCGCGTTGCGGGGGGTTGATTTGAAGTAATCCCGCGTTTAGCGAACGTATAGAGAAGACTATTATAATATCTATCGACGCGATTGCGACTTAGCGCGACTATGCGGTTTAAACGCATATATAGTTGAATAAATGGAAATCTGTCAGTTGAATTGAATCGAGTAGAAAATTATTTTCTTAGAGACGATCAATAAAACGTTGCGCTCTATAAACAATTTTCTCCCCGTCTCTTAGAATGTACTATATAGGAATTGCAGAAAGATATATATTATAACGTTTCTTGATTAGTTTCTTTTTTAAATAAAGACAATATAAAAAAACAATTATAGGAAAGATACGTAAGCATATACTCACATATGTACGAACGAAAGTCACGCGATTTCGCCTAGCTGGCAGTTTTCGTGACAAGCTGTCGACGAACGTTGTCGCGCACCGTGTGCGAGCGCCCGTGACGGTGAGAGAGGCTTGTTGGGCCTTCTCGCGACCCGGCGGCGCGATGGTACCCACTCGACGGGTCCCATTGTTTCACCTTTCCAACGGAATTCTAATTAAGGAGATCTGTCGGATAGCGCCGCGCGCGGGAGCGTTCTAGCGGCGCGCTAGAGGGTTATTAGACTTTTCCCGGCGATGTAAACGGCGGCGGAGTGGAAGTGTCGGATAGCGGACGGTTGGTAGTGGCACGACGGTGGACGCCTGCCGAGACCTGCAATTATTATTCAATTTCCGTAACTGCGCTTATCTTATAACCCGATGTCACAACCGTGGCGAGAGAGCGCGCTCGCCTGTGTAAGCCGCGCGGCGGCAAAGGCTGGAGAACGAACGGCGCGCGGAATTGCAGGGGGTCGCAATTAAAGCCCATTAGCGACGGCCGCACATGTACGCCGTGGCTGTGAGTGTGAGAGGCAGAAAGAAGTCGCAATTTTCGAGTCGTGCCACACGGCACCCTTGACATTCTTCGCGGCGAGCATCTGCAGCCGCATCTTTCACCGACCGACCGCGTTGACACGTCGCGTCGTTGCTCTAACGTTACAAGCTTGTAACTGATGACTTTCAATATTTTTCAACGCATCTATGAGATATACTGTGAATATTTATTCTTTCATATAGGATGTTTAAAAAAAAAATAACAACAAAATAATTTTTTCTTTCGGCGAAGGAGCAGTTTTCTCAATTAAAATTACATAAGTTTTTTTCTGAATCTTCATAAGAAAGTAATTTGCTCAACGATGCGAAATAGTTATTTGTGCAACAAGTGCTGGTAAGATGAAAATTCAAGGGTGCGGAGTTGACGCACGAGCCTTCGGCCGGGAATTTTCATCTTTACGCACGACTTGCACACCCTATTTTATGTTGCAAGTGCGTGGAAAGTGGTCTATCACGCACGCGTAGCGTGCGCTATGGGGCACTTTCCACGCACGTGTTACATAAAAGACATTTATTTCTTTGACAGTATATCGAGAAAGGAAATCAGATAATTTGAGATTGTGAAAGAAGCGTTTTCTTTAAAATTTTCACACATAGAACCGGGAGAGCAGTCTAAAGCCCCTAATTAAAACTACGCACACGACAACGCTATAAAATTATGTAAATCATCGAGCGTGAATCTTTTCTTCCTTTTTTTTCAACACCATCTAGTGTACTAAATTACTAGGTGTCGAGTTGGTGGAGTCTTGTATGTGATTCTCATTTGAATTCGGGCGGTCGAGCAGGACCTAGAGAGAGGCTCAGCCGAAATGTCGATAACCATCGTCACCATGGTCACGGTCGGTTATGGCGACATGCATTCGCCTTCAGTTTCTTTAATCGCGTTCCGAAAAGCCGCGGAGCGCATCGAACCGACGCCCCGTGTGACCCCACGTGCCGGGTAAACTACCGCGGAATAATTAGTTGGGGTAGCCGTGAGTCGGCGTTAAATGCATCGCGCAGGATGTCCTTTGTCCCGGCGAGCGAGCCGGTGGAATTCAGATCTTTATTATACTACCTACGTAGATTTTCTATAGGCTGTTGTCTATCGGTATAGGTTCTCTACAACGTACTCGGTCGGAAAAAAATTATATTTCTGCACCGTTATGCGCTTGCACCGTTTCTTCTATATTATTCATGTGCGAATAAAAATAAACAGTAACAGAGATAAAACATATACGAGTTATATACATATTTATGTATGTTTAAATATCTCGATAAATATGCACATGAAACTCGATTTCATTTCTTTTAAAATTCATAATAAATTAAGTGGTACAGATGTCCAATTAATTTGGATCGGGATAAAAACATCCTAGTTTATAATAAAAATTATGGCATATTTGTTTATAATAAAAGTTAATAGGCATATTTTTACGAAATATGCCTATTTACAAAATGTCTATATCACGTAAAAGTTTCCTTTATGAGATATTAACGACTTGTCAATTATAATCATCAATTACAAACCAGTATAATTAATGTCTCGTCGGCGACTCGTCAACAAAAATAACTCGGTGATGTCTCGGACGACCGCAGACTGCCAGGAGCATTCCGACGATTCTTGAGAATCGCCGATTTCGATACGGGTCGCGGTTTCTCGGGCAACTTCTTCACTCTCCCCGCTTCCTGGAAGCTGGAAGGATTAACCCGTCACAGATTCGGTGGAAGTCCAGAAAGCAATTTGCCTCTCTCTGTTTCTCTCTGCGTGACGCGTCTATCCTTCTCTTTTCCGGTCGGCCGAGAGAGGAGCAGGCTGTGCGGGACTTTATTCCAACGAACCTGGGTGTCGGGTTCTCGGAGTTTCACGGTGGTTTTCGTGGCGCTATCCCACTATCTCTCTCGGAGCCGCGGTAATGTGCTTGCCTTGTCTTCGATTAATCCGAGTCCTCGGGGCCGCTGGACCCACGATACGCGCTGAGTCTTTCGAGTTTGTTAAAGAAGCTCGCCAAAATATTTTTCTTCAATGTTCCTCGAAAGTTATATGATACGATAGCAAGATATTTCTTCTTTTAAATATTGTTTTAACAGATGATTTATTTTATTATTCACAGAAAGAGAGAAAAGAGATATATTATCGTCTGAGTACAATTACTCGATTATTTCCAGGTATAATTCTAATTTTCCACTTGATAGTATACAATAATTTAATCTATGTAATAAATAACAATGTCACTCTCATGCATGTTTTTGTAACAAACTTTGCATAGGTATAGGAATAATATATTTATCGACGTCAAACGTATTCTAGGCAATATTACTTAATACTTTTCTACAAAACATATCAATTACCATTATATGATTAAATCAATGATTAAAATCTATTCTTAGAGTCTTATCTCTTTTTATAACGTGCTTTACATTAAGGACGTTCTTTCGTCTTTAACTAGAGAAAATCGATTTTCTTAGGATTTTCTTGAAACTGTGAATTAACGTTAATTTAGATGTGCTTTATGCGCGGTATAAAAAATAAAGATACTGAGCTTCAAAGTTTCAAAAAAAAAATTAAAATTTAATTTTTTTAAATTTTGGCATTTTTTCCTTATAAAACTCGACGAGAGGAGCAACTTTGGTCCTCTTGGCCAACCTCGTATCTCTTACCGTTTGGTCTGGAAAATCTTTTCATTAGTAAAAGTTGAAACTTTGAGGCTCAGTATCTTGATTTTTTTATACCGGAAGAAGTACTGAAATTTATACCACGCATAAAGCACACCTAAATTAACGTATATTCACAGTTTCAAGAAAATCCTAAGAAAATCGATTTTCTTTAGTATAAGGACGAGAGAACGTCCTTAAAGAGAGGTCAGAAATGAGTGTCTCGTTTCTCGGTCAAGTAGCGCTGATTTCTTCGGTGGAGGTCCCGAGGAAGAAGGACACTCATGGATGCCGATGAGTGTCCTGCGGTGTCTCCGCCGTGTCGTATCTTGCAGGATCATCGGATGTTATCTCCGGCCGTAGGAATGCGGCCGCAGGTACGAAAATACAAATAAGAACTCGCAGTGTCGACACTTCGAATTAGGATCGAGAGCCTTTTAGATCTTATCTCGGATAAGCGGCCGTCTGCGCGGCTGCCACGTGCCGCGACGCGAGCGGAGACACTTTGTAATTCCCGAGGGACCACCGACCATCAACCGCGACCCGCTCATTAACCCGCTACATTAATAGGCTGGCTGGTTTTAATCGGCTGCTGTAGTATTTACGTCGCGGCGTATTAATCGCGAGGTAACGGCGGGTGGTAATCCACAAATATAGAGCGACAGGAGCGAAACGTGACTCTGTCGCAACAGAATGAAGTTTAGACCGGTTATAGATCGCGCGATATCAACCGAGAACTGATAATTACTAATGCAAATTTGCGGAGTTTCAACTTGTAATTAATAAATCAATTTTCTCGTTAAATAACGCTTACCATTCTTGATTAGTATCGAGAGAGATAATAAAGCGCGTGAACTTTAAAAGCATGAGATTTCGAAACTGTTTAAAGGTACTCTTGCCCTCGAGCAAGGAGATACAAGCCTTAGTATACACAGAAAAAAAATTAATTATCTTTAATCAAGACGAATATATTTAAATCAACACAATTATTGTTTCATATATAAGCAAGAATATATAATTTTTTTTTAATTTTATATTTTTGTATTTCAAGAATATTTTAATATCTTGTTTTTTTCCGATTTCTTCTTCTTCTTCATTGTAACATAATAAAATTGAACCAACATTATTACTTGTGTTCACGTAGAGAATATTGAATTTTAAAATAAGATTAAACTATCTTTATCGTTTATAAAATATTCTTGATTTGATGAAAGTATACACTGTTATCCTCTATCCAATATTTTTTGCTTTCCATTAATAAAAATTATTTCTTAATAATAAGAATATATTTTTCCTTATTGAATTATATATAATGCTTTGATGCAAATAATTTATCTCTTTGTTTAACACTGTATAATCTTATTTTTAAATTTACGTAAAAAATAATGATATTCTCTAAATAAGAATATTCTTTTTTTTCTGTTTCTATTTTTTTCAACATCTCACATATTCTCCATTTGGAAGATATAAGCGAGAGCATGGCAGAGGAGAAAGAGAGAGAGAGAGAGAGAGAGAGAGAGAGAGAGAGAGAGAGAGAGAGAGAGAGAGAGAGAGAGAGAGAGAGAGAGAGAGAGAGAGAGAGAGGGGGGGATCTCGGAACGGCCGTTCCTGTTCGTCCGCGCGATATCGTACGATATACAGGAACGTGGCGGGTCCTGCTCCAGCTGGCTCGAAAGAAATGCCCGTCCCCGTCCCCGTCCCCGGGGTCCTGCCATTCTTCGGGACGGGAGCAGCTGGGGAATTCGCGGGCCACCCATCGGGCGCGCCTCCCGACGTCGCGAGGAATCGAAACGTTCCCGACAGGTTATACACGGAATTGACTCGTCGCCCGCGAATTCCCGGCGCGCAAGAAAAGGAAGGGAAGAAGGTCGACGGCGATACGGGGGACGCGGACCGGCGGCTTTATGTTAAATGGATTAGACAGCGGTATGCGAGCTCTCGATGGATTGCCTTCCCCGCGCTCCCCATTCCCCGCCCGAGATCTCAGACCCCGGCGGCGCGGTCTTCTCTCGTCTTCTTGGAACAGGATCGTCCGTGGATCCTGGCAGGCTCTCCCCGACTAAAGCCCCGGTGGCGCTAATTGCCTCCTCGAAGGGCAAGTTAATCGATGAATTCCGACGACGCGTTGCAAGAAAGTAATGAAGACCGTGACACGTTCGTCGACGAAAGCGAACATTGTGTTGCATGCGTTTTATAATGTAGATCCGGCCACACATGCACGTATACGCGCACGTATACGTTTGTCAACGCGTCCGGAGTGCTCGTATCAGGGTTGGGATCTTCAAGTCATCGGGGGAGGTGCGCAAGTCATGTCGAGATAAAAAAACCAGATAGAATCTTTACTAAACAAAAGAATTATGAGGTATAATACCCGCTAACCCATTTATTAGGAAACTTGAATATCGAAAATCTCACGTTATTGTGTTGGCACATAACAATCATGAACAGTAATTTTCAAGGTACATATGTGTGTGTGTGTAATTCTGTTAAATATAAATTCAAATATAGTAATTGTTTTTAAACCATGTGATTTAAGTGTTTCTCAGCATGAAACAACGTATTAGATTTGAATTTATTGAGACATAACTTTATAAACTTAAATTATATAAATTTAAATTTGAATTACTAACTTGGATTTGAATAACTCTACATAACTTTATAACTATTTATGGGAAAAAAAAGTCTTGCAATTTTACATACAAGTATTTTATGTATGGAATGATTATAATCAGTAATTAAAATGATTAAAAATAGAATTAAACGAACCTATTTTGACCATGAAAATATTAGATAGAGTGCTATTTTTTTGCAATGCTAATTTCAAACTGAATGACTAACGCTCAAAAATTTCCATCCCATTAACATATCTACTGTCATTATCGTTAGTAACATTGTTACTTAAATGTACATACATTTTGTATTTATATTCTTCTATCTAGTTATATATGTTAAATGCCATAATTATACGCCGCTACTGATAAATAACTAGTTAAAAACCAACATACCTGCTCTATAAACGAACAATACAAAATATAAAATTCTAAGTGAAAAGAATTGTTCGGAATGAAATTTTGGACAAGATAGAAGGATTAGAAAATCACGACTCATATAGATGATAGACTCACTAAGATGATTCAATTAATTCTATTATTAAACACGAAGCGTAGCAAACGATCCTGTTTTACACCATTCAGGTTTTATTACTGCAAAAATTTATTCATATCTCCCTGCTATCTCTCTCTCGTTCCACCGTGTCGTGTTTCGTGACTTGTAAGTTTTGTAAACGTGTTCCCGAAGAAGAACACGACGTCGACCCGAGCCCGCGGGAAAGAACCATCCTAACGTGCGCAATCTAACGATCCCTTTTTATATTCCGCGGACTGTCCACTTCCGTCGAGGAGTGCACCATAAAAGTCCCGCACAGGTGTTCGATCTAAACGCGGCGACCTTCGCGGAATCGCGAAGTAAGATTTTTCTTCGTCGCGGGCCCTTATAGGATCGAGGAGCCTGCACGCTGCACGGACTCTCTCTCCCCGGGCCGCGGCGGTATAAGAAAACACCCGGTAAAGATTATCGAGACTGCCAATGCCGGCCATCTCTTTTCATGAATAAAAGAGGGAGGCGCGCGCGCCATTGACGACGACACGTCAGACGCGCGAGTTCTTGCGCCGATCTCCGTCCGGCTGTCGATTTCCACTCTGGCGAACGAGGCCGAAGAGCGATTGTCGTTTTGCGATAATTGTTCTCCGATACCTCGCGTCTCGCAGGTATATCTCACTGCAAGTATCATTAAGTACCCTCTTCAGTGCCTCGTCCTCCTCAATTCGCTCGCTCGATCGATCGAGTTCATCTGCCCTTCCTCTCCTCCTTCCCTTCGCTTTCATCCCTCGTTCTTCGATTCGTCCACTTTTTCCGCGCGAGTATATATCTCGCCCGATTGGTTGCTAGCCCGCTTGATGAAGACGTTCGAGCACCGATGAACTCGCGGGACTGACGTCTTTAATCGCGTTGCTCGACGATTCCTCGATGTCTGGGTCTATGCGCTGATAAGCCTCGCGTATGTTCGTTCTTGCATACGTTCTTCTATCGCGTGCACGTCAGGCCTGTTTGTCCAGGCGATCGCTCGCGAACGATCTGTCGCGACAAACGAGCCTCTGTAAAGGCCTATTTGTACAGTACACGGTGGATATAAATGGAACGCCGAGAATTATATATAGACCGTAGAGATATAGACCGGAGGTCGACAAGTCCGAAGAAAACTATTTTGATAGAATAAAATCTTGCGAGAGAAAGTCTACTACAATATAGATCTTCCTTGCAATCGTGTCCATTTCATAACATTAATTTTATGACGCAATTGACATTAAACATTTAATTATTAAGTTTCCAGACGAAAAAGTAGTACAGTAACGATAATAGAATAATTTCCATATTTTATCGTCGTTTCGTCATCGCGCTTGTTGCAAAACATATTACAAAGTGCAAAACCTCCATTAATCTTCCATTAAATTATAATGATCGTGTTGCCACAACCGCAATAAAGTTAGAGGAATACACGCATATTTTCCGACTAATTAGTTTTTCCTAAAAGGCTATGTATGTAGACATTCGAGCACTTCGGTATCTCGTTAAATGACGCGTTTATAAAATTTTAGTTTCAGATGAAATATATTGCATAGAAATATTGCTATCGGAATAAAGAATTTGCTTTGCACGCTCTTCCTTCCTCTCGCACAGTTGATACTAGGATGGTCGTTCATGCAAATGGCTGCTATTTTCATTCGCAAATGAGTTCGTAAATTAACGTATTTACGAGGATAATAATCGTCGAACTGGCACGTGTGAATTGCCCCGTGTTCTAAGTCGGCCGTCGCATGCATCGCGCGTTTCCACAAACAGAGTAAAATTACCTGTGTATCTATAATTTATCTATGCGCGTGTGTCGGTGCTCAACATTAGAAATTATAATCTTACTCGTAACGCTGCGGGGAGAGACGGCATATCGGCGCAGCGCGGCGCGGCGCGGCGCGGCGAGTTGCGCGATGAAACGGCTGAATTGATATTATCGGATCGGATGCACTGTTGCAAGGCTAATAGAATTAGCATAAATAATACGTTAATCTCCCGGCGAAGGCGATTGCCAGCACCACTTTGTTTTTACCTCTTGCTCTCGATAACACATTTAATATGGAACGTCATACATAATGTAGAAAATAATTGTTAGCTTCGGAAATACACAGAGGAGCACGTAGTGGAATCTACATCAAAGAGACGTAACTAAATCCGGATATTATTTTTAACAATAATTATTTTTTTTTCTTTCATGAAAAACAATAATTATTTAATGAACAATGTATGAATGTGAAATAAGTATTTAAAATATTATAATATACAGGAATGCAAGCAGACGTAATAATTTTGGTAAAGTTTAACCTAAATAAAAAATTACATGTTAATTTATATAAATATTATTTTTCTTATATCGCACACAAGTGTATACGCATATAAATAAAGTCTGAAAACAGGATACAAGTGCGACCGTTTGAAGACTTAATTAGAAAAGATTAAAATTTACCTCGAAGTAGTTCACACTGAGACACACCAGGTTCGTGCTGGATAATTACGCTGCATAGTTGTAAAGAAAACGTTAAAAGTATCGAGAGGGCGTGTCTGTGAGAGCTAAGGATATTACCCATATCCTATTTGTTTTTGCGTTGAACGGGCGTTTCCAAGTCGCATTAACCCGCGGAAACACCTGTACCGCTGTCGGGAAAGGCATTCGCATGCTTAAACTCAATTAGCTGACGAAATTTCATTTCCCTTGTTCACCCTTACCGCCGCCATATATGTGCATAAGTACTAAAAAAAAAAAGAAGAAAG
The DNA here is from genome assembly GCF_048541705.1 of Temnothorax americanus. NCBI lineage: Eukaryota > Metazoa > Arthropoda > Insecta > Hymenoptera > Formicidae > Temnothorax > Temnothorax americanus. Next base: position 968,738 of record NW_027509688.1, on the reverse strand, counting down.
GCTGAACAAACACGTCCTGGTACGCGGGTACTTTGCTAATGGGCCGAAACACAGCTGATGTCCGCGGAGGAGGCTGCCCGATGAACCTTGACCCTCCTGCGAGCCTTCAACATATGCTGGCTCGTAATTAAAGAAAATAATAAACGCGGCTGATTGACGGCATACGAGGCTCGTGGAGCCGAAATTGCTACATAAAACTTGATATTTTGAATAACAACGAAACAAGACGTTCGTTTTAATCGCGCCGCAAGAGAAATAAAAATACAAAATGCAACTGTCGAAAGTAGATCGGCGAAATATAACATAGTAATAAATTCCTAACGTCCGAGTTTCAAATTAATATTCTTCAACGCGTTTTATATAATTTGCGATATTTCACGTTTATTGCATCGTAATTCTGCTGAATACTTCCTGAAGTACCTCGAGCATCGTTCCGTCCCTCCAGTATGACGACATACAGCATGAATTTTAACGAGCGGTACCACACGTTACGGTACTTACATCCGCGGCGCGGCGTCGCTCGCCGTATGCGCACGACATTTAAGTAACTTTCGAGAATCATTATCAACGTTCGCGGCGCCCGCGAAAAGGAAGAAAACAAAAAAGATACGATTGGATCTTAATAGCCCAGGGTCGTCGATGCTTCAGAGGCCGGGCACCTCGCGAGGTCTCGAGATTGAAGACGCGCGGAGGGATAGAGAAGAGGAGGCGAGTTTATCGCTATGTATCCGATATGGGCGCGTGTGTGCGTGCGCGCGATTCGGCGCCGGAGGGCATACTTTTAATTTCGCGAGGCCCATTACGAAAAGTGATATGCACCATTCGGAAATAAATAGCCAGCAGCAGCCAGCCGGGGCTCACGTGCTTTTTGTAATGAGCCGAAGCAACTCCCCCGAGCGGAGTGAGGGAGAGGGGAGGAGAGGAGGAGGTCAGCGAGGAAAATGAGCCCCGCCGTGGTGGCAGGTAGTAGTTATCTCCCGAGTGAGCTCCCAGTTAATGACAACCCCTGGTGCACGGCTCTGCCCTGCCTATCCCAGCATGTATATCAGCTGTCTCTCCGCCGCGTCTTTCGCATCCGTCCTCCTCAGTCCTTTACTCCGCTCCGGCCGAGTTTCGCGTTTTCGTCTCGTCGTGGGGCGATTTCGAGAGATTTCGTGCAAACAGCCACAGAAATGAACGTAGCTCGCGAATGTCGATGTACATTTTTCGGTACGAACCACTTAGCTCGGTTGTGCATATTTAATTATGCGTACAACCTATTATTATGAGAGCGCGCACATATACGTACATGTATATGTAAATAAGTATATAAGTTCCAGTAATTCACAGCTCTTTTGGCGAGAGTTATGCGTTAAAAGAAGGTTTCGTGCAAAAATACTGTTACTTTAAACGTGTAATAGATATCGCGAAGATTACCATTTTGCCTAAAAAATAAAAAAAAAACGAAGACCCCCGCAGAGATGGCTGATCCACACACTCGTTTGGGCTCAACAAACCCACGAGTCCGAGTTCAATACACTATAATCTATAATACGGACACTCGCATACATTTAAACATTAGGTACATATATTTATATACACACCTTTTTGTGACCAGTATTGCGAAAAATATTTGAGGAAAAGTATAGAAACAAAATACTAATCTAAGAAGAATAAGACTAAAAACACATATATCGTATATATCGTATTTGATAATGAAAACTAAAGCTCGTTTTTTATTTACATCACATAATTAAAAAAAATTATGATCTCATCCTTTCTTTTCTTGTATCTTCCAAATAGTTTCGAAAAAATGTCTTGTCTGATGTCATGACACGAATTTCATGTATATGACCATCAATCATAAAATACATTAGATGCAGTTACAATCTTAGCCGCGCTGCATATAAACCGCTCTATTTCTTTCTGAACAATAATACATATAATGTATAATGTGCATTCCGCCTGCTTCAGGCGTGTCGTCGATTTGTCACTTTTCCGTTCTTATTTTTTCAGCAAAACCATAGAGCGACCATAACTCTACTCTGTCCGATATCATGCACGATTAAACGCGCGTGTACATGTAACGTCTTATCGGTGACGCGAATTAACTTTCTTTTCCTTTCGAAGTGCAGTTAACTCCAACATTGATTCGCTCCATTTACCTCGATCAATATGCAACGATACGTGTTTCGTTAATTGATCTTACAATCTCATTAAATCGTATTTACAATCTCATTAAATCTTATTTACGACTATTATAACGGTGATTTGTACGTTACGAGCACTGTTTCGTCATTATCTAAAAATATTTTTGCCCCATCAAAAAATATATTGCTTTGTAATCACACTGATAAGTAAATTAACTTCTTGCGACGCGTACAAAATGCCTTCGTCAATGCGTCCTCCGGCGGAAGAGACGTGACCATCAGAGTTGCATATCAATTTTTTTCTCGGTAAATGCTCGTGACGATGCACCGCGGCAATTACAGGCGGTAAACGGGTTTAATATAATAATCAAACATTGTCGTGAGTGATACTAGCGACAGCTGCTGCTTATATTACGGGAAGAGCAAGTCGGCACGTAAGGCGACGAGTGTAATTACACGTCTTGCTCCGTTTAAAACCATATACTAGTTTGATTATCATTCTCATATCTTGCACACCTCCAAACGTATTTCTTGATATTCGATTTATTTCGAATCAGCATTATAGGATTTTCCTCAAGGAAAATTGAGAATTAATATTTCTTTTCCTATTTTGAATATTGTGCTAATTCTCAATTAAAAATTTTGTTCAGATAAGAGACTTTTTTTTAATTTAAATAAAAAGTAAAGGATTTATTATCTATTTCTAAAATTTCTAAGAAATTTAAGAATTATTAATATCTTGACATCCTTATTGGAGAAAAATGTTCAATTTCCTTATTGATAATTAGATACGACGGCAGTGCGATATGTTCTTTATCAAGTATACGTTGCTAAATTTTTACCGAAGCTTAATGAAATTATATTTATCAGATATCAACGCAACAGTATACCACGTGGCGGATTGGCCGCGGTAATTGCAATAATTTCTTCAATTATCCTTAATTTACGCCATATTCGTCACGGTCCAAGTCGCCGCGCGGTGGTATGTCGCTAAATTGCGCGGAACGAACATTAGAATTTGGTCAGTTAACAAAAAGAACATTCAAAATAAGCGCGTGCGATACCGTAAGAAAATTAACTTCGCTTTTGAACGTGTCCGTAAAAAATAATGGAGATAATAATGCGCTGTTTGTAGGCTATAACCGTATGTCGTAATTGGCACGCAATATGAATTGTTTTACTTCAGAATGCAAAATTACTTAATTTATCAGTTTATTTAAAATTGACTGAACAATTGTAAAAATAATTGCTTTTTTTTTATTGAAAGAATAAATCATTCAGTGAGTTACGATTAGCGTATAAAAGTAACGCGGAAATATTATGCGGGATATTTGATATGCCTGATGGATACGTAATTTATGCTTGTGAAATTTTTGCATAATGCGGGTTATGCAATTTTTTTGAGTATGCTGTTTAAGATTGATAAATATTCTTTAATAAGCGAGCACCCGCGATATTAAATTGATGCAAGTAATTTATGTCCAAAGGAAATTCTGCACGGCATTAAAGTGATGAAAGTAATTTGTACCGCATCAGGAAATTCTGCGACCGACACTAAACGGACGAAAGTAAATAATATCGCCTTTAACGGGCCAAAATCATGCTGGTTATTTGGCTAGCGTCGATTACATCTTAATGTCATATAAAGCTTTCGTCGATTATCTATTAATATGTACAGAGCCGTGTACGCTATCACCGGGAATTATTAATCTTCCGTAAATATAAAACTGTCGAGAGTTCTCATATCAAGATTAATATTTTGGATATTAATGAGAGATTACTTAGTCAGGCTAATAACAACGATAAAAATCTCGAAATTTTTACATAATTATTTAAAAATATTTAGGGGAGCGCAACTTATACAATTTCCCATTCTATACAATTATCTCGCTTTTGATTTCAATTCGAAAATTTTTAACCAGTTTATTCACTGATATCCTTAGACTGATCATATATTAAAACAAAAGAATTATGTGTTTGCGTTTAATTTTATTGCGTATAGCTATTGATGTCCGCGTATAAATTTCCCGCGTGCAACCGTGTCGTCCGCGTATATTATATATATCGTGATGTTGCAGATGCAATGCGGCGATAACGTCGCACTCGCTAAATAACCCACAATCTGCCGGTATATAGTCGCGAGGAGCCGAAGGTGCGTCTCCCAACGGTCCGCTATTAATTATGCGGAGTAAGGGTACGAATGCGCTCGACCTAATTGAGTATTCAGATGTACACGTATGCATTATCCTCCGTGAAAAGGAGATAGGACCCGCATGTCCTCGCACGTCGCGTCGCTTTTTCGCAGGTGGCCAATGGGCGGATGCGTCGAGTCCCGCGCGAGGCCCCTTTTGCCTTTCCTCGCCTCATTCAGGATATATGCCACCTAAACATTACGAGGCACACATTGTATATACGTGCGATCGCTCGTAATCGCATGTAATTGCGATCCGAGTGTGTTTTACGAAACGTCGTATACGGACGAACACACGCGAATTTGCAATCGCGCGCAATTGACTGCAGCTGAGAGATGTTAACCGTTGCGCGTTTGATCGCGGATCAAGGTACACGTGCTTGTGTACTATGCGCCGCTATCGGAACGCATCTGGTGGTTTTTTGCGAGCACATTGCATCAGAGATCATTAAAATAACTCGAATCATTGAGACGCAATTTAAGTATATTTAAAAATAATATTCCCGCCGCCGTGTCTTTTTATCAAATATAAATACGCTATATGTAAAGCGAATATTGTTATTAATATTCATCCCGGCGTTTTACGATATCTACACGTATGAAACACGAACGACGATTAAATGCAAATGATAATAATATGCGTGATGCATAATCATAGCGCATTATCATATAACTTCCATGTATAGAAAATAACTTAATATAGCCATTAGTGTATCAACAAGTGATACAAATGTACGTGATTAGTTATAGTGTACTCGCGCACTCTTCTCAAGATTATTTCGAATAATCTAAATAAAATCTAATAACTTTTTTTAAATCTAACCTAACCTTAATCTAATAATGAATATTGTTAATTAGTTAATTTTGATATATAAGCCAATAAAAATGTTAATATTAATACAATTATATTTAAAAATTATAGCGACTGCTCTGAATAATAATCTTTATCTGTCTATTGCAAAATTGGCGGCAAATTTATAATCTGCGGATAAGTTGCCTAAATTGAGTAACATGAAAATTTTGTATAAACTCGTTATTCGAAATTATATTCTTATGTAACAATAATGCAAACTTTACCCAATGATTAACGTATTAAGTTATTAAATGGAAAATATAAATTGCTATATTTCGCGAGTTATTAGCAGCGGCCGCTCTCGAGAATGGAAATAATATGTAATTGATGTACGACAAAGAAAAAGACGAATGTGAAATATTCTGCGCATAAGCGCGTTATAAGCCACGTGTATTTCGTTATCAATGAGTGATGAAGTTGAAATGGATGAACTGACAAACAGGAAGTTATTGAAGGAAATTCAAATACGTGGAATACGTTGTATTAATAACGAGCAATGCAAATCGAATATTGCATAGGGGAGATCGCCGGGGCTAGAAGTCACACGGGTAAGTTGTCACAAAGCTTATATCTCACTTAATAGATTGAGTGGAATATTATTCTTTATAGTGTACCTAAGGTTGCTTTTCGTGTTAGTCGGGTGTACGAAATAGCTCGTTTCAAAAACATCACATGTGATATTTACGAGCCCTTTTTAAAAATTGGAAGTCGTGAGTAAATTTTTCTTGCCTCTATATTTTTATTGTTCTGTTGGTTTTTGGAATTACTAGTCGTAATTTCAAATTTTGGTCTAAGAAATATTATAGTTTTAGATAATTTTTCCTGTATTAACCGTCTCATTGCAACATAGTTTATAAATATAATTTTCTTTGTTCAAAATGACCGTTCAGGGTATAAGTTGTTTCAAATGAGATGGGATTCAATTCAAAGTTTATGAGAATTATTATTCTTTCATTTACTCTAAGTTTATGAGAATTATATTACAAAGTTTATGAGAATTATTATTCTTTCATTTACTCTAAGTTTATGAGAATTATATTACAAAGTTTATGGAAATTATTAATTTTTTGTTTAATTCATGCTGCAATATATTATTAAGTTAAATTTACCAAAAACTGGCACTAACTTTAATAAAATATTAAAACAGGAACTATTTGTCGTATGTTTCCTCTACATGAAAGATATCATGACAATCAATCCAGAGTTATGTGACAACCAACTCTGGGTATGGGGTAAGTTGTCACATTTGCGCGGTTTTGCTTAGAATTAAATAACCTTTTTGTGGTATAAATATATACAAGTTTAATATTTTTTTTCTTACACTTAAAGGATGTAGCTACATTATAAAGTAGTATACGATATTATAAAATATTGCTAACATTTTTTTTTAAATCAGTATTTAAAAAGTGTGACAACTAGCCCCGGTCTCCCCTACAAAAGAATATTGATTATATTGCTTAAACTATTTAAAGTTATTTGAATTGATTAAAAATTTAAACGATTAGAATACTTGACTATCGCGTTTCACGTCGATATACTTTTACTTTATTGTCCATTTTTTTTCGACAGCATGAATTATTATAATGTTGACCAGCACAATTAATGTACAAAAGATCAAGAGACACGGTAGTGTCTCGCGCCAAGTACACGCGGAGCGAGACCGACCGTGACTCTTTTACGCGACGCGACGGGTTGCGAGTACCCGAGATGTTGAGATCTCGATAACGAGTGAACGGATCAAGTTCTAAGTAGGCTTGATCGATAGCTTGGGGTCCAATTAGGGGGGGGTTTCTCTCATAATATTCCGCTACGTGCCCTACGAGCGGAGATATTGCGACGCAAAGTCCAAATGTGAAAATTTATTTTTAAGATACTACTAACGCCGACGTCTGATATGATGACGTCATAATCAGAAACGTTACTTTCACTTTTTCGACGCTGGCGGCGCAGGTATCGCTAGTTTCGATATCGCGCGCGTATTTCGAAATTAGGTCGATAGACTTATCGGTCAGAAGGAAGATTTCTATTTAGGTAAATTAGGTATATATATAAATAATATATATTGAGTTAACGGAAAAGAAGATTCTCTACGCTTGGCAGAAAATGCCGCTAGGGAATTTTTAAGTCGATTCTTATGAATTAAGCTTGAATGCGATGTCTAGGTATCCCAGGTTGCCGATGACGAGGTCCAGATAGTGCGCTTCATAGTTTTTGGTGTCCAGGTGTAATCGTACGTTGAATTCGATGTCTAGGTGTCCCAGGTTGCCAATGACGAGGTCCACATAGTGCGCTTCGTAATTTTTGGTGTCCAGGTGTAATAATACGTTGAATGCGATGTCTAGGTGTTCCAGGTTGCCGATGATGATGTCTAGATAGTGAGTTCCGTAGTTTTCGGTGTCTACGTGTATTTATACCTTGAATTCGATGTTTAGGTGTCCCAGGTTGCTGATGACGAGTTCCAGATATCGCGCTCCGTAGTTTTCGGTGTCTAGGTGTAATAATACTTCGAATTCGATGTTCACGTGTCCCAGGTTGCCGATGACGAGATCCAGATAGTGCGCTTCATAGTTTTCGGGGTCCAGGTGTAATCGTACGTTGAATTCGATGTATAGGTGTCCCAGGTTGCTGATGACGAGTTCCAGATATCGCGCTCCGTAGTTTTCGGTGTCTAGGTGTAATAATACTTCGAATTCGATGTTCACGTGTCCCAGGTTGCCGATGACGAGATCCAGATAGTGCGCTTCATAGTTTTTGGTGTCCAGGTGTAATCGTACGTTGAATTCGATGTCTAGGTGTCCCAGGTTGCCGATGACAAGGTCTACATAGTGCGCTTCGTAGTTTTCGGTGTCCAGGTGTAATAATACGTTGAATGCGATGTCTAGGTGTTCCAGGTTGCCGATGATGAAATTTAGATAGTGAGTTCCGTAGTTTTAGGTGTCTACGTGTATTTATACCTTGAATTCTATGTTTAGGTGTCCCAGGTTGCTGATGACGAGGTCCAGATATCGCGCTCCGTAGTTTTCGGTGTCTAGGTGTAATAATACTTCGAATTCGATGTTTACGTGTCCCAGGTTGCCGATGACGAGATCCAGATAGTGCGCTTCATAGTTTTCGGGGTCCAGGTGTAATCGTACGTTGAATTCGATGTATAGGTGTCCCAGGTTGCCGATGACAAGGTCCACATAGTGCGCTCCGTAGTTTTCGGTGTCTACGTGTATTAATACCTTGGATTCGATGTCCACGTGTCCCAGGTTGCCGATGACGGGATCCAGATAGTGCGCTTCATAGTTTTCGGTGTCCAGGTGTAATCGTACGTTGAATTCGATGTCTAGGTGTCCCAGGTTGCCGATGACAAGGTCCACATAGTGCGCTCCGTAGTTTTCGGTGTCTACGTGTATTAATACCTTGAATTCGATGTCCACGTGTCCCAGGTTGCCGATGACGGGACTCAGATAGTGCGCTTCATAGTTTTCGGTGTCCAGGTGTAATCGTACGTTGAATTCGATGTCTAGGTGTCCCAGGTTGCCGATGACAAGGTCTACATAGTGCGCTTCGTAGTTTTCGGTGTCCAGGTGTAATAATACGTTGAATGCGATGTCTAGGTGTTCCAGGTTGCCGATGATGAAATTTAGATAGTGAGTTCCGTAGTTTTAGGTGTCTACGTGTATTTATACCTTGAATTCTATGTTTAGGTGTCCCAGGTTGCTGATGACGAGGTCCAGATATCGCGCTCCGTAGTTTTCGGTGTCTAGGTGTAATAATACTTCGAATTCGATGTTTACGTGTCCCAGGTTGCCGATGACGAGATCCAGATAGTGCGCTTCATAGTTTTCGGGGTCCAGGTGTAATCGTACGTTGAATTCGATGTATAGGTGTCCCAGGTTGCCGATGACAAGGTCCACATAGTGCGCTCCGTAGTTTTCGGTGTCTACGTGTATTAATACCTTGGATTCGATGTCCACGTGTCCCAGGTTGCCGATGACGGGATCCAGATAGTGCGCTTCATAGTTTGCGGTGTCCAGGTGTAATCGTGCGTTGAATTCGATGTATAGGTGTCCCAGGTTGCCAATGACGAGGTCCACATAGTGCGCTTTGTAGTTTTCGGTGTCTACGTGTATTAATACCTTGAATTCGATGTTTAGGTGTCCCAGGTTGCTGATGACGAGGTCCAGATAGCGCGCTCGGTAGTTTTTGGTGTCTAGGTGTAATAATACCTCGAATTCGATGTCTACGTGTTCCAGGTTGCCGATGACGAGGTCCACATAATGCGCTTCATAGTTTTTGGTGTCTAGGTGTATTAATAACTTTAAATCTGAATGGGTGCGTTCAGCCGATACTCCGCTAGCCTAGTAATTGTGAGCAGTCGCTCGTTTTCGCTCGTTTCCTTTCTTTTTAATCCATTAGGTCAAAAGAAGGGAAACGAGCGAAAACGAGCGTCTGCTCACGATTGCTAGGCTAGCGGAGTATCGGCTGAACGCACCCAATGTAGGACACGTAGATATCGAATTCGAGGTATTAATACATGTAGACACTGAAAACTACGAAGCGCACTATGTGGACCTCGTCATCGGCAACTTGGAACACGTGGCCATCGAATTCAAGGTATTAATACACCTGTACACCGAAAACTATAGAGCGCACTATGTGGACCTCGTCATCGGCAACCTGGGACACCTAGACATTGAATTCAAGCTTGATTCATAAGAATCGACTTAAAATTTCCCTAGCGGCAGAATTAGAATTATGTCATGACATAATAAAAATCGCTAAATTAAAATTATGTTTATAGACATAATAAAAATTGGACAAAAATTATGTCTAGACATAATAAAAATTGGATGAATTAAAATTATGTCTGACGTAAAAATAATTATCAAAAATATCGATACCTGAAGATATCGGTACATATACAGTTGCGAACAACATTCAGTAAGACACGCAAATAAAAATAAATAAAGAATTTTACAGTTAACGACTTATTAACATTAATCATGTTTTATTGCGATTATGTTTTATGTTGAAATTGAAAAATATATACAAGGTGTACAACTAAAAGGGTTACAGATTATTATTTAAAAAAAAACTAAGCAAAATATTAAATTGTTGTTTTCTTTAGAAATAAGAGTCGGTAACACTTTTAGCTTCATACCTTGTATTACATACTGTTTATAAAATTATAAGATATATTGTTTATAAGATTAAGATGCGTAACACTACAAAAAGGCGTGATATCCGTACAAAATTACCTTTTTTAAAAAAAGGTAAAAAAGAGCGCCAAGTACACGCATAGTAGTGTATATGTATTATGTTGTTACCCTGTTATGTTGTTACCTCGAAAAAAACAAAGTGGTAGTATTATACCTCCAAATAGCTTTATCTTGTACATACTGTTTATAAAATGCGTAATATACTACAAAAAGGCGTGATATCCGCACAAAATTACCTTTTTTAAAAAAAGGTAAAAAAAGGCGCCAAGTACACGTATAGTAGTGTATATGTTGTTACCTAAAAAAAAATGAAAGTGGTAGTATTATACCTCGAAAAAACCTTAGTAACAAGTGGTAGATTTTTATATCTCGAAAAATCTCGAAAAAATCTAAGCAGTAGTATCTTTATTTCCCAAAAATTATAACCCAAGTGATACACGTCACAAAATTATGTTACCTTATCAAAAAGAAGGGTCGCGCTTCAAGTGATCTATTACAATTACAAAAAAGAAATGATATCTCTTTAAATTAGAGCGCCAATTACAGAGAGAACATGTATATTGCCTCAAAAAAATAATTGTTGCACTACTTTGAAAAACCTTTACATTGTGTCAATTAGAAAAGAATGTATAATAACAATTTTATAAGATTAAAAAATTTTATTTAAATTTAACAAGGGAATACAAGATATTTAAATACAAAGTTATTTACATGTGTATTTTTTAATGGCCACAAAGAATTACAGAAGTAACAGTACAAAATAAAAATATTTTATTAAAATACATAAATTTTTCTTGTAAAAAAACTTGGCGCTGCTAGACCTCGAAATTTTAAATAAATAAATAAACTTATTCTATACTTAATTATAAGCCGCATTATCCGCCGTCCGCGTAGTCACGCACACCCATATCACTCACTCCCACATCCACGCTGATAATCATTTAATATTACTCCCATTGTATTCTTTTCTGAATTATTTTTATTTATTGTTGTCCTTATTTATTTAAAAGGTCTAGCAGCGCCAAGTTTTTTTACAAGAAAAATTTATGTATTTTAATAAAATATTTTTATTTTGTACTGTTACTTCTGTAATTCTTTGTGGCCATTAAAAAATACACATGTAAATAACTTTGTATTTAAATATCTTGTATTCCCTTGTTAAATTTAAATAAAATTTTTTAATCTTATAAAATTGTTATTATACATTCTTTTCTAATTGACACAATGTAAAGGTTTTTCAAAGTAGTGCAACAATTATTTTTTTGAGGCAATATACATGTTCTCTCTGTAATTGGCGCTCTAATTTAAAGAGATATCATTTCTTTTTTGTAATTGTAATAGATCACTTGAAGCGCGACCCTTCTTTTTGATAAGGTAACATAATTTTGTGACGTGTATCACTTGGGTTATAATTTTTGGGAAATAAAGATACTACTGCTTAGATTTTTTCGAGATTTTTCGAGATATAAAAATCTACCACTTGTTACTAAGGTTTTTTCGAGGTATAATACTACCACTTTCATTTTTTTTTAGGTAACAACATATACACTACTATACGTGTACTTGGCGCCTTTTTTTACCTTTTTTTAAAAAAGATTCAAACTGACGCAAAAAAGTCCGTATATAATCTAAATTAATGTTAATAGATACAAGTATATGCCGTTAATTTTTATTATTGGCAATACAGATATCATTTTCTGTAATATTTGAACTTACTAAAGTCATTCAAATTTAGATCAACACGATACGCTGAATTTATTTTACATTTGGACATTTAATAAACGAGCTAATTTACTTTAAAATTAACAGTTCACAATGACATTGTTTATCGTCTGATGATGGCTTTACTCGCGCAGGGAATGCATTTCGAAATGATGCACTTGTGCATTCGGAATAAATTTGCACGCGATTGGCCGTGCACGTATATACATGTTCGTTATACGCGTAAGATGTAAGTGCCTGACGGTCGATTTGACACAGCTGCTATAACGGCTTTAGAATCAAGGACCGTCATTGTGAAAAAGTGAAGGAATTTCAGGAAGGCTTGTAAAAGGCTTCGCCGAGGTTTCCTTAATAAGATCGCATATGATTGATTGTTAAGATTTATATGATGACAAATACAAATGAGGCGTATTGATATTGAAGCTATTGGCCTCAATCAAGATGTCATACAATTATCGTACGTCAATTAATGGCGTATTTTGCAGATTGAGCGGAAAATTTCAATGTTGTCATATTGAAAATGTCGACTAGTTTTATCAAAAATTGTCAAAATTAGCTAATGGTAGTTCCGCATAAAGTTCTACATTTAGGATCCATAACGGCGCTTACATATGTACGATATATCATCTATACTATATAATTTTTTAAAACGATATATTAATTCTCTGTCTACTCAACTGATTTGGTCATTTTTTACGTGCAGATACGACACATACATCAATTAATTGATATTAATATAAGTTGATTTATAGGAAATTTTTTACATATATTAAATATCTATAAAATATCTCTAATTCTATTTTAATAAAAATTTAAATGAATAATTAAACTTTGAAAAAAAACATTAAGCACACCCCTAATATTAAGTTTAAAGTTACAAAATCAAAATAATCGTTATTTTGTGATCAAAAAATGAAACTTGTATTTATTATTGTTTTTATTTATATATATTTCTTAAAAAAAGAATTAATTTTAAGGGATCAAAGAAAAATATATCTTAACGCATCTTTATGCCGGACATTGTCTAGATTTGTTATAAAATATTATCGTTAGAAAAATTCTTGATTCATTAAGATTGGTTTATTGCTCTTGGGACTTAAAAGTTTGGCAAAAGGTATCTATAGAAGAATAATATATAAACAAATGTATATTTGCGCAAATACTTTTTCGAGCAAACCTTTATTCTTTAAATAAACATTAAATAGTATGATAATAGTTAATTCATTGAAAGTAATCTGAAATATATATAAGAAATAAATATTTTTGTGTGGTATAATATTTAATAATGTAATATATTAAATGCATCATATTAAAAGTCATTAAATACGTATTTCTCGTACAGCGATGACGAATTGGTTGGTAGATAACGCACGGTACTTGGCCGAGCTTTTGTTTATTTTTTTGTACGGCATACTATATACGCGCGTTCACCTTGTAACTTATTGTAATCATTCGCGCACGCGGCGAGACTCGAGCAGGTAATGTTACGAACCGCTCCATGTGTCGTTACATTATTCCTCGGAACGTGATCGCAACGAGTATTAGAAATTGCTAAATTGATTATTTTCTACAAATAATTAAACGATATTGTCCCGCGCAACTCTCGTGATTCAATTCATAAATATATCAAAACGATATCTATTTATCGAAGCGATAGGGAATGAGAATTATAAATTGTTATTTAATATTTACGGACGATAAAATTATTTTACTAACACGGCACATAAATTCATACATATATCTTACGTCTGCTTCGAATCTTTCGCCAATCGAAATGCAATTTGCCCATCATTTTCGGATCGAGCACGGAGTGTGTAATCGATATACGCGAGCAGCTCTCTGTGTATCATCGTATTATCCTTCCGAAATATGATCGTCCCTTACGATATCGAACATCTGCATGATTAACAAAATCTCTTAATTAAATCTTTTAATTGACAATCCATAATGTACCAAAACGATTACTGTTTATTGAAACAAGTATTTCGCACAATTTATTCGTTCACATCTAGTATACCAAAGCGATGAGGGCTGGATATTGCAAATTGTTATCTCATCGCAATATTTTTCGGATGATAGAATATATCACCCGGATCGCGCGATAATCGCCTTTTTGCGATTAGTGCTTAAGTAACCGCGTTTTCACGAGTGTTGTGCGAGTGCCACAAAGGGAACAAAAAGAAACAGAAGGACTTGAGAGGAGAAGGCGACTCAAAAAGACATCGAGTAAGAGAGAGAGACGAAGCAACCATTAGGTAAGTAATCCATTATTTATTTGTTATTTATTGCTTGCAAAATTAGCCATTTATGATCATTTTATGCGCGCAATTCAAATGTCACTTTGTGCGTTACTATATATAATTTAGATATATGTCTTTCTACTTTATGTCAGTCTACTTTACAGATTAATGTAGTGTTACGACTGTGTTGCTGTGCGTCGTATCAATGAGTGACAAATTACATTTTGGTTCTAACTCGTAACAATAATAAATCTATAAAAATAATATTAGACATTCACAGACATATATATGAATCAAGTTAACACAGCATAAAAATAATGCAAATAAATATATTAAAATTTAAGTGTCACTTTATTTTTCTTTTTTTTATCCAAAAATTCCTTAATATTTAACATTTAAGATTTGCGTTTTGCCTCTCTCCGGGGATTACAAATTACATGAACTGATATAAGAAAAGTGCAATATTCAGAAATTTTGATAATATGTACCTACCTGTCGCATAAACAAAGGCAGAATAGAAAATATTTAATAGTTGCTAGTTGTAAACTTATTTATCGAAAAAAAAAACAGTAGTAATTATATTTAACATGTTAATTTTATTATATAATCTTTCATAGCCTATCCATTTATACTGATAACTTGATTTATTTCATTTAAAAAGTAAAACGTCTTGTGTGTGTTGTACGAAATTTAATTTATATTTTATCTAACTTCATTCAACAAATTATTAATCAATACCAGGTGATTGCTATAATATGATATCTGCATATCAATAATATAAAACCAATTAAACAGTAATAATTAATATCTGAATTATGAATATCAAAATATCAATCAATATGCTAACGCAGTAACAAGTTTGCGATATCTTTATGCGATATCATTAGTCAATTTTGATCCCTTACCTATAACTCGAAAATTAAAGCTCAATATTTATATCGTAGCCTTCACTTTTTGTTTCAGAATTCCCGCGCGGTTCTAATTAATCTTCGAAAAAAAAAATGCAATTTATTAAACAAAGTTACGTTTTGCACTTATTTTAAATCGCATATATATAATTATAGTATTTCTTTTGTACTCTTCTAAGGATAATTTCAATCCACTTCTTCGATTTTGTTGAACCACAAAAACCGAACGCGCGAAAGAAGTAACACATTATCCCGTTCAACCGTGAGCTCGCGTAAAACTTCGCAACGCCAGAATCGCCGTATAAATTTAATAAGTTTACGCTCTAATTGCCGGTGTCACCGAGCGCTCAAAAAGCCGCCGAAGATTTTATGCGCCGCGCTGTCCGTCCGGCGGAGAGCGCATGCATTGCGCACCGTGCACCGTGCACCGGTATACCGCGTGCGGAAGGAGAGAGTAATTCGCGCGAATGTAACGCGGTTTTCCATGGTCGAGCGGTCACCGGTTTTTCTGATCTGCGCGCGAACTCCCTGCGGGCCCCCGATCGACTCGAGACAACGGCGTTTGTATGTCGAACAAAAAGACGAGAGTTGCGAGCAACCGCGATGATAATGCAACAATCTGTCATACATCATCGATCGTCGGTTGACACGCGGTGTTCTAACTAAAGCGCACCGCTCTAACAGCGATTTGCGATATATCGGCTCACCCGCTCACCGCGGTTCGATTTGATTTGGTTTTGATGTTCCGCTCGAGCGTTTGCGCAATTAATCATCCTTATTACAATGCAGAAAATCTCTCGATTGAAAATTGGGTAATCGAATCGGCTGAACGCGCGCTTTCGCTCACATACGTGTATTATCCGCATCACCATAGCCAGGAATTCTTAAATCTGGGATTTTTACTTAAAATACTCTCGTAATTTTTGCAATTTTACTTCCCATATTTTTAACATTTCACAATTATTTTATCGTTTTATATTTATGTTATCTTTACATTTGTCCCTCAAAAATGTTTAAAAAATTATTTAATTATAAAAAATATTTAAATAGAAAATCGATTAAATATGCATCTTCAGTACAAGAATATTTGAAGTCTTTTTGATATCAAAGTGGCAACAAAAATATATTCACTAATATAGAAAATGGGCTAACTAAGAACCAAGCGCGGTAAATGATGCGCGAAGTTTTTATTTTTATTTTTATTTTACATATTCAATTAAATTAAAAAATATATTCAATTAAATTAATGCTGAGGAAGATACCATTGCAAACACATTCACAAAAATTTTTTAGAGAAAAATAATTATAATTTTACATTATAGATATGTTTTTAATTATTACGCGTTTTATTTTTACGATTTAAAACATTATCGTAATTCGAGAATTGAATTATTTTCTATTAAGCATATTCCAGGTTATATAAGCAAATCACTACAAATATCAGTTTAATCGAGCCAACTGAGAGAAAAAAATTAATCACATTAAAAAAGTTTATACTTCTTCGACGATAACAACAATTAATGTCTTGTAGAGCTAATAAATTGAATTCAGTATTATTTTTCCACGGTTTCTTGAGAATTGATGTTCGCGTTAATCGCGTTTTCCGACCTTCGGATGAATGATAAATACAGACACGAAATCGAAGAGTAAATTGTTGCACGATCTGACACGTGCAAGGCGATTGTAGTGAGAGAAAAACAACTTAATCTCGAATATCAATTAAGCCATCTAAATCTGCATAATTTAAAAAACAATTAATGTGAAAAGAACGAATTTACATTGCGGAATAATTGGAATGATCGCGCGGAATAAAAAAAATAATTGGATAAGAAATATTTATGAGAACGAATTATTGACGCTGGCATTACAGTGTATCGTGTTACCTCAAGCGTGGGAATGACTAACTATTAACACATCTACTCGTACCTATACATCATTCATTGTAGAATTACTCGATTCGTTAATCAACACGGCAATTTATCGCAATGTCAATTTTCCAATTTTCCTAATCGATCACGTATATGCATACGGAAACACGTAAGCTTATGTATACGATTTAATAAGTTACGAGGCGGGGGAAAAAATGAATCTGTTAGTTAAGTTGCCTGAGGAATCGACTGCAGCAAACAGCTGAATTGTTCGTAAAAACTACTATTATCAACGATCTTCTAATTAAATCAGGTTTGATAGAGGATTTTTACAAAAAAAGAGAAAAGTACTTTTCTGATTAGTCATATGACAAATAAGAATATTACAGTGCGTCAATAAAATAAGCAGAATTATATATGCATTCCTACTTAATAACAGGAAGCAAACTAAGTTGCAGAATCATGCATTCCTATTAATAACAGAAGCAAAGTATAAATTGTAAGTTGCATGTGCTGAAAATTACTCATTCAAATACGCGTATATATTTTTTTATTTAAAAGCTAACATATAATAGGATAATTTGTTTTCAAAAATTTTATATAACTTTCCAGCGCTTTTAATATTTAGATTAATGCTTAAATGCATATATATTATCATCGGTTTACTGCGGCACGATATGCTCTTGGCGCCGATTTAAATGTTAAGTAATGTCGCACTTTGTATAATATCGCGTTACAGTAAACATGTAATATGCATAATTCAATTTGAAATAAGTGATCAACGACAAGAGTGCTTAATGTTAGAAAAAAAATATCTGAGAGAACGTTGCGTCTCGTTCTGTTACATTAGAAATGAATACAATTATATATCGTTTATTAAAAATAGATATCTAATAATCCGATCGTTAGTTTCGCTCGTTTGCCGATGATCGCGTTCACTATCAACGGCTCGTTCGCTAAACCATTCGCGAAAGCGATCCCCGAGGGAATCTAACCGCGCGGTTAGAGCGCGGTTAGGCCAATTCTCCCAATCGGACGCGCCCATTCACGAACAAAGAGGGCTCGAAACGCGAGCGGTGGGCCGTAAACTCGTAAACGGTAGTTCGCAACCGGAAGTGATGTTGTTGGATAAGTGGCAATTATCGATATAGCCTTGTAGTTAACGCGAATACCTCCGCGTCAGCGGAGAGGAGGAGGCGCAAAACCCTAAAGGAAACAAAGATTCTCGAGCGGCAAGTCGAGGTATCACCCACGCAAATAACAGGGCGGACGTCGAGGCTGTAAAAATTTTACAACCCTCGTCGGATTCTTTTATTTCTTTTATTTAGCCTCTCGCTCGCTCCGCGCGGCCGCTTTCTCCTCTCGCGGGTCGCGCATCGAATTTCTTTCCTCACTCGTAGAAATTGTATTGGACTCTTATGTCTCAATAACTGCGCAGCGATTTTCCAGGTGATGATGATAGCGAAACTTTAATAAAATCTGATTTGCGGTTAAATATTTAAGATCATAACATTGAATCTATAATGGAAAGAAGATATCATTTTCATACGAGAGTAAAGTCCAAGAAACGTGAGAGTAGGTTTTGACTTTAATGTACTGGAGAGAGAGTTCGTTTCATTATGATTCAGTTTACCCATGCCATCAGCCAGCGTATATCCTTCGCGTTTATTTTAGTCGCTTGTAACACGGTTTATAATAAAATAATGAAAAAATACCGAGATTATTTGTTATGTTAGCATTGCCTCGACAAATCGATATGTCGCGGCGTTTTTCCGCGGATATTACATTTTTCGTATACGCGCGATCGTTATTCTTTCCGACGTCGATCGTTGCCGTCATTAAGCTCCTGGAAGGAGAAGCCCTGCGGATAATTAAAGAGATTTGCAACGGCTGTTTTTGCGAGACCACAAATAATTGCGTATGGCGTGAGAGAGTCGCGACACGATCGAGCGATTCCGGAAAGAACGAGATTTCAAAATGACGCGGAAACGGTAGATTATATCCATGAGCAAAACGCTCGAGATAACGCGTTCGCGATTGCGCGCGATGCGCGCGCGATGTGCGTTTTCTTATTCAATTAATTAAGTACCGCCACAATTTGATATGCAAATCGTCATGTATTAAGATTTTTAAAAAGCTATCGTGGCGTTGGGCACGAGTGTTTGCCGTTGCATCAATTTTCGATTATTATACTTTGTACGTCGCACGTACCTATATTTTCAAACAAACATGTCTAACTCTTATATTTGTGGTGAAAATAGAACAGTAAGAACCATACGAAATAATAATGAGAGATTGACACAATAACAATTCTGCAGTTATAATTTATCTTTATAAAATTACATTTTTTAAGTCTTCAATTTGTTACAATTCTTTAGATTCAGCCATTAATCAATCCACGTCACTTATCAGATTTTATCAGGAATTTTTTTTCTTTTGCCTGACACATGCGAATCAAATAATCCCGTATGTGAAAAACAGCACGGAAATCTTGATATACGAATGCAGGCGCGATCTAAGGCAGTTAAAAAGCTATTTATCCAGATCCGCGGCTACTTATTGCATTGCGCACGCAGCAGTATATGCAATATCGTGTTCAAGTTCCAACCCACATGCTCAGAATCACACGAAGAGAACTAAACATCACCTCGCTCTTTTTTTTTTTTTTTACCTGCGGTATAACAATTTTCTCCGATATTCGCCACGATGGACGCGGCGGGAGAAAGCGGGGCGCGGTGGGATTTCCGCTCGGTTCCAGCCGATAATGCGCACCTTACACCAACGCGTATCGGCACGTATAGCTATAGGTATCCGTAGATCGTGAAACAGTACAACTTATGCGGCGCGAGATGTAGAAATTGCGATGCGGATTGCGCGGAGGACGAGCTCGGCGCGGCGGCTCAACGCGGGAATCAACTGCAATGCGCCTCATCGTCAATAGCGGGTCCGCTCATAATCGCCATTACCGCTTATCCCCTGCGATTACGAGTGACGATAATGCGCGGTGCGCGGCAGCGTCGTGTGTAATTACGCACACGAGGAGGTGACGACCGCACGGGGAATACCGCGGCGGCGGAAGAAATCTAACGCGGATGTCCGCTTAATAACAGCGCGGATATAAAGTAGCGAACGGGCGAATCTCCAAATAGTCCAAATTCATCGAGGAAACGCGTTTTGTTTTTTCATTTAGGTCATTTAGGCCCAGTTTCGCAAACATCGATTAACTTTTAACCTTACGTTCTAAGATGGACGTTAGAAAGAGAGACAAAGAGCGAGTTAACCTAAGGTTAAAAGTTAACCGATGTTTGTAAAACTGATGGGCCTTGGAAAAATGTTCGAAAGTCAGTATAAATCGCTGGGATATACCTATTGCGATTTAAACAAAAATATATATTATTCATAATGATATATCGTGCATGCATTACGTGCATACACGATTGAATGCAATCACGCGAGGATCGCTTTATCCGCACTCATCCTATGGAAATCTATTCGTTGAAGGGAAACTTTCCCTCGGAACGCATCGCCAATGCCGAGTTTCGCGTCCCGCGCGAGAAATTGCTTCGCTAAATATCGCGTCATGTCAAAGCCCGCGACGACGGAGACAGTCGCGAAGGATGTGAATTATTTAAATTACCGGGCGTACTAACCCAAGGCCGAGGGAGTATTTCTTCCGCGACGGCGAAAATATCAAAGTCGAGGTCAATGAACACGGACCACGAAACCAATGACCACACGTGCTCGACGTCACGCTATGTATAAGATGTGGGCATGTGTCAACTATTGATAAGAATGCTTGTATATAATAGCCTAAAAGTAACAAGATATCGGCATTGGGCATATATCTGCTATCTACTTTTACTTTCAATATTAATTAAATTATTAATCAATATTAATTACTTAGAGGACAGTTTTACGAATAAAATGTAATGTAGAAAAACTTTACAACTTATATATACCAAAGAAAAAATTCTCTTTGATTACCTTATTATGCTTGTACAAATGAGAAAAATACGTTCTGCTAAAATTGCATTTTGTAATTATCAAAAGTTTTATTAATTTATTACATTCAAAATGTCAAAAATAATCGCACACTTCTTTAAAAAAAAAAAAATTATTTATGCGCTAGAAAATGAGCCGAAAATTTCTTGCTCCTCTTTTAAATACAGGGTTGCAAGTGCATCCCTCCGGTCGAAGCGCCCATGACTGGCATCCGAAATGCATCGAGAGTTCACTGTCGTCGATTTAAAGCGACGCGGCGGCGCGGCGCGGCGGTCACCCCAGGAGGATCGGTAGGATGCTTTTAGCCGGCGGCGCGCGGAGACAAGTTATTTATTGTTGCTATCTCGGCGTCCCGCGAGAGGGACAGAGGCCCACCGGTTCGTGGTAGTGCAGGCGCACGGCCGAGCTCTCAATCCTTCTCTTATTAAAACCTGCCCTCCCTATCAGAACTTATACCAAAGCACTACGGCAAGCGGTACAGTCATTCGTAGAAGTAGCGCAAGTTTTCGCACCGAGAACTCTCTCGACTTTCGAACGAGAAGGAGAAAATTCGATAGTTTTGTTTCACATACGAATTGCATTTTCTCGGCGGAAAAAGATATATGATTCTTTTTTTTTTTTTTTTTTTAAGTATATCTTCTTTCAATTCTTGCAATAACTATTAAAAAATGGCCTTTCTCATTAGTGTATAATACTGCATAATATAAGGTAATCTTTCCTTTCGAACACGGTGTTTCAGAGGAGATTGCTGAGATAATCGAATGAATATTATACCCATAAAACGCCGTTTCATTTTTTAATGATAAAAATGTTTAGTAAATTTGAACAAAACTCCCTAAAGGAAACACATGTATATGAATGTCATTTTAAATATCATTTTTCATTCAACAAACATGTTTAAATCTTCCGCGTCAACTTCATTATTTTTCTATTAGCAGTTTTTATTACTAATTTGTTTATGTGAGAATCTTACATTTATATTTTCTGATTACCTAACAACAAAGTCTTTTATTATAAGGCTTCAACATACTGTATATTGTGATGAGACAAGAAGATTAATATTAGAGGCTAAAGCGTGATGTGATGGCATTACGTCACACGTATTGTGTAATCATTTTCATTGTAAATATGCTCGTTATGTCAGCAACACGTGTCCGGCGCGCGTTAATTATCTCAATTAAAAACCAATTTAGATGAGATTTGCTCGAAATTGCTGCGCACTGTTTCGATCGTGTTCTAAACAGCGGAACTCATCGCATTCTGATCTCATCGCATTGATAGAAATATGCGAAGGACACGCAACGTATAATACTGAAATTCGAGATCAAATCGTATAATTGCTTTCTACTTATATTAGAAAGGCGGAAATTTTTATCCGTATTTGCCAAAATTGCGATTGTGTAATTTTTTTTATATACGAACTGATAATTTTTGCAGATTACATCTAATGAGATTTTTACATAATATAAATTCTGGGAAAAATGAAAAATTTTATTAGGAATTATACAACCGGCTTTTGAAAGAGATTAATTAAATTGAATAATATTTATTATCATAAGAGACGTATAAAGCAAGTTATGAGTAGCGCAAGAAAATATACGAACGTGCAAAAACACACATGTAAAAAACAAAGTAATAACGAAATAACAAATGGCTGGACGCGATTTGTACAAATAAGAGTGACCGAGGACGTTTCGAGAATAATGCAATGTTAGAGACGAAATTCGGGTGGGTTAAATGCAAAGACTATACCGCGAAAGCCATTACGCTAATGGGACGATCAAGAGCGGAGAGAGAGAGCCGGTCTCTATCAGCGTGCGGGGAGGAACGAGTGATACAAACGAGGACGAGGCGAGATGGCTCGCGCGAAGAGGGAAGAAAGAAGGCACGAGTCCGGCCCGGCGCGGAGGACGTGGCGGAGAACGCATTACTCATAATCTCACCGAAGGAAGCAGGGCGAGGAGCTGATCCCGCGAAAAAAAGCCGCAGCCCAATTATTCCTCTCGGTCTTTACCCGACGCCCGGTGGACCACTCTCCGTCGCACCAACTTTATCGGCGCCCTCTTATTTGCAATGTTAATCCTCGCGCGGAAGATCTAGCTCTCCACGAAATATCGCATCGCGCGTTTGTGTTCCGAGACGAGCCTCTTTTAGTTCTCAAGAAGAAGAGAAAGAATCAGGAGTAGAAATTACCTTTACAATCTGCTTTAAATACACGCAGTGTAAAAGTAAAAATTATTCAAAAGTACTAATTAAAAGATTAATAAAACAAGTAATTTTATCAAGAATTTTTATCCGTTGCACATATGATTATCTCTATTTCTATTATATTATATATTATTATTATTATTGTTATATGGATCCTGCTTGCGTATCAAAAAGCATTTTAAAGCTCAAAGCGTTTTAAAAGAATAGCCAGTTAAACATCTGATGTGTGTCGTTATTAAAGAACTAGGAAGGTCCTTCGAGAGAAGAACATCGATACACGACACTCACAGTCCGGAAAATTTACATCGCACGATCGGGTTTTTTCCTACGGCGGAAAAGAGAGCGTTCCCGTGTTTCGCTTTATCGTCCGGGGGGCTCGCTATCATTAGCGCTTATTGAGTTGCAATTAAGATTGTCGTTCCCGCCTTCCTCCTCCTTCTCCTTCCTTCCTCCCGCGCGCCTAGCGCGCGTCTCCACGTCGATCCTATTTGTCGTAGAGGAATAACACGACTCGTCCGCGCGCAATTACCGGCGCGCTTACTATCGTTAGCCGGTGATTTGCAGCGCGACGAGAGTCATCAAGGCGAACGCAAGTTAACCGCGCAATACGCGCGATTACTTTACCATCACAACTAATACGCTGCTTTTCCTGCAACGCGTTAGAGGGACGACGGAGGGCTTGTAAAAGCGATAACGCTATTAGGAGCGAAGGTAACGTCGGAAGGGTTGAGGTTTATTAGCGGAATCTGGTTTAGTTCTCCACACTCTGCAGCTTTTATAGTTGTTCTGTTTGTGCATTGTTATAATTGCACTTTATCTTTTATCATCTACAGCTATACTGTTATACGCGCACTTGCGAGCTTGGGCTTTGTTGTATTAGAATCGACGAATGTATAATAGCGCCAGAAAAATGATACTTCTGGCTTTATATGACACATGCTTATATCATTATTTACATCGTTACTTATATGGTTCCGCAATTTTTTACTCTGTTGCCGACGGTAAAAGATATGAGTTAGCTCGCAGATTGACTGCGCGCCGTCGGCAGCTTTGTTGCGATTCTTCGTGAGTAACTATAAGCGATTCACATGCGCGTGTTTGTTGAGATTTTTTCAATTAAATTCTGCATTGGGAGGAAATAATTGGTACCCTCTCAGTGGCGGATAAAATTGTTGATAAACCGTTAATTAAATTACTTTCAATTGGCAGAAAACAATTAAAATGAGAAATACAGGTTGCGCAATGCGTTTTGAAATCAAGCGCCAATCCGCGAATGAAAAACAGTAGGTACTATAAATAGGTTGCGAAATATTAAAAGTTTGCGTGTAAATGTTAAATAATTCGTCAAATAACGAGAGGTCCCTAATATATGTATACCTATTATCTATATTATGTTCGCATGCCCGCCCGCACGCGTGTGCTATATTAAAAATACAAATATCAGATATCTCTCATTAGGCTCTACAGATTACATGGTCGTGAAGAAATGCAGTTAGAGAATTTAGAGAAATGTAGTTAGCGATCTAATCAGTCTTATTA
Source organism: Temnothorax americanus (assembly GCF_048541705.1). Taxonomy (NCBI): domain Eukaryota; kingdom Metazoa; phylum Arthropoda; class Insecta; order Hymenoptera; family Formicidae; genus Temnothorax; species Temnothorax americanus. The sequence continues at coordinate 943,871 of NW_027509688.1, read as the reverse complement.
TGTTCGCGTAATTCTTTTAACAAATAATATGCATCTAAATTGCAAAGTAGCCCGAGATACGAATACGCGGCGCATGCATTGCGGGGACGGGGAACGAAAGAATTACTTGTACAAAAGCAATTACGCCCGTATTGAATGCCCGTCCTAAATTCACTGTTGCGGAAGGTAATTTTGTGATTATTTCCTCTCGATTAAATCTTGTATTCGCGCATGGCACGATCTCGTATAGCCGGCATAGCATATACCTAACCCGGCGCGATATACCTAACCGCCTCCTCATGCGTAATTAAGTTGCGCCGATTACCATCTAAGGTTACGAATAATTGTTTAATTATCCGTACGTGATTAAACACCACGTACGCGCGATGTGTGCAGCATAATCGCAAATTGTTCCTCATTTCTCCCGCGAAATTAATTAAGTCGCGGCGAGCGCGTTCCGCGGCGCGGCGTTCGGCACAGTTCTCTAATTACTCCCTCGTAATGAAACGTCTTACGCCGAACGTCTGACGTGTGTGGGATGCACGTCGCGGAAAATTTATTTCTGACGGAGGTCGATTCCGGGAAGACGTAACTGTGGAGGCACGATTGAGCGCGCTCGATTGAAGCTACTGAATTGCTCTATTCATTTTCGAACAAAAACTAAAAATTAAACGCAAAACTACAAATTTAGCAACTGTCCTTTAAGACTGAGAAATTGCTCAAGGTTTTCCGTTCTTCTGACGCTGGTGGAATGCATTGCAGTTAAATGATTAAATCAGAATCGGCGATGGCACAAGGTACAACTAATGCTGGAGATTTCTTTACGCCTAGCCCACCCAGAAAGACCCTTTAAGTCGTTTGTCATCATCAGTCACGTATTTGTACGTTTTCATAAGCCCTATGGGAGAGGCAGTAACTTTAAATCCTTCGTATCAAACATATTTCTAATCAAGTACACGTTCATGGAAATTGAGTTTAATCGTATACTTAATCGCTCGCGCGGTTTCGATTCAAACCGCCTCGCTCGATCGCGCTATTATAACGCTATTATTCTGACATTCTGCCGACTGTGTCAGCTGGGTCATTATGATTATTTATATGCAAATGAGCAGTCGAGGGAGAGAAAGAATGAAAGAGTGAAAGAGAGAGAGAGAGAGAGAGAGAAAGAGAGAAAGAAAAGGAGGCTCTTCCTGGAGGCTACGACGGCAAGTCGTAATCGTTCAGTCCGACAGCGCCGACGACGACGACGGCGACGTCTGCGAGCCGCGTGAGAGCGAGGGTTAAGCAAATAAAATCCAATTAAGGCGGGCGAGCCTGATGCCCTCAGGCCCGGAAGGAAAGTTCTGATTGTAATGGAGCCTGTCGGCGGGCTAGTGCTCCATTACGCGCGATACCTTGTTATAAACGCAGTCAAATTAAACCCGCTGCCGCCGCCGCGACATGACGGACGTTTATTGCGGGCAAGCAAATCCCGAATAATCGCGCGGCCGAATCGTAAATCAGCGGGACGTTGAATGTCCCGGGCTCTTCGTCGTCGCGTTGTTGCTCCGATCAGGCACAACAAAGTGGTGGTGCCCTCGCCCCCATTGTTTCTCCTCGTTCGCGAGTCGAGAGGTCCGGGTCTCTCGGCTCGAGACGAGGCGAGGCGAGACGAGGCGAGGCCAGGCCAGGCGTTTGTCGCGGGGAACGCAGGTGATTAATCGAGTTTTTATCGATGAAAACTTCCGACGCTCGGATCCCCGTACGTATAACTATGTAATAACGTCAAAGTCGCGCTCCTTCCACGCCGCGTCGCGCCGCGCCGCCCAGGCCTTGCGCCTTTATAGAGACGTAATAGGGTATCTCCGGGGAGATCGGGTCGTTCATCAACGCTGACGCGTCCCGCACGCACAAACGCGTAGCGATCGAATTGCTTACGCATCGTCAAAGTCGTTTAACCCTTTCGTCATTGTTAGCATTAGTAATCGGCTACATGACGATAGGTCTATTCTGATCGCGATGACCGACGCGGCGGCGGTCGAGGCCCTGCTATACACGCTCTGTTAATTCGTGAAAAACGAAGAAAGTGTGTACCGTATCGCGTGGAAGGATATTTATTTGCGCTGTTATATTTTTTCCTACACGTTGCATTGAAAAGAGAGTTTTTCAACGTTTTCAAAAAACCACTTTCCTTTCACGAGGTAAAAAGAAAAACGCTACAGGTATTTAGGCAATGCCTAACGGTCGTTTATCTCCAGCGTAACTTTTTTCCTTAACGAATGACTCATAGGCAGGAGAAAGTTGGAAGTACGTAAAAGACGTATATATTTGTCCATCGGCTTTCAATTATGCAAAATGCAGATAATTACGTGTGAAAAGAGAATTCCGTTGCAATCGGAAACGCTTACATGTGAAATGTGCGAAACTTTACGTTAAAAATTAAATCAAAGATCATGAATTGTGTGCGCGTTAGGATTGCAATTACTTAAAATCATTTTTTCATCGCTAGCTATGTGAATTATGACATTTACAAAGAAGATAAAAAAGCTTGTAGAAGTTAGGAAGAATATATCGTACAAATCTTTGTAACAGTTTGATTACGAAAAAAATATTTTACACTCTGAGGAAGCAATCTTATACGTTACATGACCGTTTCTCATCGCGCGTGCAACACTCGTACCAGTGGAAAAATCAATTTCAATATCTCGATTAACAAGGCGAACAATAATACATGCATTTATGAGAAATATACATTTCATATCAATGAACATGTCACTTACTCTTCTCGGTCAAAAAGTTATAAAAGCGGAGCAAAGGGAAGAAAGTCATTTCAAAGCGATACATCAAGCGCATGGCACGTTACATCCGATCACATTTTTCGTTAAAAAAAAATCACTTTGGCCAGCACTTAAATTATTCTCGCATCGTCTCAGGTACCCTGAACGTCGGGGAACTAACCTTGGTGCGTCGACAGGTTTACTTCGAGTGATGTCCCCTCGTTCTCCCTCAAAACTCCCGCCTTTTGGCTCCGGGCTAGCTCCCGCGGGATTCCCCTGACACCTCTCTCGCACCTTATCTGCTCCTCACGTCCGTTTACCGAGGGATCACCCGCGTCGCCGCGATCGGTCCCCCTGTATACCTGCCTGCTCTCCGAGCGAGAACTCGCGCGGACGCGCAGTACCCCGTACACCCGTACGTGTACCAAAACGAAGGAGGGACGGGAGAGGGAGAAAGGATGAGACAGGGGGGGAGATAGGGAGAGAGATATGCCGGGGGAGAGAAATAAGAAGAGAAAAATCGCGGTCGCGTTCGTTCGTTCGCGCCGCGTCGCGCCGTCGTTTTCTCAGACACCGGGGAACGAGCGAGAGGCGTACGCCGCGGCTGCGCGAACCGGTGTGTGGGGCCGTTTCCACCGGCCGGGACGGAAGAGTCGCGAGAGAGGTGATTCCCTTCCCCACCGGGAGGACTTTCGAATGGTGCGCGCGGCTGTTTGCCGTCTTGGTGGAGACGGGGCCCGGTTGTCCGGCTTCTCTGGTCGAGCCGGGATCCGCCCTCGTGGGTCGATCCGCCTCGAACGCGGAACGCCCGCCAATGGAGGAGCCCGGTAAAACCGCCAATCCAAAACGGTTTCGCATTCGCTTTGCTTCTCTGCCGCGGAAAATGAGAAGAGAACTGACGAGGAGCAGAAAAGGGGAGAGAGAGAGAGAGAGAGAGAGAGAGAGAGAGAGAGAGAGAGAGAGAGAGAGAGAGGGCGAGAGCCGACGGAGAAGCAGAGAGATGCGATTCCACGAGTATCAGTGCGCGATTGCGCGAGAGGGGGATGCAGGGCGAAGGGTGGAACGCGTCGGTGCTTAAAATGGCAACTTGAGTGCCTCGACGGAACGAGGTAGTTCTCGCGATTTTATGAGCGATAGTGATCGCGCTGGTAACCATGTTAGACGCGACGATAAGAACTCTCGTGGACGTGGAGGTGAGGAGGGAGATTAGAGCAGACAGCGATGACACGGTATGGGACAAAGCAGATGATTTGCGAGCCTACGAATTGCCTAGCTGCATATTCGCGCGTTCTGCAGATAGAACAGTTAAAGATAAGATACGTTTGTGTAATCGCTTCATGAGCTGGCCAGTATAATGTTTAAGTCATTTTACAAAACAGTCGGATAACTATACGTACACTGTTAAATATTAAGGAATAAAACTTAAACCAGTACCTTGAGTTTAATAATGTTTTATTTTGTTATTTTTAATAATAGGTAAACTTGACCGTTTATTTAAAAAAATTTGTACAAATAGTAGAAATATATGCCTTCACGGTCGGGTTGGATCTTTAGTGCTTAATATTTTTGCGTATACATCTTTTCCCAACTCCAGCAAACTGCGAGTAATGTCTGTCTTGAAACACAGTCTCAAAAGCTAAAGCCAAAAATAGTACACAATTGATAATCAATTTAATGATGGTAAATAAGCATCTTTTTTAGAGAAACAAACTGTAAAGAATTTTATGAAAAATATCACCTTAGCCAGGATTCACAACCTGGACTTCTCTACATTCTAATATAAGCGTCTTTACCAATTCGACCACTGAGACATGTGATGATATTTATCGCAGATAAAGAAAAGCTCACATATGTATAGGCGATGTGTACAAATAATAATAGATAAGCTTGACCACTTATGAAAATAACACAAATAATAGAAAAACATATGTGTCTTCACGGTCGAATAGTATATCTTTTGTGCTTAATATTATTTCTGATGCGTATATATCTAAACAACATGTACAAAATCGGGACATAAGACGTCTTATATCCCGATTTTGGACATGGTGCTGTCTGGGCATCTTTTTCAGCTCAGCAAACTGGATCGACATTACTCATTGTCAGCGCGCAGTTTGAAAAGATCTATTATAATCGCAAAATATTATTGGACACAAATGATCCAGCCTAATCGCATATTTCTTATATTATTTTTGTATTTTCAACCCTTGGTTAACCCTGATCACCTCTTTTTTCGAAGACGTTTGTTACACGGGGTCACATTGATCCCAACTAATTTTCAAGCAACTGGGCTGTTCAAAAACTAACAAAACTTCATTGTGCCTTGTTCTTACCAATACCGTATTAACCGACCCACGAATTTTGGACCACAATGCGACACGAGTTGAAATTCACAAAACATCTTAAATAATGGCGACACTAACTTTGAAGAAAATAGACGATACAAGTTGAAAAATGCACAAAACATCTTAAATATCAATACTAATAATAACAGGGAAGAAAATGCAAATTGACGTAGAATTCTGACAAACACTGAAGATGGTCCAATGTTAGGATCGAAACCGTTTGTATTGTAAATTGTAAGGCGAAGAAATAGAGAAAAGAGAAAGCACGAAAATCTTTCATTGGTTCTCATAGCTCTTTATTTAACATTTGGACAAAAACTAACGGTTTAAATGGATCGCAAAAAATTCTGTTAAGTTTAAACATTGTAGAACGTATTCTCGTTATAAAAAATTAACTTTTTGAGTGACATCATGTGAAAAAAAATTCTTTTAAAAAATGGAAGTTCCGAGGGTTAATTATCTTGTATAGCGAAAGAACTTCATTTATTTTGGACTAGTTAGGATCTAGTCATCAATCATATATAATTTTGTAGATAATAATGGTAGTACCAAAAAAAAAATAGTTTTAGATCCTCAAACCCTCGCCGGAAGCAGTTCTGATCTCCTAATAATGTCATTTTATTCGTTCGGTGGCCCATCATAAGAGCTGTCCAAGATGACAAGAACGTCATTGTTATACTTTGTTGAAAGGTATTTGTATATTATGAAAAAAAATATTTAGTATATCCTTAAATATCAAATAGTCGACATGATATGGGCACAGCAATATATTATACCGAAAAATATTCAACATTTGTTTGTTACCGCCGCGCCGTTACCGCACGAAGAGGTGCCTTGGACGCAAAAAGACATCTTTAGGAAAGGATAAAGAAAACATTCTAGGAATCATGTAAAATATCGTATAAGCATAGATAACAAAATGAATACACCTTATACATCAATATTGATGAAAAGTCCTAACATTGACCGGTAAATATTTTGGCCATTGGCATCTATAAAATTTTAATTCTCAGCTCATGATGCCCTACAATTTGAAATATGTCTCATCTCTAGGCCCGGATAGCCCAAAACCCTTATAAAAATAAACAAAGTTCTTTATTATTTTAACACAAAACAATATTATTTTAACTCCATTGTTTTAGTTAAATTATAACAATATATTGAATAGGAGCAATGGCGATTTATAAGAATGATGAAAAATTACTCAAATTAAGTATAATTTGACACTACGAATTTAACAGTGTATGACAGTTATAAAACGTATATAGTATATTAGTTATAAAATAATATGAGTTATCTACAACGTCATTTGTCGTACGACTTCTTCATATCAGTTATCAATATCAGTTATCAATATATATCTTAGCGATTCGTCTCAAATTAGATTCTTGTTTGAAGCGAGATTCATTACAAACTAAGGCGAAGAATCGCTTCGGAAACTATTCCAACTCTCGAAATAATAATTTGCTGTCGGCGCTGTCGCACTTGTTTAGGAAGAATCACGATTTTTAATTTATTATAGAATATAGAATCTCTGTTTAAGAGATAACATGGTACAAATTGATGAATACTTCGTATACGTAATGATATACAAATATATGCTCATTTCAATGAATGGAAATAGCATAAGCGGTTCATATAAATTTATACGATGTACCTTAAGGGCGTAAAAAAAAATGAAGTCGAAATAAGAAGCTGAAGGCATCAGGAGTCTAGACACATATCTCACGTTACACGTACACGTGAACACCCGCGCGTACCCGCGATTAGCAGACGATCCGAACGAGAAGTGAGGCAGTTTTATTCATCTCCATGATGGACATTTCATTAAACAGTCTTAATGATTTGCAAACGTTGCACTTTCTCCGGGTCGGCATCCGGTAATCCGTACGTATATATATCGCGTTGATAAGTAGCTCGATGCAAAAAGTATTCATCTCGCACGTACTGTCCGTTACATCATTCTCCCATCCGGAGCGCCGGAAGATCCGCGCGCTCATCCCTGGTTCTCGGCAAGATTAAAATCGGGTAGATCGACAATGTGTTAAATTGGCGAGCGTTGGCTTAAGTACTGAAATTCCTCGGCGGTAACGAGCGGTATACGGGGCCCGACGGCGCGGCCGTATACCGATTGATAAACGATACGGACGCGAGCCGCGCCACACCGCCGCGCCGCGCCGATTTTGTTTTCATCGTGTGAGAGAATAAGGCAGGGAGAGATTATAAACGAGCCTGCCACGTTCGTGTGGATCCGTTAACGCGGTGCTTCGGCGAGGAAGCCGAAGGGGGGGGAAGGAAGGAAGAGGAGCAACGGTGAGAAACTCGGGCCCCGTCGAAACTGCCGATCATCGACACGTCCCGCTCGCTCGCGGATGCTTCATTAGCCACGCCTCGGCCCCGGCGAACGCGTACTTGGTTAAACTGATTTATCGCAGAAAATCCAGTTAGCGGGAATTCGTTCTCGTGCCGTGCAGTGTACACGTAGCATCGCCGCGTAAGTTCTCCCAGGTGGAGGTGATCTTTTTTCTCTCTCTCTCCTTTGCTTTTTATCCGCGATCCGGAGATTTCGGAATGAATTTCGCGCGTTCCTCTCGTTTTGACGAGAGGCGCGATCCCATCTCCAGGCAGATATTCCCGCACGGTGAGCGATAATTACGAAGTGATGATCCCGCTTTACATATATATATATATATATATATATATATATATATATCTCTTCGCTCTACCGTTTGGTAGCCGGGGGTTTTAATTGGTAATCATTGTGTAGTTGCACGGTTTGAAATCGTATATGTACAGATCGTTCCTCTGCCGGGTGTTACAGCGTTAACAGTGCCCGTCGTTACGCCGCGCAGTACGTTAAACGCGCACGACCGATCGGCGATTAGAAGCGTATACGAGCGCACGAGAGATATCGATGATGTGGCGAAATAAGTAGCTCCGAGAAGATCATCGACCGTCCGTGTCTCGATAATTACGACTACCCCATGCCGCGAGCTTATCTTCGGGGTCCCGACGTTCCCCTGGCCCCCTCGGCCCGCCGTGCCCGCGGGGGCCCCGTCGCTTATCCTCCCGGGGCCCTCTGTATCTGATCTCGATGATCGATTGCCGCTACCGACTCTCGAAATTACATACGCTTAAACCGCGGCTACAAATAATTATTCCCGCGCTACTTTCGATCCCGCCCGCGCGCGATTTTCTAACCGCCGCGCCGCGCCGCGCCGCCGCGCCGCGCTCCGGGGACTACTAACACATACTCGAGCGCGGCGCTATCTTTCAATCGCTCGTTGTAAATAATAAATTATCGGTGCCGTACGCAGCGCGGTAAACATGTAAATTAAGGCGGGTGACGCATGCCGGCACCGTAATTTCACCGATCGCTTTTCATCCGCTTTCTCCACACGCTCCGGATTTACGTAATTTCTTCATCCCGCGCGCGAGGTGCTTCTTAATTTCGTGCTCTGATCAGGAAATTGTTGTAATTAACGAGGCAGGCATCGAGCCTGCGTTTAAATTAATATTACGTTAGATCGGTTAGATCAAGAAAGGAAAAAGATCGTTCATTTTAATATTTTGTTGTATGAATTATTAGTTCCTGGTGCAGAATTATTTGCGTAAAGATTATTTACACGCTAATTAAAAAATTATTAAACTGTTAATGCTTATTTAAACTCGTATGCTTATTTGATGTTTAAAGAATTTTAAAATCTCTTCAATTTGATTATCTATACGTTTTCTATTATTATATCTGGCAAAGCAAATAGACCACAAAGTATTTTTCTTGAAATTAAAAACTCATCAATTTTCGTTCTTGATTATCTTATATGACGAGAGTTATTGAGAGCGGCGTCGGTGATAAAGAACGAATATTACATTACAGGAAATTAGATCAGCGTCTCTCGATACACGACGTAATTAACTGATACTTGTTTCAGAAATACTGCACATTGACTAAATTACACGCGGCAAAAGACCGTGATAAGACACAGATGCGTGTCGTTACGGAGATAAAAGCGGTCATCGCGCCTGATGATGTTACAGTGCGTCGAACCTTATACCATAATTGCGAGCCGAGGAAAACTTGGTCGCTTAACGTCGGAACGCTGTTCACCGCTATATCTTATCCCTCTTTCCTCATTCCAGTTTTTTACCCGACAGGAGAGAGATACGATTATTTCATAGATTAAACGGTGGCAGTTGCCTACCCGTTCGATCCTTAGAATTCTGCGTTACTTCGAGGTCCAATGGATCTCACGGATATCGATCGCCGTCGGCGATCGGTCGAGAGATCACGAGACCATCAGTAACCGGCGGTCACGGACGCGTCGCCCGTCCATTGTGATCTCGTTTATCACGGTGTTGTCTCGCCGCCGAGAGATCCTCTCTTCTCGATCCCTTCTCTCTCGGTGCACGACAATCGCTAAAAGAAACGATTGCGTCACGATGATGTCATTAGCCGTGGCTACGCCCCCTACGGCGCTACCCCATTACGCCGAATCATCGGATGAGATCGAAGAGGGACCGCGGATTCGATTGGGGAGAAGGGACAGTTGGGCCCGGTAACGTCGTCGATCGGGAATCGATCGCGCGCTCACCGCTCTCAAGGTGCGTAAGAGTCAATTCAGAGACCTCCATAGTATGCGGCTCGCCGACACCCGCTGACCTTTATGAGTGCTTAATTAAATGAGGCTTTTTATGCGCGAACGCCGCGCTCGGTACCTGACTCCGTACGAAAACGCCTTGCCCCCTTTCAATTCGTTATTATAATACCGCGGCTGGCAAGATCCATAATTTAGCGAAATACACGAGCAGGCGAGGATTTATCGACCCCGAGGGTCGATCGTGTTCGGTTAACGAGGCTAGAGCTTGTAACTATTTTTTCCTCAGAAAATTATGATTTTTTTTACAAACGGTATACCAGTAAATGGTACCGCATAAATAAAATCGCGTGGCTGTAAGATATGCAGCGCGGAACGATTAAATATAGTTCCGTTCAGGATCCTACAGTTTTATAAAACAACCACTGATAGAGCGTGTGCATTACAAGGGTGCGTAGATGAAATGTTTATTGAAGAACAAGGGTTGATGCAGTTCCGATGAAATCTTCGATCTCCTTCCGATCGCTTCTTCCGTTCGTTATCTTATTATGCATTGATAACGTTCTGTTCTTTATCGCAGATTGGTTCTGTCTTTATACTTCATTACACGTCGACCCGCTCTGTACCTATATACTCACTCTCAAAAGAGCGTCTTTGATGTCGCGAGAGGATCCATCGCGATCGTTCCCCGGACTCGTTACGCGCCATCGGGAACATTATTCTCCTTTCTCAATCATCGATCCCCAATCCCTTTTTTCCCTCGGCCACTGGTAATTCTCGGGGGTCCGGCGATTGACTGAGGCCGGCGAAGATATAGATATCGGCCGGGTATCCGCTACCAGACGACGGAGGCATTGTGCCGCGGAGGCGATGAAAAAGGGAGAAGAGAAATCGGGCAAGGCAAAAGGAGCCCCGGGATTGACGTGGAAAGTGGCGGAAGAAAGGGGATCATCGATCGGCTCTCCGACGATCGATAAGCGATCCGGCTAACACTCATTAAGCCGGCCATTGTGCGGTGGCAACATCCGTTTGATTGGTTAATCTTCGCGGCCGACGTCTCGACCCGAAGCCGACAAGACGATGCCTCAATGATTTCCGGATTCTTGCTGTATTTTCTTCTGCATCTTCATTCAGAAAAGATATTAAAACACTGACTGAAAAATCTTACAAAACTTAAAAAATGAAAAAGAAAAATAACGCAAGCTTGACGACAATATAATTATTATCGAAATTTGTTTATATTTTTGGAGAATTTATGAAATTGCGAAAGAGGGGGAGGGGCAGATGATTTAAATTTATCAAAAAATGATTAATTTTATATTTTACGTAAGAAATATTGATAATAATGTTACAAGTATCAATAATCAATATGTATGACAGACAGCACATAGATTAATTATCATTGCTTGGTGCTACACAGAAAAAAATGATATATCAACAGCATTAGTCCAATTGGAAATAATCTTGTTCTTATTTTATTAAAACAAAAGCATGACGTATTGAATTATATATCAATATCAAGATCATTTCTAACTATAGACTAATGCTGTTGATACATCTCTTTTTTTTTCTCCGTGTAGGAAATGTGTAATTTTCAAATTTTATGTTAACACTCGTTTCATAGCAATAACTGTAAATGATATTACTGTTAACTATCCCCTGCGTTTCTTTTATAGGGCTTATCTGCTCACTTTAAAGTCATTTCTCCTCATCGCGTTCTCTCATTCGATGATTTAATGTTTCCGTAAATTAGACAAGCCCGCGTTTCCGCTTCGCCTAAGTGCATATCCTGGATTTCTTTCTCGCCGGTTGCACCGCCTAGATTGAAAGGAAGGAGGTTTTAACCTGCGTCTTCCGGTCGACTAGGTAGCGGTCTCGCATGAAAAAGAAAGATATAACCGTACGCTTCCACATCATACTTAGTATCTGCCAGTTGCGTTGGAAAACGTACGTTGTATGGGAAGATGAGAGATCCCGATGAAATTTTGTCATCGAGCATGATAAGGAATAACAATAAGAAGTAGCTATTCTCGGCATTGCAAAGATGTGTCATATAAAATAAAATTTAAATTGAAAGATTGATTGACATATAAAGCAGTTTCTCCTGAATTTTAAGAAACATTTCAAAAATTAAATAAATATGTAATGAATAACGTGTATCGAAAAATTGATGGCTCGCAATATTTTAAATTTTTCTAGGTAACTAAATAACTAAATCACTCAATTAAGACATAGAAAATTGGAAAAATAACAGCTCTCTATATCGGTCTTGTTAATGATTACTGCTGTCTATTATCACTTATTATCATTATTTACTACTCTCGTTTCACGTATACAGTTTTTCTTATTTTGACTAAAAATCTTGACACACAATCTTTATCAAGCCGCCGTAAATTTATAGAATTGATAAAAAGCGTAAAGATTAGCTGTAACAATATATCTGTAACACATGATGGGTTAAGTGTTACAGTCGCCACATGTTACCTCGACGCAAACGGGTTATTAATTTTTTGCACGACAAACGATCCGAAAATGATTCTCCCTTTAATGCAAAGCAAATGTGATCCCGTGCATTTTGATTTATTTTTCGTATTTCTCATCGTGTGTTCTTAAGCGTTTGTTCCGTTCGTTTTTGCGGCTCGATTGCTATACGCCAGATTCGTTTTTCTTCGCGGTCTCGCGGCGCGAAACCTGCGGTCGAGTTTCGGGGAAGAAGTCGAAGCCGGGGAATTGGCGCGAGAGAGCTTGCATGATCGAGCACCGAGGATCTCGTTAACGAGTCGAGGGAAGTAGTCTGCGGTTTTTCCCAAAGAAACTGGCCACGCTCGCTCCCTGTTTGTTTAACAGGAAGAAGTCCGACAACTCGACCGGCCGCGCAGCTGCTTCCTCTGCCAATCTTTCCGTTTTTATCGATTTCCATTTGTGCCGCGGCAAAATTGGCGATCGCGAAACGATGAAAACACGCGGGCAAAAGGATGCGCGCGACAAATCGGGAAAGATATACAAAGCTAGAAAAAACGTAACGTACACTTTATAATTCATTTTGTGATTATTGTACTCGTATATAGTCATTTCATGTGCGTCAAAGTGAGTTCGTCACGTGCAATGAGTTCTGTGCTTTGTGTTGTAAATTCAAAAAATGTAGAAGAATGCTGTAAATATTTTCGTTAAGAAATCTCATCCACGTTAACGAGTACCTTACTATAAAACTAGCCTGGTTTATCTTGAAAAAAAATCTCGATCGCGAATGCTTTTTCTTTCGCTATTCTCAGATTTCGCTATGTTACGTATTTTCATTGTTCCGCATCTTCTATCTTGCGATAGAAAGCGCAGATAGTAACGTTGTTCTCTCGACCTCCTCAGCAACATCTTTTACATAACGCGTATACGTTTACGGATCGAGGATGGATCGAGGGTAGCTTCATGTCCATCGAGACCAAAGCTGCCTCTTTTGTTCAAGATGCTAATTTGCACTGCAATTTTATGGTTCTGCTGGAAGCGCGAGTACAACTCTCGCTCGAGTGTTGCCCGTAATGGCGATATACACGGCGGTTAATGGTGGCGAGAGGGGCGGGCGGTCGTGCCCGGCGGTCGATTGTCAAATTATCGATAATATCCCTAAACCAACAAGATCATGCGCCAGTGCCCCGGCATCGCGCGAGAGCGATTCGGATCGCCGAGCGAAACCGCAAGCGCAGATTATTATCCCGGCTCCGATGGCCGCGACCCGCAGCAACGAAACACGATGATCGACACTCTCCTCGCGTTCTCGTGCGCGCCCACCCGGACATTCATCGGGCTGCGGCCCGCACACCTGCATATATATGCCGCCGCATCGCAGGGTCGGTTGAAGAGTCAAACTTCAGCCCGAGTTAACTCGCGTCGCGCAAAATTAGCGCCAAGCGTTCCTTTTGACGGCGCAAATCTAATTGAAATAATTACGTAATAAATTGTATTGTATCGATACAAACATAAAATAATCTATGGATTTGCAATGAACATGAATATCTCTATCTATATATCATCGTAAAAAAAATTAGCAATGTGCCGAAAATGTTGCTAAACGTTTCACTTGCAGATCGGAAAGCGTGGGCAAAATAGAGACAGAGATATAGAGAGTAATATGGAATAATATAGCGAATATACGTATCCGAATATATTTGAAGCTAACCCGACCCTGCCGTCGCGTATATCAGCATATAGATACACACACGCACACGCGCAACATGCGGCACGCACGATACACGTATGGACGATCAAAAGTCACGACGTGGCGTTTAGCAAACCGATAGAACAGTCCGTTTGTGGTTAAAGCGTTTCTAGAAGCGCGAGATGCGATTCCGCTCGATCGACGATGATCACCGGGCCCGCGCTGACGACGCCGACGCCCCGGCTCGATAACGTTACCGAGTCTCCGCGAATGGAAATGCAAATTGATGGGCGTAGCTCCGGTGCCAAAGGTAATAGGGATCGAAGCGTACATGATAGACCCGCATGATAGACCGGGATATTTCTCGTACGTAACGTATAGCTGAAGACGATATCGGCACGTATCGTATACATAATGCGCTGGATGGAGAACGCGCGGAACAGTTGTTGGGCGTAATACATTGATTTGCATCTTCCTTCGGCGATGCGTCCAACTTTGTAAATGGAGATATCATTATTCATATACAAATGCGAGTGCAACATGGCGATAAGTGTAATTTGCAGGTGGTTAAAGTTAAGCTTGGAACAAAAGAGAAGATCTTTGTTGTTCGGTGTGATGTTAATAGATGGGTCCGCGATGATGTTGAGAGTCAGATAATATTATAGTCAATATGTGTAAGTCTAAATTGGTAGCTAATCTCATGAAATTTTGTACAGCCGAAATATATATGTAAAATATATCCCTAGAGAAGAATTAAGAATGATAATATGTAAAATATCCCTAGAGAAGGATAAGTAAAGAAGAATGATAAGTCTTTTGAATCTGACAGCGTTAATATCGATAGCAGTTGAATTATAAACGAGTATAAATTAGCTTTGGAAGCCAGAAATTCTTCGATTAATTTTCGATTAAATTCACTTTTACGAGAGTTTTAATTTAAGCTTTAATCGTGTAATTAAACAGCCCGCAGAATCTCTCGCAACACACTTGTTATTACGTCCAATAAGTTTGCCAAACCTCGCGAGTCGCTGCTGTATCTATAAATTGAAGATTTTAATTAGGTATCCCCTGATTAACGGCGCAAAGATATAATACTGAATCATTATTGCCGGATCTCTCGACGGGACGGAAGACTCAATTAAATGTCAAACAAATGTATAGAACGCGATATCATCTGAATCGCGACTTCCATTTCGGTTTGTGCCCCGTGTGCCGAATGAATTTATACGGCCCTCGCATACAATCTCCTCTCGATTCTCTTGGTCGATTCTGATTGCCCGATCGCTCGTACCAAGTTCTCTCTTCCTCCCGCTCTTCCTCCCTCCGCCCTCGCTGTTCCTATCGCGCGGCTATCAACTTGCAAACCGAATTAATTCCGGCGTTCAATTCCGCGAATCAACGTAACTGGTAACACGTGACTGACTGGCACGCGTAGTCGATCGATGACTTTACCGGATGAGAGCGGTTAACGGGCATTTCCGCGTGTTTCATGTAGCTCACTGCATCAGTATTGTTTACGTAACGAATTAACGTAACGAACGACACACACATGGCATTTTGAACAAATTACCAGTCAATTCTGCGAGTACTAATGCGTTATAAGTCCCCATGCACAGAAAAAAATGCAGGCTTTAAAAGTTTAAATGGTATAAATTGGTGAACGTCTATGATATGATCAGTTATAAATTTTTTACTGCTTTCCGGAACTAAAGCAACAAATCATATGTTATAGAAATAATTAAAATTTTACCATTACAATTTCTTTTTATTTTCTAGTATTTATTTTCTAAAAAATAATATTCTCCTTAAACATGTTTGTTTTTTTGTCTTCAATTATTTATGATTAATTATGGTCGATAAAACAGATATACCACGAAATAACATATGCATATAGATTATAGAATAATAGGGTAATTTAATACGTCAGATAAATTTTGTTTTAATTGTAAGATTTACTAATTTCTTTCTACTAATATCTAATTTTCCATGAAACAATGAAAGCAATTTTCAACTTGCTTCCTATGAAAGCCATATATATATTTGCACGTATCTTAATCGATTCTTCCATTGTGCACAATTTTCAAATGTCTCGCGCGCGCAGAGGCCACCCACGCGAGTTCTCTATCTTCTTTGATGTTCCTTAATAAACATCAGGACTGGCAGAAAGGCGCGGAAACCAGAGCGGGAATTTCTGAAAGAAACCGGGATTTGTGGTCTTTATTGCTCTTGGGGAAGCGGTTGCGGTCGGCGCAGGCGACAGGAAGCGACGCCGAATCCGCTTTGCGGTTCTGCTGCTTCTGACAAATTGAACGAGTGCCCACGTAAACGACCCACCGTTCGAATGCAAGCAGTCTGTCAAATTTGTAACAGCTCTATGCGAGAGAGATAATAAGATAGAATTTCCCGTTTTTTTTAAGGTAACGTTATAGTACACTTATGATGAAGATATCGTATCATTGGTGCCATGCTATTTGTTTCTCAGGCATAAATCGAAGAATATTGGGCAAAAATTAATTAACACTGTAAGTACCAGTTTTAGGAGAATACAAATTTAAAATATAAAATTTTATATTGTCGATTTAATTTTGTAAATTTTTTCTATTATTTTTTAATTATTTGTAATAACTATAAATTAATTAAATTGGTTTAAGCGTGATCTCGTTTAATTCGTAAGCCTTATCTGCATGTGTCATATACTCCTATTTTTATAGCACTTTAAATGCGCTATTTATTTATATTTTTACGACGTTAGTCATTGCAGAAGTATGAACTGCGTCTTTAATAGGAAACTACAAAGTGGTTACTGAAAAAAATCATTTTGTACTTACATAGCTATGTATTATAAAACATTATTGGTGAAAAGCGCAAAATCCTATTTTTATAAAGCTCAATTTTTCAGAAATAATGATTCTTTTCAGCTTTATCTCAATAAAACATGCCACAAATAAAACTACGAAAAACACTCATAGACTCATTAGCAAAGGCGTTGAAATAATTTGTACAAATAATAGTTTCTAGAAAAGTCCAAGATATTTTCGCAATCTTTGATACGGAGCGCATAATTTTGCAGAAAATCGATTCTCTTTCGTTTACCGATTTCTCGCAGTATTTACCAATCGCGCATTTACAAATTAGAGAATTTATGTGGAATGGAATGAGAAATAAACATGGGTTTTCAAACGTCGTTGCAGCCGTAGGGAAAGACGCGGAGGAAAATTATGGCCGAAATGACCTATGGGTGCGGGCTCTCGGTTGTCGTAATAAAGATCTCGGAAATAATAACCGTTCGTTTCCCTCCAGACCGTTTCTTTCCTAGTTCCCAAGGAAACTACCGAGCGGAAGTTCGGACCTACCAATCGCGTATACCTCAAGAAAATATTGTACTTATGTTACAAAAGGGTGGCAGTGTGGTCTTGTGGTAAAGCGCCAGACTCGTAACCCCGAGGAACCAGGGTTTCGAGTCCACCTGATCACAAGAATTTTTATATTCCAAACTGCCACCCCCGCACGAGTGGGGTTCGTGCGGTGAAACTGGGGCTATCTTTCGGAGGAGACATTAAATTTGAAATTGGTCGACAAGCTTGGGGAGCTTGGGCGAGTTTTGATTTTACTTTGCCGCTTTCTCGGCACGTTGAAGCATGGAATAGGGTGAACTGACCAGTGAATGAACAAATAAGCGGCGTTTCCTATTCATTAGAGACGTGAAATAAAATTATTATCCGTATCACTTTCAGCATCGATGTAGTTGATTCAATATATCATACTGATTATTTAAAAAAATATTAAAGGTGTTTTCAGAATAAAACATTTAGAAAATATAATGGAAAAGTGACAAAAGGACCGATATACCAGTGAATGAACATGTATTCCATGTATATATTATAGTCTCACTATCCCCTATTTAAGAAGGAAAAATTCTATATAGAGGCATATAATGATCTTTAGCTCACGCGAGGCAATATACGCGGGGTTTCGTTTACAAGGACAGACACGTGTGGGTATAGCTTTTCCCACTGCTTCGTCAAGCAGCGGCTAATGCCGCAGCGCACAAGATAAAAATTTTTTTTTTAGATTTCGATTTATTTCTATACTTTTGATGCGTTATTAATTTTAAATTTTACTCTTCCCGTAAAGCGTCCATAAATTTTGAATCTTATAATAATAATTAAATGATTATTATACATTAAAAAAAAGTTTAACGAACAGAATTACAAAAAAGATTACGTATATAATAGCTAGATCGGTAATATAAGATTTTTATCTTTTAAACTTAAATTCTCCCAAAACTGTTATTTATATGGTATTATGTTTAATTTATTTTTACACAAACAATCTTTATTCGATGCCTGAGAAATAAATACGAAAATGATATTCTTAATTAATAAAAAACTCAATTACTAAATGTCACTTCTTGTTCATTTATCTTTTGTGATGCGGTTCTGAAATATTATATTCTTAAATGTCGCGAAATCCCGCGATTATACTTAATAGCCCGAGAGAATTGAGTTCCCAGCTCGTCTTAGCGAAAGCTTATAATAAAACATAATAACGCAAAAAGCCGCGATCGCGATATGACTTTCAAGTAGCGCTCCAAAAAGGCTGCGACCGACCGGGGATCCTGAACAAACACACGGCGACCGATACTCCGTCGGATCCCTTATACTCCTTATAGGCACGTCGCATAGATGCATTCTTAGCGCATCCTACAAAGTGCGCGTGCACGCGCCTGTGAGTGCGTGTGCTAGTGGGCGTTTATCTCGCAGCGCGGAGACGAACCGATGATGACGATGCGAATTTGGTCCGCCGTCAGTCCGACTTTCCTCTCCTACCAATTTCACGGCAGGTTAACCGCCACCACGGTAGGACAATGTTTTATCCACCTCGTATAATACGCATTACGCACGATGCGTGTCGCATCGCTGGCTCGGGCCTGGCTGGCGCGCGGTCACGCTTATTTGTATTTTTAATAAGTTCATTTCGTGCACGCTGCCGATACGCGCGGTCTTTCTTCCTGCAAGCAACGCAACTTTCGATCCGAGCCCCCCCCCCCCCAAGAAACGAAAAGGAGAATTATTTGTATTCTCGTTTGTTAACGATCTTATTAGTCCTCGGAGCTTACGGCCGTGCGGCTCTCGGAGTAAGTATAATATCTCCAGTTCGACAAGTCGTGTCGACCTCGATTTCGATTCCCTCGACTCGAACTGCACTGCGAACCAGCCAGCGTCCTTTTTATCACCTTTATTTGGTTGTTTTGTAATAATAATGTAAATTTGCGAAACGTAATTCACATCGTATCGAATAGCCTTTATACGAAATAGATACGACTCAAACAACGTTATACGGTTAATTAAATTATCTCAATGCTGCGATTCCTGTAGCATTTCTAATATATAAACGCGTTTCTCATTCCATCAGGCATTCCCGGAGTAAAATCGAATTCGCCAGTTACCGTTGAACGACCGCGATAATCTCGCGAATTCCGACGACCTTATCTTCCGCTGATCTCCAAAAAACGTGAGAATTCTTTGATGCCCTCGCATCAAGAATTAACTTGCGTTCGTTGCATTTTACGTTTTAAAGCCGAATTTACGCGATTTATTTTCCAGGAAAGATTCCAAATAATTAATTTCACTGTCCCCCACGTGGGAATTATAGTATCAGTTTATACAACAAGTTAATACAAAGTTTTCATGCGCATCAGTTTCAAACATTTGGATGTTTAATCTATAAACGAACACTTTCGTGGGTTCTTTGTATTTCTTCCGAGTGTCGTGCGATTTGTTCGGGAATTCATGCGTGTGCATTCGCTTTAAGACTTCGCTCGAACGACGCCTGCATTATGCGTATCTCGCGGCCCGATAACGTTAATTACATATATTTAACGATGTGATAATTACGCGAAGCCGGCGGGTGCGCGCACTCGTGGACGTTTGATCGCGAGCCGGAGACCCCCGACATTTTTTTCCATATACTTATCGTAACGCATAAGGCTTGTCGGCTCGCTATTACGAGATTATCATGCGCGTAAAAGTTAATGCCTTGTTCGCGGCCAAGAATGCGAGCGCAATTCTTCCTCGTATTCTTTTGTTTAAAGCAACATTGTAATTACGTCGTTACATTCGATTACCTAACCATTATAACGGACCTTTGCCGTTTCTTATATATATATATATACGTATTCTATAATTGCTGTCAATTTGTTTAAGTATGATCCCGTTCAATTTGCAAGCCTTATCTGCACGTGTCGTATACTTCTATTTTTACGACACGTTAGTCAGAAATATGTGGCTAAACTAAAAGTACAATGTTAGATATTGAGACACATGGTCGCTAATGAGGAATTTAAAAAGTTTACCGCATATAGCTGTCATTATGAACACCGGCTGGTTGACTCACCGCATTTTATTACAAAAGTATCTCATTAGAAGTAGTTTAAAGCGTACCTCCGAGACCCAAGGCTGTCCAATGAAAAACGGGGCCTTTCTTCAGTCTCCTTCGCTTTACGCTAAAACAACGAATACGCAACAGGTATTCTTATTCATAAAAAAAAACGTTTTTATATATCTAATGTTATTAAAAATAGAAAAATACAATTTCTCGTCGAACGCGAGCGAACGCGCTCACGGGGGTCAGTGGGGCTACGATCAGACGAAGGTCGCACCCGGTAGACGCGGGAATCCCACCGGCAATTCTTGACTCGAGACTATCGTTCTCTCGGCATCGTTCTCCGAGCGGTCCGCTCGCCGATCGACGATTCTTTTGCCGAATCATTTTCGACGCCTAATTCCCCAATTTGAATTTACGCGAGCATGCGCACGAAATCACCCTTTGGCTCTCTCCCGGCACACATCCTAGCAATCAAGCGGAAATGGTCCGCTCGATCGTCCGCTCGATCTCTCCGCGATCTTCCTTCCTTCCTCTTCTTGTTGCGATATCTCCCTCCCTCCCCCCGTCTCGCGTCTATCTCGCTCTCCCTGCCCTCCCTCACGCATTGTTCTCCTTCTCGAGCTCGAAGACCACGATCATCTCTAGAGAATATGTATAGGGTGGCGCGCAGCTCTGTAGACAAAAATAATCAAGTGTGATTGCTCGTAATGACGGGACTAAGAGTTGTCCAGCTTAACAAATGATAGTCCTGCGAACGGAGGGAATAAGGGGCAGGGCTGAGAATCGCGCGGGCGGAAGGAGAGAGAGAGAGAGAGAGAGAGAGAGAGAGAGAGAGAGAGAGAGAGAGAGAGAGAGAGAGAGAGAAATGGCTGGTTCCATTCGCAACCTCCTCAGGCCGGATCGGTAATCGATCCGATCCGCATGGAAAACGACGTTGAGATACGCGGGTTTCTTATTAATAGGCAGCCGCTTCTTTTTCGGGTCTCGGACGGTCTCGTAGTATCATCACGTCCCTGGATCTAAACGTCGCCGATCGGACCACGACCGGCGGCGAGAGTCCCGCGGCCCCGGTCAGATTCTCCATTCTACTTCCTTCCCTCGCCGCCTCGATACCTTCCTTCGCTTTTGTAAATCGCGATCGTTTAACAATAACAGAAATCCCACGATACATCTTCATTCGAGGACACAAATTGCCTCGTTGACCCGCACGTTACGGGGAAAAGGAACCTTCGTCCGCGGTGCGTCAATTGCGAAAATATACGTAAGAAAATAATCGGTTTCCGCAATTTTTGCACTTCTTCGCTCACCGTTGAGCCGGACCCCTCGATACCGAAGGACGGAGGAGGACTTTGTAAGTCTATTAAGAGTATCTGGGGAAAAGAGAAGGTAAGAGGTGGATGTAACTGGAGGAGTAACAGACGGCTACCGTCCACGGCGGTCTTAATGAAGGAGAACAGAGGGCGTGCTCGGGTGCACCGGCCAGTAAGCAATGTATCCAAACCTGTAATTATGTAGCTCCGCTATACATCTCGTCCATAACGGTTATTAACAGGGACCTGACGTCTTTCGCCTCCCTCTCCTTCTCTTTTTGTCTTTCCCCGATCTCTCTCTCTCTCTCTCTCTCTCTCTCTCTCTCTCTCTCTCTCTCTCTCTCTCTCTCTCTCTCTTTCTCTCTCTTGACGTACTTTTATCGTTCTACTTCGCTGCGCTTGCGGGACATTGCCTTCGCAATGTCGCGCTTAAAAACGTTCACCTCACTCCTCGGCTCGTCGGTTTTCGATTAGAGAACTCGGCCGACGCGACGTGGGGCGCGAACCTTTCGGCCGCTGATTTAACGTCCACTATTAGCACATTGACTCTTTTTCACGTCGTATATACGCACGTATACGTACAAGTGGTTGTAACGAGGTATATCAATAGGTCCGATCTTCCCGCCCGGATGGTAAGAGGCGGATGGTATCGCGACACACAACGAAAGACCACGCATAGTCGGGAAGAGGAACGATCGGTACGTGCGGGAAAACATCTGCTACATCGCAGTGTTTTCCTGACGCACGTGTGCCTAATCGTGTGAAAGGAAACGAGCTACACCTTCGTCGTACGATATATCCACCTGTATCGTCCGCATCGCGGCTCGAACACATACGGGACAAATTTATACAAAGTATTCGTCTAGGCTCTTATATAAAACGTGTTTTCTTTCTCCCCGTGGGATCTCAGTGACTCCGCAATTTTACCTGAGCAAAGATATATCTTGGGATTTATTCTTTTAAGTATTTTTATTTAATTGCTAATAATTTTTTAAATTATTTCTTATCCCTCTGCAATGTGTTCGCTATTTTGACCGTATGCCAAGAAAATAATAGCGGTACAAGCTTATTAGTGGTACAATGTTTAATCTGGGAGTATTTTTTATTTCTTGGAGAAAATGACGAGATAAAAACGCGACACAACAAAACGAACGGCAGTATACAGTCCGTGATTCATATACGACTGGCGAATGATGTGAAACGTTTGGTAAAACGTCGCCGAATAAATTTCAGGATCGTAAAGACACCTCGGCCGATTCCGCGTCCGACAATAAACACTCAATGTTACGCTGTCAGACGGCTGGCGAGTCGTCGCGCCGCGCCGCGCGTAATTTTACCCGCGCGTATAATGATCGTTTACGACCAATCAGAATCGCGTTAAGCTCTATTACGAGCTCACGGTGAGAACGGTGACAATCGCGCGAGAAAAGCGCGCACGGTAACGAGCCAAGCTGGCGTTTAATTCGCGCGTGATCACATCACGCTGCGTATGTTGAAACTCCCCGGCGCTCAGTGCAGTGAATCGTAAGGTGGATGATAATAAAGGCGATAAATTCATCACGCGCGTAAGCCTCGTCGTAAGCTCCGACGATATTTTTCGTCGGTAAAACACCGTCATTACGGGCGATTGCGCTATCTTGTAAACGTTTACGGAATTCAGTGGATGTGAGCGGTTCGTAAGTGGTACTATTGATTATTAGCTAGGCACCTGTCATAATCTGCAATGCGCGCATTTATTAGCAATAAGATTCCTCCATTCCTTAGCATGAAATATCGAGATGATTGAAGATAGAACGTAATGTATAGTAATTGTAATATCATTTATTGATAGCCCAGAGCTGGCGTTCTAAGGCCGCGTACATAACCGTAGAATAAATTGATACAAGAATTTAAGCCACGATAAACAATAAAATAAAGTTCAGATTATAGGAAAAAATATTGGCATAAGAATAATTAAAAAAAGGAAAAGAAAGATGTGTTATATATATGTATAGATGTTTTGTTTGTATCGCACATTTACGAAAGGGTTCAAATGCAATAATAATATGCAAGTAAAAAGAAAAAAATTGTCCAAAAAGGATGTGAACGTTTGTTATTTGAAATACATATTTATTTTTTAATGTTTATTTGCGCACCACGTACTGCGCCTGACTCGCATTCGCCGTTAATTATTTTGTTAAAAAAGATAATTTATCTGGATAGTACATTGCATAACAAAAAACAAATTTTTCACAAATATTCGATTAGATTATGCAAATTATTATTAATATTTTTAATCTTTTTTTTATTACTGATTTGATTATGTTATTATATTATTCTATTTTATTATTCTTGAATTATTAATGTAGTTATTTTTTATTATTATATGTATAATATTATATAATAATATATCAATATAATTCAGTGTAATTTTATGGACTTTATTCAAGCAGTCTGTGGATCTCAAGTCCCGTTGGGTCAAGCAACGCTTATAAACCGCCGATATATCCCGATCCGTATACCCACAGGAAACCGCTAACGCATAAACACATAATTTGAAGTTACACGGGATATCGATTCCTGCATACATCCCGCACGTCGTTCGATCTGCGCGCATATAATAACAAATTTCTCGAAACGGGTTTCGAACTGTTCGCAAACGCGAACGAAACTCTTGAGGCGCCAAGTAACCGTTTAAATATGATAATGTACTCTCCTCCACTGACGGAGGAACATAAGAGGGTGATCTGTAAAATATAAAATACGACGTGATATATTTACCCAAATGCGTTTAGTTGCATATATGCATTTATGTAAATTCGCGGATGGATTTACGTGCGTGTTTATATACATTTCGAGTTGTTGCACCGTTTGGACATTCGTTTCGCCGTTAACCATGCCGTCACATTTCATATCTCACGCATTAATAAGAAACTTTGTGGTACAAAAACAATAAATTGTATATACAAATCAGAAACTGAATAATCTGATGAAAATTAGTATCTTCTCTTTCTATACGTACTATACATAATTTTAGCTATATACATTTATAATATTTCGGCGCTCGAGAGAGAATTAAAACTCTCAATAAATAGTAATGTTCATCTATCTAATTTTATATCATTACCTTTCTATGAATATAAATCTCTCTTAGTCACACTCTATATTTTCGTAAACAAAATTGTACTATATTTTTGAAAAATTCGACACTATTAAATTGTCACTTCATATTGTAATTTAAATTATTATATCGAACTTTATTTTTTTGCACTTATACTCTTTTCAGTTTTTTTATTTTACCAAATATGTTAATTATTTCTTTATAACTTGTGTGTTTGTTGTTTTACATTAATTCTCGGATATTCTTATCGAAGCTTTTGGTGAGGTGATGTCAGTTATCAATTTCAAAACTCAAAAATTAAATACTTCGACAGTAAAATAGAATAAATATATCGCTCGTATATACATGGCAAATGATTTACGAGACTGTTCGCGGGTCCCAAGATTGCGGAGGCGTTCTGGCGAGGTCGCAAATTTGATCTCCTGGCCGGCTAATGATGACCAAAGACGCACGACGAAGAAACCGGGACCGGAAACCGCGGCCAACTAATTTCACGATATAAAAAGAAGGCCGGAGTTAGTCTGCCCAACGTAGACAAAGAACAGCCGACCTGTCATCCGTCGCTAATCTAATGTTCCTCGGTGTGAGTGCGGACTCATTGAAGAGTGTCGAGGAGAGACGAGAAAATCGTTCTGGATCTTGCATCTGAGAGTCTGAGAAGTTTCGACGCATATTGTCGATAAAACATAATTGAAACGTCACAAAAAAAATCATCTCGCAATTATCTTCATATTATAGTTTATTATTCAATTCTCAAGGCTCTATCTATTATATTTAGAAAGTGTTATAAATGAATCAAACGGAACATCTCTCTTACAAAAAGTGAACCGTACTTTCTCTACGACAAAAGAGATTAGTCTTTCTCTTAATGACAAAATAGCGAAAGATACCGCATGCCTAATGTCATTATCATCTGTTCAGCATTTCTTGAACGCGCTTTTCCTACTCTCGTATGCGTCTCTCGATTTTATTTGATTATTCGTCACAGTCGCCACAACTAATTTTGTGTCAGAGCGTTCTATTATGTACCGACGCGAAGGCACAGGAAGAGAACGCGATGCGGGGATAGCAATAAGCTTTTATTTTTTTTCAGCTCTTGACTCTTTCTCTCTCTGCATCTCGCTCTCCGACCGTAGTCGCAAAGTCGGTGCAAAAAACAGGCAGTTACCTAATGAGCGGCAATTGAGTGGCGACCAATTACAGGAGGGGCCAGACCGACGCATAAGATGCAACCGTCCAATGAGCACTGTTCACTGTTCAGCATCTCTGCCCTTTCAGCGTCTCCTTCTCCTCCCGGTCGCCGTGCAACTTCTCTCGCGGCGCGAAGGGAAAGGAAACGCGAAGAGGAAAGGATAAGGGAACGGAAAGGAGCGCGTGTCGTTTTCGTCTCGTTCGCCATCATTAGAACAAAAGCGGTACCGGAAATTGCCGGTCCTCCGAACGAAATGGAAAAAGGTCATGTCGAATGAGACACGAAAGTATCGGGAAGATTATCGGAGAGCTACAGAAACATATCTGACACTGCATTTTTTCTGTACGACAGCTTTCGATCTTCTAACAGCAATTTTGGAAAATTAATTTAGGAAATATCTTAATTTTGAGAGGAAAAGAGAATATATAAGTGAGAATATATAAAAGTTAATAGATAAAAAGAAATAGAGATGAAAAAGAAAATGAGAGAAGGAAGAAGTTCAAGATGCCGAGATATGAGAGGAACAGTGTACCTCTTTGTTTACAATTTACATCTAAAATTATATATCCTTTTGCTTCGATTTCAACGATCGTTTTCGATCTTTTAATAACGATTTAAAAAAATTAATTTAAAAGACGTTTTAGTTTTAAAGATTAATGATAGGAAAAGAGGATAAAATAAAAATATGGGAGAAAATAAAAGTTCGAGATATCGAGGTATAATTTTCATTCTTAATTTTTTCAACAAAATGTACAAATTTTTTATTTGCGTTAGTCCATATATAATAACGTTATAATTGTTAGTTTTATGATTGATCCATGTATTTTTATCTCAACTTTATAATTAACAATGTTTATGGTTTACATTTATGTTTAAAATTGTATATTATTTTACGTCGATTTCAACTTAATAGACGCCAACTGGATATCGCGATATCGCATATAATCGATCATATAGCCTTTCATACCTAGATTTATCCTTGATTGCCTGTCCGAGCGGATAATAATCATAATCCAATAACGAGACAACCGTTGATTGCCTTTTTTCGTGCATTATAATGAACCGCGCGCGGCTTGTAAAATAACGATAGCCTTTATCGCGCCTATCAACTGAGGGGAAACTCATAAAGCCGGGGCCACACATACCTTGTTTGGTCCTGTTTATTACAGGCAATGCGAAAAGGGTTGTTTTAACGCGAACGATTGTATTTGATGCAGCTTCGAAAGATAACGATAGAATGATAACGCGCGATAGTAACTTTATTGTTGAACTTTAAATATCCATTTACGTAGGGTGGTTTACTGAGTTTTTCTCCAGTCTCGCGCGGATAGCTTGAAGCGTATTTTTATATTTCCTCGCAATTTGACCGCTCACGTGCGGGCGTCGCGCTGAAAATTATTAATTTCTCGCGTGGCGAGAGGAAACTTTTAGACGAAAGAAATTATCGTTATGTGTAAACGACTTTATCTACCTCGTAGTGCGCGGTCACAATATACTCGTGAGTCGAGAAATCTCTGACTCGTTCAGCGACGGGAGTAGTCGGCTCGAAAAAAGATTGGGCCACCGAGAAAAGTCGAGTCACTAATGGCGTTAATTCTTCAACGCGTAATAGCTTGATAGGCGTCTCCGATATCTCGTTTCGGGGGGGGGGGGGGTTGCACGAAACAGGGGAGGGGACGAGAGGGAACGAGCCGGGTCACGAAAACCATCAACTGACCATTGTTCTCCGAGCGTTTATCCGTGAAACGCCATTGTGGCGCTCGCGGAGAATCGGCAAAAAGCAGCTCGTCGTGCTGCCAACGCGCCTCATTTTGTTAACGTCTCTATTTTTCAGGCAATCGCCGAGACGCTTCGGTAACGATATAAACCGAATGAAAGCCACGTGAACTCAATAATGCCCGATCGATCCGCGTCGAATCCGTGTTATACAGAGAGTATCGTAAAACACGGACGCGGTATTTTATACGAAGCGTGTTTCGCAGATTTTGGTCCACTCCACGGAAACGCGGTATAATTTCAGAGTCTGACCTCTCCGAGGCGAGTCGGGGGCGCAAGAAAGAAAAAGAAGACGAAGAAAGGCACAGAGCGGTTACGCGCGATGAAATAAAATTGCTATACAATACCCACAAAGACGTAGGCGGCATAACTCCTAACAATTGAATGTCTTTCAATTAAAATCCATTTTTGCGCAATCACGCCGAGTTTTGCGGTTGTGAGAGGATATAAAACGGTATTTAATGAAATACAAACATTTCGTTTTACTGTTAGGACGGCGAATCGCGCGTATCGCGCGACAATAATACCGGCAGAAGTAACACCAGTAATTGAGAAAGATAGTGACGAGGAGGATTAAAGAGACGATCATTGGAATCATAAAAATTAATTTTTTTCATGAAAATGTATGTATTTCAATAAATGAACGATTTATTTGAAATATATGTATAAGAAGTACAATTTTTTATTATATTTATATTCACATTTACCAATCATATGCAAAAAAAACTTAGATAAAATAACCAAAAATCCAGAAATCGACGAAAAATAGGCACTTTTATACAAAAATTAGGGTTTTCTCGTTGTTATGACTGATTTCATGCTCAAAAACATATGAGACGTATAGGAAATGTATCAAATATTGACAACATATATCC
The DNA here is from genome assembly GCF_048541705.1 of Temnothorax americanus. Classification (NCBI taxonomy): domain Eukaryota; kingdom Metazoa; phylum Arthropoda; class Insecta; order Hymenoptera; family Formicidae; genus Temnothorax; species Temnothorax americanus. Next base: position 915,406 of record NW_027509688.1, on the reverse strand, counting down.
AAAAGTAATATCTTATGTTTATTTTAGAGTCAGTTAAGGCATTATCAATCATTTGAGGACCATAAAAGGCCCAAAAGTGGCTAAAAATAGGGTTTTTCGCATTTACGGCCCACCATTCCGAAAAATCTGAAAAAATTCTAATACATGTAGAACACTAAAATATACAATTTTCTGGAGTAATTAGACCTGCAACTATCAAAGAAATTAGGAAAAAATTGATTCAAATACTTATTTAATTTTTTTAGGTTAGGTATTCAACGCGCCTAAAGCTTAAAAAAATTGTGTGCTAAGTACTTTTCATAAGCTATATGCTCAAATTTTTTCAAAATTTTTAACATGAAGGAACCGGAGAAAAAAAATAATTTTCGAAAAAAGCGGTTTTTGGTGCCACTAGAAAAAGGAGGGGGGATGGATGGTCGGAAAAATCGTAAAAAATTCTTTTTTTAGTGTACTTGTGCAGATCCAAAGTTATTTTTCCGTTTCATTGACAGTGGCATTTTGCCTATCTTAACGTGGGGTACCCTTTGTACCCATCGCCAGTCCGCTGCATTTGTAGCGAAAAGAGATTGTGTTGGCCGTTCTCTCTCTCTCTCTCTCTCTCTCTCTCTCTCTCTCTCTTTCTCACTGTCTCTCTCTCTCACTGTCATAAATTCTTAATCTTTAATTAAAGAACCTGCATGTCAAACGTGCATACGCTTGAACGCGCGCGTTGCGACTAAAAATCGTAATTTACGCCTCGAGACGCGCTCGCGGATGCCGCAATTACAGGCATCGCGCATTGACGATTTTATTGACTGCGCAAACGTCGAGTGGTACTAACAAAGTAAGCATGCGATGCGACGTGCAATGCGCTCGCATCGCGTCCGCGCATTATTTCCGTGTATTTATGTGTGCGTGCGCTCACGGCCGCGACGACCATTAGACGAGAGGTAATAATGTTTAATTGTATTTTACGACATTCTCCCCCCCCCGTTTTGTTGTTAATTGTAATTGCCGGCCGTCGAAACATGGCGGTGCCGCGCGTCGGTTTAGCATACATAGTATTACCGTTTATGATAAGGCGATCCTCCAGCACGCTTGCGACTGATACTACAGCGTAAACGTAAATCTCCTGTCACGCTTCTTTTTCTTCGCGATATTCGACATTCGCAATACAGGTTTGAGTGATGAACTCGATACCGCGCTCAATATATATATCGCTGATCGTCAACCCAAGCGGGTCGTAAATTCCATAAAGTTGCCGTTTAGAAATGAAAAGCTAAGGGAATGCAAGACTTGTAAATAAACGTAAAAAAGAAACAAAAAAGAGAAAATTAGTAATAATAACATAAAAGATAAAAAATTGCATTAAATAGTATTAATTAAGAAAGATTTAACCCTTAGCTGGCATGCACACTTCACCAGAATCACATAGCTGGCATACTGGGGCTGTTTCAGACCCCACCACTAAAATGCTTGTTGCGAAAAAACTATTGATTTTTTTTACTTAAAAAAATTTCGAGATAGTCTTCGAATGTTGTTTTAACAAATGTCATAGGTTATTTATAGATAAAATGTAATATTAAGTATAAAAAAAAATTGGAAAACGTAAAAGAAAACGAAAAAATGACTGTTTTCACTAAATAATTCATATAACTCTTATATTTTAACTCTTCCATTTTTTAGTACCATTTTCGTACTATAGGCGGGCTTAAATTATAGCTGAACTAGGCTGGGGCGTTTATAATAACAACCGAAAAATTATAACCCAAGTGATACACGTCACAAAATTATGTTACCTTATCAAAAAGAAGAGTCGCGCTTCAAGTGATCTATTACAATTACAAAAAAGAAATGATATCTCTTTAAGTTAGAGCGCCAATTACAGAGAGAACATGTATATTGCCTCAAAAAATAATTGTTGCACTACATTGAAAAATCTTTACATTGTGTCAATTAGAAAAGAATGTATAATAACAATTTTATAAGATTAAAAAATTTTATTTAAATTTAACAAGGGAATACAAGATATTTAAATACAAAGTTATTTACATGTGTATTTTTTAATGGCCACAAAGAATTACAGAAGTAACAGTACAAAATAAAAATATTTTATTAAAATACATAAATTTTTCTTGTAAAAAAACTTGGCGCTGCTAGACCTCGAAATTTTAAATAAATAAATAAACTTATTCTATACTTAATTATAAGCCGCATTATCCGCCGTCCGCGTAGTCACGCACACCCATATCACTCACTCCCACATCCACGCTGATAATCATTTAATATTACTCCCATTGTATTCTTCTCTGAATTATTTTTATTTATTGTTGTTTTTATTTATTTAAAAGGTCTAGCAGCGCCAAGTTTTTTTACAAGAAAAATTTATGTATTTTAATAAAATATTTTTATTTTGTACTGTTACTTCTGTAATTCTTTGTGGCCATTAAAAAATACACATGTAAATAACTTTGTATTTAAATATCTTGTATTCCCTTGTTAAATTTAAATAAAATTTTTTAATCTTATAAAATTGTTATTATACATTCTTTTCTAATTGACACAATGTAAAGATTTTTCAATGTAGTGCAACAATTATTTTTTGAGGCAATATACATGTTCTCTCTGTAATTGGCGCTCTAACTTAAAGAGATATCATTTCTTTTTGGTTATTGTAATAGATCACTTGAAGCGCGACTCTTCTTTTTGATAAGGTAACATAATTTTGTGACGTGTATCACTTGGGTTATAATTTTTCGGAAATAAAGATACTACTGCTTAGATTTTTTCGAGATTTTTCGAGATATAAAGATCTACCACTTGTTACTTAGGTTTTTTCGAGGTATAATACTACCACTTTCTTTTTTTTTAGGTAACAACATATACACTACTATACGTGTACTTGGCGCCTTTTTTTACCTTTTTTTAAAAAAGGTAATTTTGTGCGGATATCACGCCTTTTTGTAGTATATTACGCATTGTATAAACAGTATGTACAGGATAAAGCTATTTGGAGGTATAATACTACCACTTTGTTTTTTTCGAGGTAACAACATAACAGGGTAACAACATAATACATATACACTATTATGCGTGTACTTGGCGCTCATTTTACCTTTTTCTTAAAAAGGTAATTTTGTACGGATATCACGCCTTTTTGTAGTGTTACGCAACTTAATCTTATAAACAATATATCTTATAATTTCATAAACCGTATATAATACAAGGTATGAAGCTAAAAGTGTTACGGACTATTATTTCTAAAGAAAACAACAATTTAATATTTTGCTCAGTTTTTTAAAAATAATAATCTGTAACCCTTTTAGTTGTACACCTTGTATATATTTTTCAATTTCAACATAAAACATAATCGCAATAAAGCATGATTAATGTTAATAAGTCGTTAACTGTAAAATTCTTTATTTATTTTTATTTGCGTGTCTTACTGAATGTTGTTCGCAACTGTATATGTACCGATATCTTCATCAGGTATCGATATTTTTGATAATTATTTTTACGTCAGACATAATTTTAATTCATCCAATTTTTATTATGTCTAAACATAATTTTTGTCCAATTTTTATTATGTCTAGACATAATTTTAATTCAGCGATTTTTATTATGTCATGACATAATTTTAATTCTGCCGCTAGGGAAATTTTAAGTCGATTTTTATGAATCAAGCTTGAATTCAATGTTTAGGTGTCCCAGGTTGCCGATGACGAGGTCCACATAGCGCGCTCTATAGTTTTCGGTGTCCAGGTGTATTAATACCTTGAATTTGATGGCCACGTGTTCCAAGTTGCCGATGACGAGGTCCACATAGTGCGCTTCGTAGTTTTCGGTGTCTACAAGTATTAATACCTCGAATTCGATATCTACGTGTCCTACATTGGGTGCGTTCAGCCGATACTTTGCTAGCCTAGCAATCGTGAGGAGTCGCTTTCTTTTGATCGTTTCTTCTTTTTTGACTTACTGGATTAAAAAGAAAAGAAACGAGCAAAAACGAGCAACTGCTCACGATTGCTAGGCTAGCGGAGTATCGGCTGAACGCACCCATTCAGATTTAAAGTTATTAATACACCTAGACACCAAAAACTATGAAGCGCATTATGTGGACCTCGTCATCAGCAACCTGGGACACCTAGACATCAATTTCAAGGTATTAATACACGTAGACACCGAAAACTACGGAGCGCAATATGTGGACCTTGTCATCGGCAACCTGGGACACCTAAACATTGAATTCAACATATTATTACACCTGGACACCGAAAACTACGAAGCGCACTATGTGGACCTCGTCATCGGCAACCTGGGACACGTAGACATCAAATTCAACGTACGATTACACCTGGACACCGAAAACTATGAAGCGCACTATCTGGATCCCGTCATCGGCAACCTGGGATACGTGGACATCGAATTCAAAATATTAATACACGTAGACACCGAAAACTACGGAGCGCACTATGTGGATCTTGTCATCGGCAACCTGGGACACCTAGACATCGAATTCAACGTACAATTGCACCTGGACACCGAAAACTATGAAGCGCACTATCTGGATCTCGTCATCGACAACCTGGGACACGTGAACATCAAATTCGAGGTATTATTACACCTAGACACCGAAAACTACGGAGCGCGATATCTGGACCTCGTCATCGGCAACCTGGGACACGTGGACACCGAAAACTACGGAGCGCACTATGTGGACCTTGTCATCGGCAACCTGGGACACCTAGACATCGAATTCAACGTACGATTACACCTGGACACCGAAAACTACGAAGCGCACTGTGTGGACCTCGTCATCGGCAACCTGGGACACGTGGACATCGCATTCAACGTATTATTACACCTGGACACCGAAAACTACGAAGCGCACTGTGTGGACCTCGTCATCGACAACCTGGGACACGTGGACATCGAATTCAACGTATTATTACACCTGGACACCGAAAACTATGAAGCGCACTGTGTGGACCTCGTCATCGGCAACCTGGGACACGTGGACATCGAATTCAAGGTATTAATACACGTAGACACCGAAAACTACGGAGCGCACTATGTGGACCTCGTCATCGGCAACCTGGGACACCTAGACATCGAATTCAACGTACGATTACACCTGGACACCGAAAACTACGAAGCGCACTGTGTGGACCTCGTCATCGGCAACCTGGGACACGTGGACATCGAATTCAACGTATTATTACACCTGGACACCGAAAACTACGATGCGCACTGTGTGGACCTCGTCATCGGCAACCTGGGACACGTGGACATCGAATTCAAGGTATTAATACACGTAGACACCGAAAACTACGGAGCGCACTGTGTGGACCTCGTCATCGGCAACCTGGGACACCTAGACATCGAATTCAACGTACGATTACACCTGGACACCGAAAACTATGAAGCGCACTATCTAGATCTTGTCATCGGCAACCTGGGACACGTGAACATTGAATTCAAGGTATTAATACACGTAGACACCGAAAACTACGGAGCGCACTATGTGGACCTTGTCATCGGCAACCTGGGACACCTAGACATCGCATTCAACGTACGATTACACCTGGACACCGAAAACTATGAAGCGCATTATCTGGATCCCGTCATCGGCAACCTGGGACACGTGGACATCGAATTCAAGATATTAATACACGTAGACACCAAAAACTACGGAGCGCACTATGTGGACCTCGTCATCGGCAACCTGGGACACGTAGACATCGAATTCAACGTATTATTACACCTGGACACCGAAATCTATGAAGCGCATTATCTGGATCCCGTCATCGGCAACCTGGGACACGTGGACATCGAATTCAAGATATTAATACACGTAGACACCAAAAACTACGGAGCGCACTGTGTGGACCTCGTCATCGGCAACCTGGGACACCTAGACATCGAATTCAACGTACGATTACACCTGGACACCGAAAACTACGAAACGCACTGTGTGGACCTCGTCATCGGCAACCTGGGACACGTGGACATCGAATTCAACGTATTATTACACCTGGACACCGAAAACTACGAAGCGCACTGTGTGGACCTCGTCATCGGCAACCTGGGACACGTGGACATCGAATTCAAGGTATTAATACACGTAGACACCGAAAACTACGGAGCGCACTATGTGGACCTCGTCATCGGCAACCTGGGACACCTAGACATCGAATTCAACGTACGATTACACCTGGACACCGAAAACTATGAAGCGCATTATCTGGATCCCGTCATCGGCAACCTGGGACACGTGGACATCGAATTCAAGATATTAATACACGTAGACACCAAAAACTACGGAGCGCACTATGTGGACCTCGTCATCGGCAACCTGGGACACGTGGACATCAAATTCAACGTATTATTACACCTGGACACCGAAAACTACGAAGCGCACTGTGTGGACCTCGTCATCGGCAACCTGGGACACGTGGACATCGAATTCAAGGTATTAATACACGTAGACACCGAAAACTACGGAGCGCACTATGTGGACCTCGTCATCGGCAACCTGGGACACCTAGACATCGAATTCAACGTACGATTACACCTGGACACCGAAAACTATGAAGCGCATTATCTGGATCCCGTCATCGGCAACCTGGGACACGTGGACATCGAATTCAAGATATTAATACACGTAGACACCAAAAACTACGGAGCGCACTATGTGGACCTCGTCATCGGCAACCTGGGACACGTAGACATCGAATTCAACGTATTATTACACCTGGACACCGAAATCTATGAAGCGCATTATCTGGATCCCGTCATCGGCAACCTGGGACACGTGGACATCGAATTCAAGATATTAATACACGTAGACACCAAAAACTACGGAGCGCACTATGTGGACCTCGTCATCGGCAACCTGGGACACGTAGACATCGAATTCAACGTATTATTACACCTGGACACCGAAAACTATAAAGCGCACTATCTGGACCTTGTCATCGGCAACCTGGGATACATAGACATCAAATTCAAGCTTGATTCATAAGAATCGACTTAAAAATTCCCTAGCGGCACTTTCTGCCAAGCATAGAGAACCTACTTTTCCGTTGACTCAATATTTATTATATATATACCTAATTTTTACTTAAATAGAAATCTTCCTCCTGACCGATAAGTTTATCGACCTAATTTTGAAATACGCGCGCGATATCGAAACTGGCGATACCTGCGCCGCCAGCGTCGAAAAAGTGAAAAGGACGTTTCTCTGATAATCATAATAATATTGAATGAGAGCGTTAGGAGTATCTTAAAAATAAATTTTCACATTTGGACTTTGCGTCGCAATATCTCCGCTCGTAAGGCACGTAGCGGAATATTATGAGAGAAACCCCCCCCTAATTGGACCCCAAGCTATCGATCAAGCCTACTTAGAACTTGATCCGTTCACTCGTTATCGAGATCTCAACATCTCGGGTACTCGCAACCCGTCGCGTCGCGTAAAAGAGTCACGGTCGGTCTCGCTCCGCGTGTACTTGGCGCGAGACACTACCGTGTCTCTTGATCCCACAGTGCCAGTTAAAGGTTAAGTATAGCAGAGATGAAATATTGCGCAAAAAAATTGGAGAGGATAAATACCAAAATCCATTGTACTTTTAAAGGATTTGTGGAGAGTATTGTCATTATTTAATAATTTCACTTATATACTTAAAAGAATCATTGATTAAAACTCTCTATTTAAGTTTGATATATACGTCATTTTTGGTACGTTTTAATTTATTTCTAATTCATGATATTTTTAATAGCCACGTCTGAATTATTTTACTGTTGGCTCGAAAGAAGACCAGTTCGACGTTGACTGTTACAAGCTGGAAAAGCGATCTCGAAACAGGAATAATATTACCGAACCCGTAAACGTCGACGTTTACGACGTCGCGCGTCGCGCGCAAATTTCGCGGCGTCTCGCGAGATTTTGCTCTAATCAAGTCGAGCCGTTGTAAATTGATCGCGGAGGCCCACAATTTTACAACGCAACTGATTAAAGACCCGTCTGCTATCACCGATCGTTAAACGTTAAACTGGACGTTTTATCTCGCATATCGGGAAACCAGACGACGATAATTTTAATAGAGCTGCGTCTCACTCACTGGGTAAATTAATTCGCTCTCGGAATCAACGATGGGGCGGGACGATGGCGGTGCATCGAGAGTTTTGATTGAACGCTGATTTCCATATGAAAGATCGGAATGTATTTAATAACTGTATAACCACTGTATATCCTTTTTTCCTCTGTAAATATGGGAAAACTCCATTCGTTCCTATTTGTACTGTAATTTTGTACTATTTTCATTCTCTCAATATCTAGATCGATAGGAAAATAATATAGTTTATATATACATATATTTATTCGCTATAGTATATTCATGTTATAAAGAATAGTTCAAAACATATCCTAAAATATTTTTTATTATATTATAATATTAATGTTTTATTATGATATTAGACGTTGCGATGTCTTATCATTTATCCATTATAACTCATTCGATAATTAATCATTGGCCATTCATCACATTTTATACTGATAATTTCGAAATTTTCCGAAAAAAGCTCGGATAATTTACGTCGCGCTTCAATCGTTCGATTGAATCGACAAGCTTCAAGTTTTGCGGCTCGTTATTACGAATTAGTCACGGCGACTAATTCTCCCCGCTTGCAACAATAATCGATCGGATCCTTCAATAGATGCATATTATAGGTATAATAAAAGTCGTGTAATATTTGCGGATCAACGAGAATCGGGAAAGCGTGAAATGCAGTATCGCGTTAACCTTGGCATACCAAATGCATGTACCTTTATTCCCAAGAAAGTAGATACAATTGAGTTAAAGAACACTTCGAGAAACAAGGCATATAAATAAATTTTCGTTTATTTAATTCTATCAGATCATCACCCAAGAAATGTAAAAATTTGATTATGTTCTAAATAAATATTCAAAGAGAAGACATAAATTATGCGTATACGAGATACATAAATATAAAGATATAAAATAATACGACGATAAACCGTTAAGGTGCCTTTTCACGTTGACGCTCGACGCTCATTTTCAGCAAGCAAAAATCTTCAAAAATAATATCTTTTATTTATATATAATATATCCATATAAAATATTATTACTTCAAGATATATATATTACTTGAAAATAATTAATATTTTACGTACTTCGAAGTCTATGTTTGATTGTACTGGGACGATTAACGATGATTCAGCGACGACGCTGAATATTAAACAAATTCAACTTTATTTCTTTGACGCTAGCGTCAAAGCGAAATCACCACGTTCACCTTGTTGACGCTCATTTTCAGCGTCTTATGAATTGGCATGCACCTTTAACCGTTAACAGCGTGGTCTGCAAACAGCTGAACTATACTTTGTAGACTGCATCGTGGCTGGCATATATAAAGAACTCTCTAGACAAAGCACCGGCGATGTATAGTCGTAGCTTGACACTTATTAGATTGTTAAAGGTACCAGAGCGAGACGCACGCTCGCGGGTATGAAAATGCATAGTCACGCACGCGTGAAGTTCGTGGAATTTCTTAGTTACAAATCGTTACAGTTTTAGGAGATGACTGTCTGATAATGCAGTAATTATACGACGGTTAAATGGGGAAATAATATTTCTTTATTTGTTCTTCGTCCCATTGGTGCCAACTTCGGAAATCTTCTTATTAAATAAATTACGTGTATTTTTTTATAATCATAGACTTTTATATTACAAATTTTGTGTAGTTATGCTACAAAAGGAAGCAATTTATATTTTTTAGTTACACTGTTTGTGAAGCAGTATGCTAAAATCGTTTTCTTATATAACGAAAATAGTAACGCAAGTTATTTTATCATTCTTATCTAATAGATAGTGAGATAAATGGTTTACAAAAGATTCAATTCACTTAGATACAAACTGTAGAAATAATATACTAACAGAAATAAAACTACAATGTAATAATTTAATTAAAATGATCATGTTTATATGATAGTCGCGTGAGATAAAATTGTATCTTTATATAATGAACCACGATTTAATATAAGGTGTCTACTTGCGTTAATTTATCAGTGAATGTTTCTAGTTAACGTTCAATGTATACTAATAAGACGATATATTCTCACTGATATGAAAATAAAAATTCGCGGGATAAAATATTCACGAAGAATTTCAATCGCAGGAGTGCCTTTTCTCTTTTTAAGCCACAATGACATCGCGAGGCGATCATGGGGGTTTCGCGCAAAAATCGCGAACGGTTTGTAAGCGCTTACGCCAGTGCATTCGCCGATAAGACCTCGCGATGCGTGCTAATTACGATTACGTTGCGTTTATATTATCGGACCGGGTCTGATTAAAACATTTCATTAAAACTTCCACGGAAACGTTTTCCTCCTGCCAACAAATTGCCCGTCGTTAGAGCGCCCGGCCAATTCGCCACGGCTCTCACCGTAATTACTTCGTTAGTGCGCCATTTTTGCGTCCCTCCTCGGACCGGGATGGACCGCGATCTGAAACATATTGCGAAATCCCACTCGCGTCCCTCGAATTCGCGCAACGTATGTATACGCGCGAACGCGCGCGGACGCTCGCGAGGGATTTTTTTTACGATGCAATTACGCGCGGCGTCAAGATTTTATTGCGTCCGCGCCAGATCCCGGAGCATTCTCAAAATGATGTATACTTGTGCTTATCCCAAAACGAGATTGCACGCTCGGCTTAAGATGCTTGGCAATATTCCTGCCTGTAAAGTAGGGCTCGGAATTTGCTTGTCTGCAAAGCTATCCTAAAATCGCCAAACGTATTATAAGAGCAGTATGAGATAGAGAGTACAGATGGAAGGAACGATGTCTTTCTTTTTCGGAAACAAGTGATTTGATAAGATTTACCTTTGTCCTCTCCTTTTGTAGATGCAACAATGTAGTTCAAAGGAGCATGCGCAGTATAGCATCTTTCTTTTTTATGAGTCAAATATATTCGCTCTTTATACACAATTTATTGTAGATTTATATTTTCTTACTTTTTCAAATTCTAGCACCAACCATACGGTTGCATACTTTTCTTAACGCTTATCAGGTATTTGCAAAACAATTACAGCTTCCAAAAATAAAGATAAAATGTTGTAAGCCGCGGTAACCGTGGATATTTTGTCGTAAAATTCAAAGAAGCGATCGCGCGAAGGTCTACTGTCTTTGCATTCGAGGCGGGATATAAGATTGGCTACGCCAGTGAGATTGCGTGCCGGCGAGCTCGTAGAACCGAGTACGCCACTGTGATATATGCTAATTGCAATTACACCGCGTGTACGCTATCGGGCCCGGCGCTCGGTGCTCCGCGTATATGACGAGCCACGGAGTTGCGCCAACTTTGCGCTAACTTACTAAACTCAAATTTAACTGGATCTCATTTGCCTCCACTTGTTCGAGCCGCAACGGCTGTACCTATAGTCAGGCAGGTAGTTCCACCTGGAATTGAATTATACCGCCGCGTCCCGAGACAGCTCGCGCGCGGATGCACGCGCACGTGTGCGCGTGCGCGCGCGTGTGTGTGTGTGCGCGGCGCCGACTGTATATATCTTCGCGTGCCAGATCACGCGAAATCGGGGAAAGCGTTTGTTGAAAAAAACAAATTACCGGCGCGAGTTCTAAAATGATATTTTACGAAGAGAGAGAGATAGAGAGAAAGAGAGAGAACATATTCCACGGCGCTGTCTGATGCAGGCAGCGTTTGTACGAGATGATTATTAATCTACGCGACTGTGCGAGTCTTTCGACGTGGAGGTTATCGGACATCGAGAAAAATGCACTCGCGATTTCGTTATTCGAAAAATAATCAGCGTTATACGAATATGCTTTAGATATAGTTCAGATATTTCTTCAGATATTGCTTCAGATACTGTCTTAAATACCCTATACAAATTAAAATTCTACTGATATATATGGATTCGAGTTAAAAAAAAGGCAAATATTCCGAGATAAAGTTCCCTGTTACGTGATAGGAAGCAATAATAATTATCACGACATTCGCATAATCAGTTTTAATTATATCTGCATAAATTCAGAGGCCGTTTAACTTCGTCGAAATGTCCGTTATTTATGTCCATTATGCGACCACCGTTCAAATTAGCCACGTGGCACGCGAAAAATGCGTATATACCGATCGTCAATCGACGCGACGGTCGTCAAAGAAATCGCGATCGAATCGCCGAGCGTATAACTTTCCCGGGTGCACAAAATTGCGTGGCGCAACGTCAAATTAAAATGTTCCTAAATGAAGACGTGATTAATTAGTATGAATGAGTCGTTTTCTCTTTTTGCAATCGTTCGCGTGTAGCTCTCCGCGCTACTCGGACATACTTTTATAATAATATTCTTAATTACGAGCGACGGTGCGCGATAAAATTTATTCACTCGACGGAATATTATTCCTACCCGGTTATCGCGTACTTCATCGATATTTTTGCGTTACCACGCACGACGTTCGTGCTAGTCGCGCGTTAGGAAAACACACAATAATCAGGCTTTATCGAGCGACATCGCATCGATGTAGAATCGAATGTTGCCGTAAAATCTAATTCAGAATTCCTTCAAATCGCACGATTTTTCGGATAAATATTCAAAATTAGGTCGTAGAGCGTACTTGTACGAATCTTTAATTGTTTCATACTCGAATTTTTCAAAACAGCGTTCATAGAATTGCCCGTATATATGGAATATTTCTGTCAAGCATTTAATTAAAACGATTTCTTCGAGTAGTTAAAAATTTTTTCTCACAAAAGAAAGTTCTTACATATAAGAATACCTATATTGTGCATTATGTTCGGTATTATCTTCTGCAATATTTCTGATAAAAGAACGATAAAGACGTGACCGGAAGATCTATTATGTAAGATTAGTCGCGCGTTTTAGCGTTACAAAGGCAGTGGCACTCTTCCGTCCGAGGTACATTTTTGAGCGGAGAGCATTCGTCGCGGAATTGGGCTGCTGCTATCGACCAGAAGTATAAGAAAACTCTCTGTCCCGTTTTGTTGCCGTTTTATACGCAGTTCCATTTAACGGACGGATAGGTTTTAGTGCACTACGCCGGTCGCTGCACCTAGTCATTACCGCAGACAATTAGACACGATGACGAGCGGCCGTTATTCTTTTTTACATTCTTTTAATAAAGGCAGCACAGAGTTTCATAACCTTGGCAAACGTGACGACGGAGCGATAACGCGCGCCGACTAACGGTGAACCGATATAGAAGTTGCGAGGAACCGAAATTGAATTTTTCACAAATGGCACTATATTTATTTGCGAAACTTTGCGAAGAGATAGGCAGGACGACAAATGGCAAGAAAATACGCGTTATCTTAATTTTGCGAATAATTTGTTATGGTCGAATCGCGAATAAATTTTTCCCGCTTCACCGCGCTGCGGTCAGTCGTTGGACTTATGCTAATGCGTAGGGAATTGATAATGGACGAGCGGACGTCTAACGAGACGCGTCGGTGTATCTTATTTCGTTTGACGATCGCGAGCATCGAGTTTTGAAATCGTCTCTCGTTTGCGTGTAAAAGAGAGTATACGTCGTACTTGAGAGTCAAATCGGTTTTTGATTAAAATTAACAAGGCGATACCGTGACTCTCCCATCCAGCGTGATTGCATTTTTAACTCTAATTTTTACATCATTTTGTTTTAGCGTCGATCTCGTGCTTTCGAGAAACTTTATTATCATAGTTCTTATCATTGTAATGCCCCATCATCAACAGTACACGTGAAGACGAGATATTATGGCATAAAGTAAGAAATTTAATTATAAATTGTTCTTTGTAGGAAATCTTTATCTTATTCTCAAGAACTTGAAAAATTACCAATATGCCGTTTATCGTTAACGTGTGAAACCGTTGAAGTCACAGAAAGTTTCGCTGAAGCGCAAGAAATCAAGAGCAGCTATTTCTATGCACTTCTTTTACCTTATACTTTTATTATATATAATCACATTATAATATTTATTATAATCACAGAAATGACATCATGATTATGAGAAAAGCTTCGCGTATATGACACGCAGAGCATGTTGCAATATTTAATTATCTTACCAATTACAAAAGAAAGAACGTAAGTAGGTGTTTCCATGTCGTAACAATTCCAACGGTATGTCAAACTCGATCGGCATTCCCGATTAAATCTTGCAGAGGAAATGAGAATTTTGCGAATATTCAATTAATCGACCGTATAATTATACTTAATTAATCGTAATTAACTGATATTTTACATTGGCAAGGTAATACGGCTTTTATTGCGATTTTCAAAAATACATGTAATAAAAATTAAAAGCGTATGCGTGTGCAATTGAAAAAAAATTATTGCATACTCTCACTTTAAAACTATTTGAAAGCATTTAATCAATGAAATTAATTAATTATTTTGAAAATGATTCATATACTCTAATTTGGAGATAATAAAAAATTGGAATAACTAAAGAAGTTTTTAATAACATATTGATATGTATAAAAAATTATACCTAATGTGATATACATATACATTAATTATATTAAGTCCACGTGGTATACATTTTTTATATCATAAGTCCGTATTTTCTAAAATCTTTTCATATTTTATAAACATGAAATTTATGAAATTGTCTCCTTGTGCTTCGACAAAATAAGTAACAATGTCATTGTCGTTCAGTGTATCTTTCTGGTGACATAATGCAAAATGGGCACGACATGCAGTTTAGCGTTCCCCGACTAATTAGTGACTCGTCACCGTGACACACGGTGCACCAGCTTTTATCGCGCGTCGCGACGAAGGAGAGCAGCGCGGCCCATTGGAGTGCGAGCTTTTACGGCCAGTAAATCATTATGAAATTATCTCCGTGCATAAAGTCGAGTCCATTTGGGCGTTTAAGTGGTCATCGCGTCGTCGTGGCGCGACCCACGACGGACGGGGGCCAACTGGATCTGGTCCCCGAGTCCCCGTGACAACAGAACCGAACGTATCGTAATTTTATCGTTCGGAACAAATGACTCCGGTTACCTCCAATAGCTTCCTGCGAGACAAAACATGAGCCAGCAGGAAATAAAAGATTAAAGAAACATATCTCACGTTAATATAGCATAGCACGCTAAACGGTCAGGAAAAATCGTTTCTTCGCTCGTCGTTGCATTAATTCTATTTAAATATATATAAGGCCTGCATTATGTTATTCCTTCTGCAATTCTTTTATTTTATTACTTTGCGTTATCGCAAAATGATTTCGTTTCTCTGTGTTGAGATACGATGGATGAACCTTCAACCGCGACAAATAGCAACTGACGAAAGCAAGAACTCCTGTCACGCCTGGAACCAATTGCCAAATGATGAGGCGAACGCTGAACGCCGATGTCACAGCGGGCATACTCACAGTCACGAGACAGTGACGATGCAAATGAAAGACAATCTAGATTGACTTTTAATTGCTTTGTTAAGCCGACCCGATAATTACACGCTGTCAATCACGTTACAGATTGGTCATCGATCGAACGCTTCGTGTGGTTGCTTCTTAGTACTATACCGTTATATGACCGTTTCCAAGAAGAATAACACATTCCTGCATATGTAATTAAAAACGAAATTGATGCTCGACGTACCAGTCATAGTTTGATTATTAAAACGAAGTTTCTCATTAGTCCCTGAGATTCAATGCTTGTGAAATCCGATTGATTTGAGATTGGCATTACTCTTCTGTTTGTTTTTCAATCTCCAAATATATTAACTTTTTAAAAAATATATATCAGATATATATTGATCCTTTAAGTTAAAAAAAAAATATCATGAGTAATTTTTTTGTCACTGGAAATACTTATATTTTATAGTCTTTCGATATGCTCGGAAATTAAAGCATCATACATTCGAATCTTCCGTTCTTATAGAGATTCAGTGTTCCGTTAACTGAGAGATGCAGAGTTCCTCAATCAAGAATTCGTAAAGCAACGTTACAGTCTGTCGAAACGCTATCAGCGCACGTCTCTCCATATAGTCGATAATCGGCATTCGCGTCCGTCCGTGACGCGCCGTGCGCCGCCGCGGCCGCGCCGCGGCAAATAGATTCGTATAAGCAGCGGCGCGTATCGCACGCCGCATCTCACGTGCGCGCGGGCACTATATACGCGCGCGCGAACACAGACACGGACACGGGCGCGGATGCACGCATCGCACGCGCGCGTGCACGCATATGCCATGCATCGCGCGGGCGGAACAGCCGCCGCGATCGGCCCCTTTGAAACCCCCCTGCGTGCGTAACTCGCGTAGCCGGTGCACTACGCAGCGCGCACGTTGCACGTTGCACACACCGCGCGCCCGCCGCGCGCATTCTCGTTACACGACGCTTCAGACTGAGGACCCCGATAACGATAATTAATGTTGCCCCGCGTTGATTATCCCGCACGCGATACACGTCCGCCCCTTCTTTCATAGTCTGCGGCCTCTCTCTCTCTTTCTCTCTCTCTCTCTCTCTCTCTCTCTCTCTCTCTCTCTCTCTCTCTCTCTCTCTCTCTCTCTCTCTCTCTCTCTCTCTCTCTCTCTCTCTCGCTCCTCCTCCCCCTCTCTCTTTCTCATTGCTAATTCGCCCTTTTCCATCCCGATACCGCGCTGCCGTCTTCCACGACATGTTACTCTATATCTATCTTTATTCGCCACTCTCATCATCATAATTGGTTATCGATATCTATATAAAAATATAATTGATAAGTATATTTCTCTGATGGTCACGTAAAGAATATCAGATATATGTTGGCTTATCGAATTCTACGTCATTCGGCGCTTAGATTATCACAGATCACTGCGCAGTCCACGAGGAATGGAGGATCAAGGGAGGAATTAGACCATTTAATTAATGCTTAACTATATCTTTTGTAAAAGATCATGAAAATAACTTGGAATTAGTAATTTTAAACTTGGATCGCTATTACAATTTTCAATTTTGAAGGAATTTTTTACACCAAGGGAGAGATTTACTCCTCAAAAATTCTGCGAGTGTGCAGGCATCCTCGACCGAGGATTCGTGGAAGAATCGCGCGTCGTCGAGATCGGCCAGAGCACCGTGATAAGAAACGACTAGTCGGCCATCGAGGTTGCGAAGGATATTGGAGAGAGATATTCGTTATTAACAAGGCGACGCCGCGCCGAGACGTTACGATAAGTGTATCCGATGAGTGCCTCGGAAATCCAAATCGGACGGAGCTGCCGCGGCGTTTGTTTCTCCGTTTCGTCGTCGCGCCGTGTCGATGCGAAATTAATCATGCGAGCCGAGTTCGGGGAATCCATTAAGGCCGAGTTCGGCGACCCGGCAGGACATAACCATATTGGCCGATATCGTCATTAAGAATCTTAACACGAGGGTCTCGCGGTATTATGGCACTCATGCCACTCGTCAAGTGCGAGTGCGTGCGTCCCCCGAAATGAGGATAAATCAAAACCGCTCACTGTTCCCCCCCCCCCCCAAAGCAAATGGGAGTACGATGAGCGAATTATTTTTCACCTTCCGACATTATTCGTTAGTGGGTAAAATAATTAATTCGTAAATATA
Source organism: Temnothorax americanus (assembly GCF_048541705.1). NCBI lineage: Eukaryota > Metazoa > Arthropoda > Insecta > Hymenoptera > Formicidae > Temnothorax > Temnothorax americanus. The sequence goes on along the minus strand of NW_027509688.1, from coordinate 897,856 downwards.
AGGCATAGAAAATAATAAATCAGATTTTATACACCAGGATAATCTTATTATAATTCCGTAATCCACGTACAAAGTATTTGTTTTAATTGTTGTCGCGTGAGTATTAAAAATATGTTGCAGATATTTCTTATAATATTCGTTAACACGTTAACTGCCTACCATGGTCATCCGCGATCGTCTGACTTTTCGGTGGCGACTGTTAGTATTTGATAACCGGCGTTATTGAATTAAAAAAAAAAAGCGATTGTATATATAAGAAATAAGTATTATTTAATATAAAATTTTGAATTACATAAATAGCTTATATATAGATACGTAAAGTGTGAAATTTATTTTTAATGCACTATCTAAACATAATTTTATTTAATTACATTACATAATATTTCATCATGCTTTTACATATTATAATAACGAAAATTTTATCATGGCGTACACGCGCGGTAAGGCATATAGAAACTAACTGAGCAAATACAACATGTTAATTTTATATTAGATCTGTCATTATTGTAGATCCTTTTTGAGTTTTTTCACCTAAAATTGTTCTCTCCTTTCTTTATGTCTTTAGACGGTACGATTCAAGACAAATATATCTCCAATACGTTGCTTATTAAATGTTTCCAATATTCATATTTCAAATCCGACGTAAAATAGTTTCAAAATTATAGGGATCACAATACCTATTGAGGATTAAATCATGGCGGATTGTTTCTAACATGGCAATACTGCATGCAATTCACGGTTCGCTCGGAGTATATCGTCGAATTAAAACGCGAAAACCGTACTAAGTTGCTATATGATTCATGATGAAGTGATTAATCGCGTTCGTTCGCTCGCGGTAATTGCTATCTGCGATCGGCGATCGCCTCCGCTCGTGCTGTTCTAAGTTCGCGGCGCGAAATGCTGCGCCTTGTTGATTCCTCTCGCGTAGATTATACGTTGGTGGTCGCGCGGTCATTATCTTATTGTTTTACTCACCTCGGAGGACGAAAGATATGTTTAATTTTTTCGAATCAATGCGCTTTGTGTTAACGAAACGAACGAAATTATTGATGATTAACGGTCGATACAAAAAGATAATAATTTTATTGCTTCCATATCACTTTTTGATTTCATTGAGAAACACTATTACGTGATTTATTTTATATATTTTATAAAATTTATTATTATATAAAAGTTATTTCTTACAATCTTTACTTAAAATTTTTACGTTTAAGCTTTAAGACTTCAGACTTTAAGTCTATATATATATATATATATCTATATATATATCTATATATATATCTATATATCTATATCTATAAAGGAAGATGTCCTGACTGACTGACTGACTGACTGACTGACTGACTGACTGATTGACTGACTGACTGACTGACTCATCAACGCCCAGGCCAAACCCCTGAACCTAGAGACTTGAAATTTGGAGGGTGTATTCCTCTCATGACGTAAGCATCCACTAAGAAAGGATTTTTAGAAATTCCACCCCTAAGGGGGTGAAAAGAGGTAAAATGTGTTTTTTTCACGATTGTTTTGACTGACTGACTGACTGACTCATCAACGCCCAGCCCAAACCCCTGAACCGAATTTTTACCAAAAGTATATGAAATAGGGGTAGAATTTTCCGGGGAGTGCCACTATGTGTATAGTTTTTTGTTATCGATTTTCTGGAAACCGATTTTTTTAATTTTTCCTATTTTTCGAAAAATAATTGATCAAATCTCAACAAATTATAGATCAAACAGGGATAGAATTTTCCGAGGAGTACTATGAAATGTATAATTTTTCTACTATGAAATGTATAATTTTTCGTTACCGATCTTTTGGAAGCCGGTATCAAAATTTTTTCAATTATTTTCCGAGGAGTACTGTGAAATGTATAATTTTTCGTTACCGATTTTTTGGAAGCCGGTATCGAAATTTTTTCAAATAATTTTTACCAAAAGTATGACTGTCCTGACTGACTGAAGAAATAAGGGGGTGAAAAGGGGTAAAATGTGTTTTCACGACTGTCCTGACTGACTGACTCATCAAAGTCCAGAAAAAACTTTATTTTTTATGAAAATATTTTTTGATTTTAGAAAATGATCAATATGTCCAACATTAATTCCAGGAGAAAATATTTCAAAAAATTTAATATTTACACCAGAGTTCTGAGGAAAAAAAATTTAATATCAAAAGTTAAATAAATTAAATTTTATTTTATAAAAATATATCATTTCTTTAAAATCTTTTTAATTGAATATCTCGAATTTAATTAAGCAATGTATTCACTTATATAAATGGAAATAATTGATAACTCATTCTTCTGTTTTATATGTGGCATGCTTCAAATATATTTATCATCTTGCGAGGTTTGCCTCGAACACTACAAATTTAAAAAACTTAACGTTGCTCACGCTGCTTTTAAGCTTCCTCTGAATTTAATTCAAACAGAAATACCTCTGTGCAATATTTCAAAACAAAGTAACATGGCTAAAGTACTACGGGATTGTAAGCTCATTGTTTGGGATGAAAGTACCATGGCACATAAGGGGGGTTTTGAGGCATTGAGCACAACCCTCAAAGATATTAGGGGTAACGATGGAGTAATGGGGGGAGTGACCGTGCTGCTTGCTGGAGATTTCAGACAGACTTTGCCAGTAGTGCCAAGGGGAACTCGAGCAGACGAAGTTAAGGCGTGTGTAAAGAAATCACATTTGTGGTCCCTTATCAGGAAAATCTCTATCAGGAAAAACATGAGGGTACACTTGAAAGGTGATGTTTTTGCAGGGCAATTTTCAAAACTACTATTAAAAATTGGAGATGGAGAGTATCCTGAGACGGAAGGAAAAGTGATTATTCTTGCAAATCTAGGTTTAGTAGTAAAAAGCCTAGAGAGTCTTATTAATAAGATATACCCTGATATTGCGGATATCAAAGAAAAATCTATGGATTGGCTGTGCGAGCGTGCCATTCTGACCCCTAGGAATGATAAAGCTGGTGTCATTAATAACATTCTTCTTAAATCATTCGAGGAAGGAGAAATGAATTACAGATCTGTGGACTCGGTGGTAGATACGGATGACGCGGTCAACTACCCAGTAGAGTTTCTTAACACAATGAACCCTCCTGGCTTACCAGCCCATAAGCTTTTTCTTAAAGTGGGGGCACCAGTGATGTTGTTGAGAAATTTGAATCCGCCAAAACTTTGCAATGGCACAAGGCTTCAAGTGAAGGCTCTACATAGAAATGTTATCGAGGCCACAATATTCACCGGATGTGCACGGGGAGAGACGGTATTTATACCACGCATACCACTAATATCGTCAGAGTATCTTTTTGAGTTTAAGAGGTTGCAGTTTCCTATCAAAGTTTGTTTTGCGATGACTATCAACAAGTCCCAGGGGCAGTCGTTAAAAGTAGCAGGAATTGATTTAAGTGAAGACTGTTTCTCACATGGGCAGTTCTATGTGGCATGTTCGAGAGTGAGCTCACCAAACAGTCTTGTGATACTAGCGCCTGAGGGGAGAACCACTAATGTGGTATACAAAGAAGTTCTAAAATAGAAAAAAAAGGTTGTAGATATTTTTGGAACATTTTTAAAAAAAAATTATGATAAAAAATATAATGTTCGCATGAGAGAGAAAAACATGTATGTGAAAGACATCATGCCTGTTTGAGAAAACAAATAAGGAGAAAAACATGTGTGAAAGAGGTTTATATAATTTTGCTAATTTTTATGGAAAAAATGACCTAATTTTAAAAAAGGTGAGAGAGTAAAAGACACCATGTCTGTAAGAAACACCATATCTGTAAGAGACACCATGTCTGTAAGAGATACTATGTCTGTGAGAGACATGTATTTAAAGTAATTAAATACGGGAAGAAAGCACGGATTTCTTTACAGTGGAATAGGCCTACTGGGGAAACCACTAAAAAAAAAACGCATTTATAATAGTACCTCAAGGGTGATGCGGAAATCTATTGGCGTTAAATGTAAATATACGCTATCATCTATTTGCGTGTCTCATTAAATATGTCTTTCAGGGCGTGTCCTCCGGGGCGAAGCCCGGGTAACCAGCTAGTGTATCTATACATATATATAGACTTAAAGTCTGAAGTCTTAAAGCTTAAACGTAAAAATTTTAAGTAAAGATTGTAAGAAATAACTTTTATATAATAATAAATTTTATAAAATATATAAAATAAATATATATATCTATATATATATCTATATATATATATATATATATATATAGACTTAAAGTCTGAAGTCTTAAAGCTTAAACGTAAAAATTTTAAGTAAAGATTGTAAGAAATAACTTTTATATAATAATAAATTTTATAAAATATATAAAATAAATCACGTAATAGTGTTTCTCAATGAAATCAAAAAGTGATATGGAAACAATAAAATTATTATCTTTTCGTATCGACCGTTAATCATCAATAATTTTGTTTGTTTAGTTATATATATATATATATATATATATATATATAATTTGGATTTAGGTTTCAAGTCTAATTTTACTTGCAATTTGTTTTCAATATCTCGCTTAAATGCATTATGTATGCTTTAAATGCTTTAAGACTTCAGACTTTAAGTCTATATATATATATATATATATATATAGACTTAAAGTCTGAAGTCTTAAAGCTTAAACGTAAAAATTTTAAGTAAAGATTGTAAGAAATAACTTTTATATAATAATAAATTTTATAAAATATATAAAATAAATCACGTAATAGTGTTTCTCAATGAAATCAAAAAGTGATATGGAAACAATAAAATTATTATCTTTTCGTATCGACCGTTAATCATCAATAATTTTGTTTGTTTAGTTATATATATATATATATATATATATATATATATATAAAATTTGGATTTAGGTTTCAAGTCTAATTTTACTTGCAATTCGTTTTCAATATCTCGCTTAAATGCATTATGTATCGGCAACGCAAATATTCCAACCAATATAATATGTACATTTTGTTAACAAAGTGGGAATACATTAACATTTGTTTTCATTTCTTCGTAGAAAATATATACGTTAGAATAGATTATTCTATTCTTTGCTTGACCGAGTTTTAACACAGTATTATCACGTGCGTTGCTTTAATTCGGCAGAGACTTTTTAGCGTTAAAATTAACGTCTAATTGTAAGTTATGAGGCAATTAGAAGTCGCGAATTTTTCACGTACGTTAATAGATTTTGTGATTTTCAGTTTATTGCTTTTTCCGCTTACTTTTCGGTCCTTGGGAAGAATATTTTTCCTAACTTCTTTTGCTTATCGCAAGGTTGCGGTAATTTCTCATTTACGCTTTAATTGCTCGAACTATCCGTATCTGTAAACTAGAGATATTTGTAGTGTTTCGAGGAAACTTTTACAGATAAACGTGACAAAAAGTGAAAGAAATTTTTGTGAACACAAAGTGTAGGGGAGACCGGGGCTCGTTGGCACAAGAGGCAAGGTTGGCAATGCGTTCCGTTTATGTATTTATAGTGAAAAAAAAACAATGGAAAAGTTATCACAAAATATTTCTTATATGACATAGGTAATTTTTCCAAAGTTTTATTTTAATCAAACAATAAGTATTACAATAGAAAAAGAGAAAACTCTGATTCAAGAGGTGCGGCAAGTAAATTTTCGAGCGTTTCAAAATATCGTATATTAATGTTCTTCAGCTTGAGAAGTAAATCAAAGTGACGTATTATTAGTTAAAAGGAACGTTTCTGTTACTATATATGACGCATGTTATTTTGAGGAACAACAGCAATTTATTGTAATAAAATGACTGAAATTAAAAGTATATAGGGTATGTTGGCTCATATCAAAGCACGCTTAAGCTTGACTTGTTGTTGTACAATGCTGATAGAAGCTAGATATATGTATATTTATATTAATATTTTTATATTGAAGAAAGCTACATTTAAAATAGTTTATAATTGTTTTTCTAGAACAGCATTTTGCTATTTGATCATTACAAAATAACTTTAAAAGATACAATTTTTATAATCAAGAAGTACGTATCTGTTATACCCGTTTTGTGTTTCTATATTACGTTTTCATTAATTTAACATGGACTTTTGTCGCATAGCCAACTTACCCTACTATCGGGACAAGTTGGCTACAATGCAGCATGTTCGTATTTCACTTATTACAAAGAAACTATACAGTATAAAGGATCGTTCCTGCTATGAAAATGTATATTATAATACGTAGAGATAGGTTATCATATTAGTACTGTTTAACCGTGATAATAAGTTTGTTTAAAAAATCAAATGCCAAAATTGTGAAAACTGTGCCAGCGAGTCCCGATCTTCCCTACTCCTTTTATTATCTCGCTATCTGTGCAACGCGTTTAGGTTTCTCGAAGACAAAGAAATTCTCAAACAAAAGAGATTCTGTTATTGTCGATTTATGAGTAGTGTTAACTTACAGTGGACTATCGCCGCGCATAAATGGACCTTTCAATGGCCTAATCGTAAGTGCCTCTTCATTGCTTGTGCGTGCACTCATTTGATAGTCAAGCTCGAGAGAAAAAAAAACGAGACGAAGAGGTTACCTGCTCAGGTACAAACCGGTCAGGTACAAACTCTAATGGCTTGGCCGGTCACTTGATCTCGTTCGTCGCATTTCATACGAATGCATGAAGTCGGCCTAGCATCAACAATTGTGTTTGAAGAGGGTGTTTACTTTAATAGAACATACGTTGAAAAATAAAAATTTTTAATATATTCAAAGATGAATTGGCGTATTAATAAAAAAAAAGTTTTGTTGTTACTGGTCAATTATAGAAAGAATATAATACTAAAGGAATCGAAACAAATGTGCGCGCAGTGCCTGTTTGACGCACACATGCCGGTGTCAGTTCGTTAAATAAAACTAATTTTACTCTATATTTAAACAATCTATCTATATTTAAACAAAAATGGTATCCACTTCAAATGCATAATCATAAGTAATTATAATACTAATATAACGGTTAGACTTCCAAATACATATAGCATATAAAGTAAAACTACCTAGAGGTAATAATTTAAACGTCACTGGCATGCCAGCCGATATGAAAATTAAATACATTCTGCAAATATGACTAATACATTCTATATAATAAATGCCGTGCAATTAGTTATATTTCACGTGGTAGACAACTGATTTTTATCGCAGTGCTAAATCGCTCATACTTGTAAAATGAAAAAATTAGGTAAGACCACGGTAGTATGGAATTATTTAACAAACACAGTTAACAGTCAATACTACAATACTTAGATTAGAAAGTAAGTAAATGACTAAAATTATCGCATCAGTCTTGTTTTAGACAAAGAAGCGCGTGCAGTGATACTTTACTAGTACTGATGCCACTAGTATCATACAAATAATTTGATTTTTTGTTGCATTTCGTTTATTTTTTATTGTAATAATGCAATTATTTTTTCGTGCATCTTAAAAAATAATAATAAAAAAATGATATCCTAAAAATAACAGGTTGTCCTAAAATTCCCGTGAAACGAGTATATTTTTATTAAATTACTTACGTAATACGCAAAAATATCAAAACGTGGAATTTGCTGAACCTTCTAAAATATTGAACATAACATTTTTAGATGTGCTATCTTGCTGTATACATAACATATGTCTGTATGCATATGGAATCATTCAAAACAAGTTGTCTCGGATAAAGGATTTATTTCTCCGTTGTTTAAATACATTTAATTTAAATAGCAGTAAAGAGATAAGCAGCCTCTGTCTAAAACTATTGGCTCTGGATTATCTTAGCATTAATTACGCATAATTCAAATATCCTACAATGCTTCGAAACAAAAAATTTCCGTATGCGTGACAACTGTGACGTTTGAATACAAATGAGGTCGCTTTGTTCGGTTTAAATAACTTGCAACAAAGTTTATCAAAAAAAAGTTTCTAAAATATTTCATTTAAAATTTCACGCACGTAGAAACTCCGTTTCACATATGCTAATTTCATTTTTTTTTTCGTTCATTATAAATAAGCAATATTAAAGAATCTCTGACAATGAGTTAAAAATTTGATACTATTATTTTGAAAAAAGAGCTTATTAAAAAAATTCACTTGAAACATTTATGTCATACTAGATACTAGTACGACAATATTTTGTATATTTTAATGTTTAATTTAATGTTAAATGTTTATGTAATTTCTTTAAAAATCGGTCCAACTTTTTTTGCAATGTGTAATTCCCTATTTTGAACATCGCATCATCGTGAAACGTTCATAATTGTAGAAAAGAGAATCTTTGACTTATATATCAGTTTTTAATATTAATTATCTTGATACGACTGAAAAAATTTTTCCTTTAAACCTGGAAAAGATAAGATAAAAACAATTGGAATTCTGTAGTAAATAATAATAATAATAATAATAATAATAAATACTCCCGTGCATGAATACTTTAGTTTTCGAAAATGAAAGAAATATGACATAGGTACTGCTGTTTAGATTAATAGCTTGGTTATATCGTTATATGTATGAATGCACACAGATACATATACCATCTCGGGAACAGGGGGTTGTTATCAGAAACTAAAGTAGCAGGATGACTTCGTGGTAGGCCTCTCTATCTTAACCAAATTTACGGAAAACACTCAGCCCGGAGGCCACCGTCGCCGGGAATCCTTGTCCTACCACCGACGAATGATCGGAATTCCTGGCATCTCTCTCTTTCTCTCTCTCTCTCTCTCTCTCTCTCTCTCTCTCTCTCTCTCTCTCTCTCTCTCTCTCTCTTTCTCTCTCCCTCTCCCTCTTTTTTCCTTGGAGACTTGTGACCTTAGGCCCTAACTCCGCGAGCGTGTTAAACTCGTGTTTCCTAATGGATTCTCAGAATCGTCATGATCGTCTCCAATCACTCGGGTCCCGGACCTGCGGCCTGCCCTTTCCCTTTCGCCCCTCTGATTCACGACGCGAGCGAGATTGAATTATCCTTACGTAATGCTTCTCGTTCTGCAACTCGACTCGGTACCACGATAGCCCGCAATACTATATTTGAATTAACTGCACGATTACAATACTATTGTGATATATAAGTATCTGTTTTACGATAAAATGTATTTGGTTCACCTATTGGTAAGGATAATAAGCGTCTTATCACGTAAATGTCAGTAACAAACTGCATGACTTTATTTCGATACGATATTGTTATTAGAAATTTTCCATAAAATATCTACATAACTCGAATGAAAAGAATATATTCTACGCGTGGAAAATCAATTCGCACGAATTACTTCTTCGTTTCAAGTTTCGTCGAAGTTCATGGAATAATGGCTAGTGTTGTGGGGATTGCGCCGATATCTGCTCTGCTTCACGCGGAAAATATTATTGCAAGCGCGATTTGCCCCAATCTTGCTCGAGTTCATCGTTCTTCGTCATCGTTTCTGATGTATAGACCTCAGACGTAGCCCCGCTCCTCGTCCTTCGTTCCTGACGCGGAACTAATGGTGGTATCGCGACGGTAACGAAAGACGACGACAACGACGACAAAGAACTTTCAGTGCCGCCTCCGAGGACACAGATCGTCGCGCAGTCGAGCCGCGATGAGGGCGATGACAATCCGATAAAATAAACGAATCGTCGCGGTGCGATGCCTACCGACAACGTAACACCTGCCTGCGTCCGTTGTGGATGATTAGAGGACAGACAGGTATTGCGAGAGATTGAAACTTTTAATCGACGCGTAATAGGAAAGAAAATTATCGTGCCAGCTGATCGTCGTAGCGTACGCAAAAGTGAACAGACAGAATTAAAAAAGAAATGTGCTTTTTAAAGCTACTTGACGAGGATCCTGATAAATTAATTTTTTCGTTTAATTACAGTTTAATTAAAAATTAGAATTAATGAATTAAAAAAGATGGTTCAACAAAATAAATTAAATCTAATATATTGTATCTTCACTATTTTCTAGATTGTATAATGTAACGTACATTTAATCATTTGACGATGATTAAAGATTTTTTAATTTTTTGTGTGTTCGAACAAAATATTTTTTTACTCGATATATTAATTTTGATAGGTAACTTCTTATTATTTTTTTACTTACACTGAAAAAAAATTGTTAATCCCAAGAAATATTTAGTCCGCGATACGTTTTTTAACTAAACATTTTAGTTAGTTAACTAATCATTGGTTGTTTCAACAATTTATTTCGTTTCCTTAATCAAAAATTAATTAATTCAACTAATGTTTAGTTAACTAACTAAAATGTTTAGTTGAACGTATCGGACTAAATATTTCTTGGGATTGACAAATTATTTTTCTCAGTGTAACAATCAAGCTAAGAATTCTTTTTTAATCCGTGGATATTACAATCCAACACGATATCGTTGTTGGCGAATTACGATCGTACGCGGTGGACTCGTGCGGTCGTAAATATCCTCTCCCTTTGAATGAGTAAAATAAAGCCAGCGGGACACGAAAACAAACACCCGTCGAACAGGCGAAACGATCGCGAGGAAAAATAAGAAGAGGTAGGTTCGGCGAAGAGAAGAAGCGATCAAGTGCAATTGAAACGATCTGTCGGATCGGCCGATTTACAAGCGGCCGGAAAGAAACATCTGTCCGATCCGTCGAAACGGATCGACGCGATGCAAGAAGAAACGATACAAGATCCGCAATAAAACCGTCGATATAAAAGTTGCAAATTCATAAGTAGATATATACATCCGGGCCGACATGCGACATCTTCTCCCGCGTGTAGGTCAAAAACAACGAGGGGAGACGTTGTGTTTTATTTCAATTTGTTTATCAATAATATAACTCTCTTCTATCTGTTATCTTTATTATAGGGCGAGGAAAATTAATCTCTTGCTATATTATATGTATATTCTTAAATCGCACGTATCTCACGCGATCGTACATCGGCACAACGGTAATTTATATCCTGGAATAGCACTTTCACGCCTGCCATCCCAGTTTAGAATCCCCGCTTCGCATGCGTACCGTTTCACCTAAACAATGCCGAAATTTGAAAACGACACCGCAATGGATATCTTTACAATCTATGTCGACGATACCATTATATTATTCCGGCTTCTTTATTACGTTTCCTCGTGTTTTCTGCTCTCAGGACGGGAGGTAATTTCGGCTGTAATTTCGCCGGTCATTAAGACACGCACCTGCCGATAATCTAAGTAATCCCTTGGTGTGTAGCTAGATCTGATAGTAATATTACTGTTACTCGTAATGACGCGTCGTTGAGATGCCTTAATGATATTTTAAATGAGAAATCTAGTCATTTTTTTCTGTTTGTTAACGATTCGTGGATAATTTTTCAGGCTGATAATTAAATCGTATGTATAATTGTAGAGAAAATTGTATACGTATATGAATATATAGCTATTATATACCCAGCTATTAATATTTATTATATGATCAATATTTTTATTATTTTAAATACTATAATTTTCAAAATACTAAAGTTGTTGATATTTTAAAAATGTATTAAAATGTATCAAAAAAATGTTCTTTTATTTTCTATTATAATAACATATACCAATTTTATATGTACAATATTTGTTATTTACAATATTTAAGTATTGGCATAAATTGAAATGCATGAATGTAGCAAATCCTGATTACTTTTTAAGTCGCTATTCAAATACTTGGGAGGAATTATGTCCCATATAATTGCTTTTTAATTAAAAAATGCAAACGCTGACAATATTAAGAATAAATCATCGTTTCCCAGTAATATTTGAAACAATTCTTTTTTTAATCGTAGTTTTTTTTTTTTAATTCGTATCTATGAAAATCTGTATATAAATGAAATGTCTGCTGCCGGAGTTTAACGAATGGCTGCCTCTGCGATTCGATGAAATTTTATAAACTTTCTGAGACAGAAACATCCGCTGGATTTATCTCTCTCTCACCTGCATAAGATTAAATAGAGAATAGTAGGTATATTTAACGAGTGTGAGTTTTTTCTTTATGAACTAACAAACAACTGCGTCTATCCTTCCTTATACACTTCGGTTCTATTCCGTCGATTTGCTCTATATCAATTAGCGAAATTACTAATTGGCACTTCATCCGGATGCGCGTGTCTCTACGTCCCTCCTGCCACCCCTATCATTGCGTTTCGATTCTGCGAAACAAGTTAACGAGGTGAACATTTTACGTTTGATATTTACTCCGGGCCCGCCTTGGGTCTGGTTTTATTGAGTCATATATCAAAGCTTCGGGCCCTGAAAAAGAGCGGAGAGGAGTAGGAAGACCTGCGCGCGCACACGTTTGAATCGACTGACGGAGTTCTCGCCTTCGTAAACTCGGAAGTTCATCGCGGTTTCTCAGCCCCCGGAGCTGTCAACGAGTCCGCTTTAAATTTCAGATTGAGTCAATAATACCGGTTTATTTGTCGTTAATCATTTTTAATAACCGGGAGAATTAATAATAAAAAATAACATATATAAAAATAAATCTTAGAATATTAACTACTTTTCTCATAAATCCAGTTGAAACAAACGTATTTTATTTTGAAGCCCTTTAGAGTTCAAAATAAAATTGGAGATCACGCGTTCTATTATTTTACTTTTTAATTTGAACCTGATTTTTTTAAATTTAATATATTATCTTTCTGTGTTATACTATCTCGATGTCTGTATCTAGATAATGTTGTAGCGTTACGTATTAAGTATTTAATTAATTTAAAGAAGTTTGCTTGTGACGTAACACGCGTCTTATACATCGAGACGCGTGCGTCCGGTTTTTGTGATTCTTCGCCATTCGACGCGTGTTTGAGACTAAAATGTCTCAAGTGCGCGGGAGGGCCAGTTTCGAGACGAGACGAGAGCGGATAAGGATGAAGCTGAACCGAGGAGATGATCGTTGCGCTCGTCTTCTCGGCGCTTGGACGAGGAGCGTGGGTTTCGGTGCGGCGCGCGCGCGGCCATGCATTCCGATAAATAACGAAACAAAGGAGCTGCGAGGCCCACCCCGCCCCATCTGGTCCCGGCACCGGGCCCCGCCGCCATATTTACATCCGATAACGAGCCGCCGGCAGATATTTACATTTTTAATAGCATAAACCCACAGAGCCTCGGTCGGCTCGCTCATGGCAACGCTTTCCTCTCCTTCCCGTTCCCCTTTCCACTTCTCTCTCCTCCCCCTCCCTCTCCCCCCGGCCCTGTGGCCGTTCGCCATCAACAACCCCACCGCCGACGCCATTTATTAGCCTTAATTGATCGAAAGGGGTCTCTCCCACCCTCGTGTACTCTCTTTCGTCTTCCCCTTTTCCATCTTTCTATCCCCTTCACGCGAGCCAGAGCCAGTTCGCATTTTTGTCCGAGACGAAATTTCATTAGGTTGCAGCGAGGAAAGGAAACGGGGGAAGAAGCGGATGAGATACGACTGGGGCGAGGAAATGAGCCGTTCTTTTCACCGCGCAGCATATGACGCTGGCGCCTTCGTATAACGATTAGGACCGGCGGCGAGTTAACAGGTGATATACCTGCGGAGAGATCACCCGTGACCGATCTGTTTTACCCCATTTCGGGATAAACCGAGGGGAACGCGCGCCGCGCCGGTCGGTGGAAAATATTCTGTTTAACAGGGAGGCGAAGGAATTCCTGAGTAATTTTCCTACCTTAATTAACTGCGCGTGTACGAGATATCTTTCGACAACTGTATGATACATCAGGGTGAATCGAGAAAGCTACACAAAAAATGTTAGAGCGTATACAATACCTAAGTGATTAAGGAAAGCTTATTAAATGTACGTAATAATTCTCTCGATGGGGTAGGAAGTTTTAACTTCCTCGCATGAGACTTGCGTCCTCATTGTAATCATATAGCCATGTACTATGAAATATGAAAAATAAAATATTACTATACAGTTTGATTTTTTGTATTGCTTTTTTTTATATCTGTGAATATTAGTATTTTATAATCTTATATGGCTGTAAAGATTTTACAATTGTATAGATATTTAACGACTTCTCGATATAAAATATCGTTATTCATTTTACTGTTTCGGTGATCAAAGTTGTCACAACTTATCAAAGTTATAGTATAAATACAATAAGAGCTTAAAATTACAACTTCCTTGAAATATTTTATGTGGTTGAAAAATTAGAAAAAGGAGCCTTTATTATGTACATAATAATTCAGAAATAGAAAAGTTCCCTTAAAAATGTCAAAATATATTTATGAATCACTTATTTATCACGTAATGTGCGCTGTTAAATAATTTGGGAATAAAAGGGTTAAGTAATTTGCTTCCTATTTCTTATTGCGCTTTTCATTTTATATTTTTGAGTAGGAGATTTTTGAACGAGATTCATCCGCACACTTCTTGTTCTACCGCGATGAAGATCCGGCACTTCCTTGAAAATCGAATGACGTCACATAGAGAATCCGCCGTAGCGATAGTATAGCAATACAACGTGTCAGGAAACCGTTTCGTTCATAAAATATCATTACTTTGATTCACGGTTCACGTTAGAGCAATTAGATTGGTAATTAGGCGAGCGTCGTGCACCAAAAGCGGTCGCCCAGTCGCCTTTAACTCATCCGAACCGCAGGAAGGCATAATCTATCGCGGGTCGGATATAAGTTGTTCGAGTTTGAGGTAAGTTAGTATACCGAGGGGGTGGCTGCACCGCTCCAGCCACGGACGAGCCGCATTCGTGGGAGGGGTTAATTGGATGGAGTGTTTGCACTCGCAATTAGCGATTAGTAATTACTTCCTATGCGAGCGGATAGGCGGGTGGAAGGGAGGGGGGAATAAGAAGGGGTCTTTGAGGCTTCGGCTGTTTCGGACCGACGGAGCGATTAATGAGCCAATCGGCTAATAACGCGTCACGCAAGAATACGCGGTAACCGTTTTGCCGTCGCATTGCCATTTGCGTTGTGTACAATGTATTGTTGCCGTTATTACCCAGCTCTTTCTCCCTCTTTCCCGGTTGTTTCACGCCGGTTGTTGGCCCTCGCCAACGTCGTCACTCCCACACGAGGGCCGTGGGCTCGTTAGCGAATTACGACACTCTCCCGCGCGCGCGTTTCATGCATGCAGGGTTAGTAACTTAGAGAGCGGGCAAGCGCGCGTTAATCCATTTTCCGCGGTCAATTGCACAGCGATTGACAAACATCGAAAGGTACAAACATCGAGAGAGCAATGGACTCACGAGACTGAATTGTTAAATAATATTCTGTGTACGATAAATTCTATAAATATATAAAAATGTCTTTCGCACAGCATTATTGTAAAAATATTCTAATTATATGTTTTTATGTTAATTTATGTTAAGTCTTAAATTCATCGTTCGAGGTAAAATATAAATAGTATGCAACATATTTGTAATATAAAACTCGTCGACCTGACGCGGTAATTTCAAGTACGCCAATATCGAAGCATTTCTCGCTAAATACGTATCCAATTACGTGCGTGTCCAATTTATTGTTTTATTACCGTACAAAGTGCTCAATGCTTAATCAAACGACTGTAAGTTTCTGCAGAATGCCTTGTCAGATTTACGCCACGGTAAACATCGAACTCATCGGCGTGGAATCGCCGGCCTGGGAAGTTTGCGGCGAGACGTCCGCGACTCCCCATGCAGCCTGTATCCCCGATAATTGGTCTTACGAGCCGCCATTTAATAAATAAGCGAGACAAACGATCGCCACGCGATCGTACGTTAAAATTCGTAGCGTCGCCCTTCATTTATCCGCCAGTCCAATAAATAAATTCTCGCGATACTTCGCAAATCATCTCTCGGGGTCTCGCGAGCAAGCGTTCGGTAAGAGAGTTTTGCGCGATATGCTCGAGAGACTCGTGGTACCGCGGCGCGGCGCGGCCGCGGCGTCCGCGAGAGGAGAGCAGCTGCGAATTTCTCAGAACATACCGAGCCCACGTGAAATATGTACGCACACGTACGTACGCGCGCGTGTGAAAAGCCCGACGCGGGACAAAGCCCCGCTAATTGGTGCTGGAGCGAGGACGAGAGCGGTGGTGAACGCGCCGGCACACCACCGCACCGCCGCGCACCGGCCGGCTCCGCGGCTCGCGTAATTCCGACTAATTTATTTGATTGCGCCGTCAGCATGCCCGGCGCTCCTCGTCGTAATAAGACTCGCGCCCCTGCTCATCTCTGCCCTACCTGCCCGACCTGCCGTCCGCGGCCCAACCCCCGTCGCCAAGAAAGTAAAGAAACGCCCGCCCGAGTTCGATCCTTCGATACGGTTTCGAGTTTCAATCTTGAGATCGCATCGCGCGCGCGAACGTCGTTTGCTCGACTCGCGAACGACTTGCTCGACCGCGAGCTCGACCGCGTGATTAATTACTGGAAGAGGCGTGAGCCTTGACCGAACTTTTTGCTTGAAATAAAGCTATTCTTACAAAAAAATACATAAAATTGAGGCGGCATGTTAGTATAAATTTTGGAGCGGTAAATAGAAGTAATCGAAAGGTATCAGCGTTTATTTCGCACCTATCAATTTCTCATTAGTTTTTTACACTCGGTATTTTCATAATTATTACAAATGTTGCGTAATGCACTTAGTTTGATTTGTCGACTCTTGTTACATTTATTGCTTGCTCGATATCGCTTTCATATACTTTATTGATATAATTTTTATCTCAATATCTCTTGACCATCTTATTCCACAAAATTTACAATGCGAAGGGAGAGGACGGGGCTTAATACCTTTTAAATCGATTTTGTTTTCTTTAATCTTCAAATTATTTTTACGAAATAAAAATTGCAATTATTTGTGAAATACACTTGACTTAAAGAAATGGCGATTCTGCAGTTACGATTTTTCCTTCTTCCTCCCTTAAGTTTCTGACAAAAGTGCAGATTCTCGCGGGTTCTCTCTGAGTACCTTAACAGCTCCTTAACGAGAATCAAAGGCACGATATCCTCGTGTCATCGCATATACGGACCCATGCGAATGCGCGTGTGGATCAGGTTTCAAATGCGCTGTAGGAACCCTTAATAACAATGTCGCTCGCAGTTAGTACATGGGCGGTAGGTTAGTTAGCTAAGACCGCAGATGTTCGGCGTTTGAGCAGGAGGAAGGAGGAGGGGGCGGGGGCAGAGAAAGAACGGAGGGGCAAGCGGCGAACGCTAATAAAACACAATTAGCGGGGCCGACCAATCAGCGGGCAACGCGGCACCATATACGCACGTGTAAAACCCGCGCGGCATTATTTACAGCCCGCCCGGCGCGTATTATTGGCAGAGCTCTGTTTGTTTTTTGCAATTAGCCGCGCGATGTTGCGGCAACCCGTGGAAGTTGACGTTGAAATTTTCGACAGCCCCTCCGGCTCGTCTCGAAGAACGTGTGTCTAGGACTTGAGACATTGTTTTGGACTTAATTCTCGGAATTGTTTCAGGATATTTGAGTTTGCATAAGCTCGATGCGAGTACCTTCCACAGTGAAGAAGTTAAGTAATTCTTTATGACAAACTGTTCGGAAGCGCGAGGTTGCGCGGGAAGGCGCGAGGTGAAGGACGACGACCGACCACAATAAAGTTCACAGCACGTAACCAAGATTAAGAGATTATAATGTTCCAAAAACCAGATATATACAGTTATTTACAGAGTGTTTCTTTTAGATTGAAAGAACGTAGAAAGCGGTAGCACGCACAGGCGTTGGAATGGCAAGCGGCGGTAGCAGAATAGATTTCCTCGCGGAAAGCGGTGTAACTCAGCGGTATAAGGCGGTCGTGTAGCGATACGTGTTGCGAGCGAAAAAACCGAAAGCGTACTCTTCTCGCCGAAAACAAGGCTCTTTCCATAGTGTTCTAGCAATTTCCACCCATTTTCGGGAAGGTGAATGGCCCTCGGCGACCTACGTCACCGTGCCTGCGTCATGGTTCAATTCGATCATCGTAACATGTTTTCGCCAGAATTGTTTACAGCTTGTATCCTTCCTTTGTTTGAGGCTATGTCATTGCGACCGTTAGATTAACTTTATTATTGCTTGAATGTTCTAGAAAGCGAATATTGGAAGGATCCATGCTGTGAATTTGCAGCGATGCGATTTCTGTAATGCGAGATGTTACGCGAATATTCATTGTCGCAAGCGTACATGCATTGTCAGGCAACCGAACGCGGTTTTCGAGATGCCGTTTATCACGATCTCAAACACAAACGTACCACATCCGTACGAATCATTAAAAATTGTATATGCAATCTATTTAATTCTCTATAAAATTTTTGAAGTTATTTATCATACGTACATATTTTATAATAGTTATTTGTGTAACAAGTGCGGGAAGTTGGACTCGCGTTCGGCTCGTGCGTCCACTCCGCACTCGTGTCCAATTCTCAACCCGCACGTCTTACACACCCTATTTTATATTACAAAGTGCGTGGAAAGTGGCCCATTGCACACGCGTCATCTGTGCGACGGATGGCCGATTCCGCACGCGTGAGAGATTTCTCACTCGAGAATATCTTATGCGGGAATATCTTATTCCTGCACAGGTTTGAGTGGAAAATTTCTCGCGTGGAAAATTGGCTATTTGTCGCACAGATGACGCGCGCGTCATGGGCCACTTTCCACGCATGTGTGATATAAAAGAATAATTTTTGCTAGCTTCAATAATAAGATAGTTTAATTATTTATTCAGTAAGAAATAAAGTTCTCCTGGAAATAAATCCGTCAGTCATATCGCAATATGCTATAAAAATTACCCAACATAATTGGTTCATTTATCTTGAAAAACGCATAAAAGAAATTGCGATACGTAAATCATTTTTCCTATAATGTTTACATTAAATTATACATTAATTACGAGAAGTATTACGATGACATTGCGAGATTACAGGCCTCGATTACTAGTCCTGTTAATCGACTTGCAAATTTAAATCGTGTGCCATAGATTGCGGCTTGTCGCGTACTTATAAACCATGTCCAAAGATTATATCTTTAGTGAAGCCGTCAATCGCGCAGCGTTTAGTAAATAATTTCTAATAACACGGAATGTTATTTTTATTAATTATTTCTAGTAGTAAGAATTTTTACTTAATGCGCTTAATTGCAAATTAGAAAATTTATCAAGTATTATTTTTAATAACGTTCTTATTTCATATATAGATAATTATTTTACGTTTTTCATGCAATTATACATCAAAAGAACAGACATTATTGGTTCTTGAAACTTTCGCTTTTTAGCTAGCGTAGATGAAATAACAAAACGATATAATATGACTTTATTCTAGCGAAAAAAGAGATTTGTATTGGGGAGTACTAACAATAAAGAGTACGAAGAAAGAGATTCTCATAAATGTGTCTTTAACATTCGAAGGATTAAACGGGTAGTTTCAGGCGTATATCCGACGATAAAAGTTTCGTAATTTTATGCAATTATACTGCAATCACTAATTTGAACGGAGAATTTGCGAGCATGGGGGGGTTGTACGTAACGTTTCCAGAACGATGAAATTTTAAACGCGAGGGTGGATCGTTTGTGTAATGGGATAACGGGAATCGATGGGTGGATATAAAGACGTAGCTTACACCGCGGGGGAACATCAACCCTCGCTCGTGAAGCCAATCGAGCACGAACAACCACCCTAATCGCGGAGCGCCATTGGCTCGGAGTTACCCCAATTCTATTACACCTTCTGTCATGGCCATTTATAGCGTTTAATCGACCAGACCGGATCATAATATGGCGGCGATAAACCCCCCGATTGAGCCATGCACATGCCATCTCATCCCCCTGAGATGTTTTTATCGTTAAATGGAAAAGTCAAAATTTGAGGTTTCGGGGTAAACGCGAACGCTCGAACATTCTAAATATCTTAAATCGCATTTGATACTTTAATTATTAGTCATTAGAAAAAAAAATAAACTTTAGGAAGAAACAAAATAACGAGAAAAATTAATTAATGATATTCTAAATCAAATAATAAATTTGATCAAAATATTGCTGCGTTTTGGTGGTAATTTTGTTGAACTTTATAATATTCAGCGATTATGGAAAACTTTAATAAACTACATAGCCTCCTTATCGTGAAAATAATTGGTGTAGCACTCTCTAACGTGGTAATAAATATATTTAAGAATATAAAAATTTCTAAAATGTTAAAAAATAATATCATCGGATAATTCGAACTTTTAGCTTAAAATAAACAGTCTTTTATCAAGTTTGACAGTAATTACTACAGTAAAGGTAGCTTTAAAACATTTTTACTCGCTGTACCGCGGTTGTTAAGTCAACTACTTGAGCTCGCTTATCTATGCGTCTGCACAGTGGGTAATTATTTATACCCACTTTTAAATATTTACCTACAAAGTATGCAAGAGTACACTAATAATACCCGCGCGGCATTAATGTGGCGATAATTATACGCTTCTGTCCTCCTTCCGAACGTCGATGACAAAGTACACTGGAAAAATTTACAATTGTACGCGGAAATTACTTTTGAGTAGCAATAATCGTGTGGGAAGGTGTTTCATCTTCGCGTGTGGATTAATCCATTATATTTGTCTTTAATATAAAATTGTACCCAGGCGCTTAACAAGTTTTGGCTGATAACACACGCTAACAGTTTCTTTTCTAATAATGATTTTCTCTAAATAGCTGCCACTTGTCTATTTTCAGTTCTTTCCGCCAAGCGGAATTCGTTAACTCGATGATGCACCGCGATTACATTAAATTAGCAATTCTTATTTTGTACGCGCTTATCTGTATATGCTACATAATTCGTTTTACGTGTCTCGTAAACTTGATCGGGTTCCCGTGATCGGTCTATGAGTCGGACAATGTACACAGATACATGTTGAAGATTAAAGAGTCGCAATGTGGGTATAACGTAAGCCAAGCAAGACCGAATGCAAAATGGGACGCACCATCCCAGCCTTCTCAGAGATAACTAAAGAGTGTTGTAATTACACAAACACACGGTGCACACACATTACGTTCGATAACGATGACGTACAAACCAATATATATATTCTGATTTGTTATTAACTAAAATACCTAATCTATCTAATTTTTCGGCTGCGCCGACTAATTGATTAGTAAGCCGTGCGATACTCGTCGCCCCACCCTCCCTGGCAATTAATATCGCGCGTTCTGAAGTATATGTATATTGCGTTGCGCGTGTACATAATTTGTTAATCAATGATCTATCTTGTTAATTACCCGATAACAAGCCGATAGTTCATCGAGTCGCGGGGAGAATGAGTCAATGAGTTTCCGTTATCGCACGAGCTCGTTTCGCTTTATCGGCCAACAACTAAATGGTAATTCACTATTTATTCGTCGCAAGAAAGTCGAGTAATGCGCGTTATCGTTAGCCGCGCAGGTATTTTGCATATCGGTTAACTAGAAACTCGGCCGCGCTGCGCTGCTACGTGCGCGGCAGCGGTTTTTTTCCGTTATTCCGCGCTCATATCACTTCTTCCGCAAACCGTGTTCTAACTGTGCGGATGCTGCGACCGGGTTTTCGAAATGTCGAAAACATGTCAATTTGTAGGGGTATATCTTCATATTCGCGGAAAAGGCTACAATCGTTTGCTCGCATGAGTATCAGTAACGCTCGACAAACAAATATCTTGAATCACTTCAATCAACTATTCGAGAATTAAATATTTAATTACTAAATATTAAAATATTTAATTACATCTTTGCAATTCTAACTTTTTAAAGTAATTGCTATAGCTGAATAAAGCTGGCTCCGAAATTATATGCTTTAATGAATGTAACACAATTCGAATTTTTTATTTAATAATGTGAAGAAATTAAAAATGAGACTAAAGCCAAACGAGCGATGAGAATACAAATTATCCTTTTCAAAAATTTTCCGCAATTTAGGAATTACTTCTGGGAGGGAGGGGCTTGCGAGAGTGATGTAATAATTCGCTCCAGATCTCTAATTGGGGATCGTTTCAATCTACACCGTCGATACGTGTCGGCAATAACGACAGCGATACAGTTTTTGCTAGATCCATGGGCGGACTAATTTCGAGTTAATCGCCGTCTTATCGCGATCTACCGACTATAAATGCGCCTTAATTAACTCCGCCGTTCTTATAAGGGCGGCCGGTTTTTGCTGAATCTCTCGCACAAAAGGCACTCGTGGGGAAAAAGTAAACCCTGGCACTGCGGTTTCTCAAGCCCCCGGAATGTCGTGCTGATGCGGCTTTGATCGCGGAGGTAACTGATCGTCTTGCGAAAGCCCGATGTCACGATCGATCTTTTGTCCCCCCCCCCCGATATTTCTTTCCGTGGAATTTAATGAAAACATTCGCACGTTTCCTCGAAACTAATCTCCAGGGTGTTATTATACGCGACAATTTTTACGAACCGCTTCAGGAATTATAATGTTTTACGAGTCGCGAGCTGATCGACAAGGACTTCCAATCTATATATCATGTATTACATACATTTTTGTGTATCTGATATTGCACTATGTCCATTAAAAATATGCCGCGTTCATACCTCTGTCGGAATTGATAATTTTCCGATATTTATGGCCGCAAGAATTAGACCTCGTTTTTTTTTCTTAGAACCGCATGCGAAACGTGTCGCGAATTCTTTCCCGGTCGCAAACTTCACACTCGATTTGTGTGTAAACACATACGAGACTATATCACTCAAATTATTCCCATATATCGCCGTAATTAAGGATTCCGTAGCACCGTATAATCAACGCGCAGAATGGATTTTTTATACGACGGCAAATTACATAGATCTACTAATAATTACACTTCCAACTTAATCAACTCAATAATTAACTTGTCTACCAGATAGCCTTAGAATATGATATACCTGTCACCTATCATATAAACATAGTCGCTTATTTTTATTTATGAAGCAACAAAGTTCTTTTTATCTATCGTTATATGTTTACCAATATTTTTGTATATTATTCACTTTCGTGTAACTTTTTCGAAAATTACTGCCATCCATCATTATACGTATTTTTGATAATATAATTGTCTGGATTTGTGTTGTTATGAGGATTATTATGAGATAGTATTTTGTTCATTTTCTTTCTCGCTTCTCGAATAAATTATACGTAAAAAATTAAAGAAAAGATTAAAAGATTTTAAAAAATATTATAATAAAATTAAATAAGAGATTTAAACCAATATAATCGAGAACAGCTTTTAATACTCGGCAGATGTCAAGCGTTCACAAAAAAAATACATGTATCTAAATTTTAATTTTTAGACACGTGGAAGAATGAATTTCAATTTTAGACTCCGTGGGAATATGAATTTTAATTTTAGACAATATTAGTGGTGGTTTCTATAAACTTCATAATAGAAATGTATTGCGTAAACTCTATATATATTTATTTATTCGAGATAAGTATCAAAAGTATCTCGACAGCTTT
This sequence comes from Temnothorax americanus, assembly GCF_048541705.1. Lineage (NCBI taxonomy): Eukaryota > Metazoa > Arthropoda > Insecta > Hymenoptera > Formicidae > Temnothorax > Temnothorax americanus. The sequence continues at coordinate 874,547 of NW_027509688.1, read as the reverse complement.
AAGGTATTCCATTCATGACACCAAAGTCTTAAAAGAATTAACTGATTTTTTGGTACGAGAAAGTTAAAATGCATATCTTTACGCTAGAAAAAAATTAAACCACATTACCGAACATATAAAGAAGAATTATGACTTTGAAAATTCGATATTTTTATCGAAAAAGTCTATTTTCTACATTTTAATGAAATAATTTGTTTATCTCAAGATTTCAGATATTATAAATATTAACTGCGCTACATATTCGCTAAACTCTATACTTTCGATAGTGCCGATAAAAATACAGAGTCACCGAATATTTAAACAAAATATTTATGTTAAAAGTTGACTTGAAATATGGTTTATAGATGAATATTTTTTATGGCGACTTTCAAGGAATTATTTGGCAACGCTGGCGCTGCAAGCTGTGCACTCATGTCACACTTCAGTTCATATAATGTACAGTTTATTATCAACTTTTATTTTCACAAATTGTCCCTTATTTTTGCCCACATTACTCCTTACTTGTTATGTTTCTTATCACATATTATTATTATAAAATATCTCTTTGATAAAAAGAAAATGTCACAATATTCTTTGATTGATGAAATTGACACTTACATTGACACTTTTGTTATCAACTTCACATTTTACAATCAACGCCCTGAAAAGCGCAGCGTTGCCATATTGTTCTGACAGTAAAATTTGCCGAAAAATGAAAAATTTCTAAATACACATAATATTTTCACTTCTTTCTTATAATTAAACATAATAATCAATTATAACTTGATTTTATATAAGTTTAATGCAATATACAAGAGTCCGCTGAGGCCCTGCTTAAGCGCCTATACAAAATACGCTCCTCCGCGAAAGGAATACCTTAAAACGCGAATTCGCCGATATTGCAATTGTTTTAATCGGCGCGCACGAGTGACGAAAGTGGACTGTCTAAAAGACTCACTTGGCGAACGCTCGTCATCCTGCGCGGAAAGCTCCGTTTCCTCGACGTCGACGAGGCTGCGGATGCTGAAGACGCTCTTCGCCACTCTGGTCTTCTGCAGATCACCGACGCCTTCCGCGGCCCTTCTGGGCGTCGTGCTGAGATCCATCGCCGATACTTCGCACTATTTTCGTAGGCGGGAAGGAATCGGCATCTCACGTCCTCTCACCGTACGCACCGAGATCGTGTCGTCTCCGTCGTCGGCGTTGTCGCTCGCATCTTCGGCCTCGTGACCTCATTAACGAATAAACGAGCGAATGTTGTCCGCGAGAAAAGCCAGTTTCCCCTAGTCTCCTTAACTTCGCCGATCGTCGATGCGCCGAGATCGACTCTTGCTACTCTAATTTACAGCTCCAATTGGACGGACTTGATAACAAAACACTTTAACACGTCGTTCTCCACTTATCTATAATATTTTCTTGCAAAACGTTGCAGCAGCAAACGTTTCTCGTTTTCCTCTCCTGTTTCTAAATATCAACGAGAACTTTACGACAACTCGATCTCGATCGCCGTCAACTTGCCCTGTCAACTTTGACGACTCCGTTCGAATTCAATTTTACGGAGCTCGACTTTCAAAAAGAGGCTACTTCGTTCACCTGCCGCTTATCTTTTTTATTCGGATTGTAGCACACGCAGATATGTTGCACCTAAGATAGCAGACCGCGTCGTCAGTTCGCCGCAATATATTTCCGAGAATTCGACGATAACTCAGTTTTTAAACTGAAACCAGTTTTTCCGCGTAGCAGATGCAATGATCATATATCACACGTTATCGATTGCACTTTTTTTTTCTTCCTGGTCCCGGAAATCGATTATCTCGAGTGTCTGACGATCGCGTCTTGCAACGTCGCGCTACCACCTGGCAGATCGTCTTCTCGCGCGATCCAGGAAATCTCTCCCTCGCGAGCCGATCGTCCCACCCATTGGGCGGAATCGACGATCGCTTCGCAGCACTTCCACTTCCGGGCGAGGAATGATCGTTCTCTCCGCGCGAGAATGCCTCCAGATGGATCATCGAGTTCGGTGTGTTATCTCGATTCCGTTGACCGGAAGCGCATTATCGCGTCAATCGTTATCAGCGCGATGCCGATCGTGGCCTGGCGTCGCTTCGCGCGAGAGCTTACTCTTGCCGGGCCCTGTAAACACGCTCACACGCACACGCGCACGCGTCTGGAAAGGATCGATGAACTCTTTCACGGTTCACGTTGTCCAACTCTCGGTCCCGTCCTTGCGTTTACAAATCGCGGCGCCTGATTCGATCTTCCTTCCGTTTTCGCGCAGACCACGACCAGTTTTTTTTTTTTTTTTAAGGACCGGTCAGTTTGGGGCGGGAGGGGATTCGCCGTAAATCGAACAAAGTAAGCCCCTCACGCGATCACTTCCGATTTTCGATCAGCTGACGCTCGACACGTGACGACGGAGGACAATAGGACGTCGAAGACCGTGTGGAGTGACAGTTTCATCAATCCGAGACTTTTTTTACGGAAACACATCAAAATCGCTAGACGCAAAATCTCGGCATTCAATAAGGATTGCGATTGCAGTTATGAGATTATTTAAACACTACAAATGGGTGGAGCGAGTTTTATTTACAAATTGCTGATGCCGCAAACTCGATTTGCTACAACGTCCGTGGTCAGTCTCTAATGGTCGATTTGGACACATTTATCGAACTCTTCGAGATGGAATAAATATTATTTTCCCCATATGCAATATTTATATAACTCAAGGAGTGATATCATTGCACATTAATCCACGTATATACTCAACAAGTATAACAACGTCTTTTCCGAAATATAATGTAGAATCCCGTAGTGACTGTTCCAGTTCGCGCAGACGTCATATCCACGTAGAACACACCGATTCTTCCTCAAACTAAAACTATTTGCGCCACAATGTCCACGCTCGTTTAATTTCTCAAAGTGGCGTCAACATAGGAGATCATAACACCTCTTGTCACCCAAAACATTTCCTCTATAATCACGGTGGTACACGGCTCGCAGGTATCGCATATACACGCAGGTGTCGTATCCAATTAAGAGTACGTTCCATATCGAACCGATTGCTCGCGTATAGCAATTTGCATCACGCACACTTTTCTAACTTCGCGACTTCGCGATCGGCGTGCCCCTCGGGCATGTCGCGCGTAATAACGAGCGCAACGACTGTCACCGGACGTTCATCGGTCTCTCACCCGCGCGGTGGGACAGCAGCCGGCTCGAGAGCGGGCTTGACAGCTCCGGTCATGACGGTACGGAACCGTTCGAAGAGAGGCGAGAACGCGAAGCCGTAGGCGCGCGACGCGGCACACACGCGTATCGCGAACTCCTGGCCGGCAATGTGCGCCGCCGCGTTCCCTCCACCTCGAGGAGGTCGATCGCTCGCGCTGCCCCAAGGTGATACCAGGTGGTAGAGGGGAAGGTGTGGAAAACCCGCGGACCGCCTTCGTGGTATAAAATGGAGTTGGGCACGGGTCGAGGGCCCGCCCATCGGGCTCCACCCATACAGCAGCTCGGCGACGAGAAGGGTTGACGGACCGAACTCTCTTCTCTTCCGGAGGCTGTTCCCGCTGACGAGAAGAGATAAGTCGACGCTTCGCGTGCGCGCGGACGTCTCGACGCGTGCGTCTTTTGATTTTCGATGTTCCTGGTGCGAAAAGTAATTATCGATTTTATCGGGTCTTTCGAGGATTATCGCGGGAATTCTGGAGGCTTAAATTCATATGTGGACAAAGGCGATTTGATAACGTTGTGATAGTGATTTACGGACGTACAGATTGACATCGGATCTCTAAGATTTTTTTATCATGAGAAAAGAACAAAGATTTATTATTCAAATTTATTTTATGTCTACAAATGTGCGAGAACTTAATCGTTGCGAAATCCCATTGAATAATTACGCATAGTAAGAAGGTGAATATAAGTTGAAAATTTTTGAAAAGATGAGTTTTGTTATTTTTCTTACGCTAAATGTTTAAAGTCAGTTAACATCATATAATCCTGCTTAACAAAACGCAAATGTTCTTTCTTTCTTTTTTAAGACTGAAGTCTCGTTTTGAAGGCAAATTAGGTAACAATAATTAGACATCAAATTAAAAACTGAAGCAATTAAAGCAATTAAACATTAGCTCATTTTACTTTAATCACTCTTTAACTATAATATCTTTGTTACATATATTACGATAATATTTTAATATTTAAATAGTTTTTATGCGACATTTTTACGCACTACTTTGATTTTAACACTCTTGTTATTTCATTAAACTTCTCATTACTTATTATTATATTTATTTATTATATATTTCTCTTTTTCTCTCTCTCTCTCTGAAGATTAAATATAAATCAGAAAATTCTGTGCTTAAAAAATAAAAAAGAAAAAGAAAAGGATTTGAGAATCGGCTTTTAGGAATTGGAAAAGATAAAGGATATTTGTACAAGTAAACAAGTTCAATAAGTAATTCTCTTCGGTTTATTTCATATGTAGTATTGATTTTTATTACAATACGTAGTGCGTTTAATAATTCGCCATAGTAACCAGCCATTAGAAGCACCTCGAACGGCGGGAGATTGCGAAGTGACAGGTTTTTGATTATGACACCAAACGTTTTTTTTACGCAGGATAAGAAAAAATATACCAACCCATGGTGCATGAGTTCAATCCTTTTAAACCTATTATTTACAAAAGATCATCGCAATTAAATATAAATTTGATTTTTCGTGCATTGCTCAATTGACGTAAAAATAATACTTTAGTCTATATATTTAATAGAGGAGATAGCTCCGACTTTTCGCTTTATTTATATATGGCTAAATTATTTTTCCACCTTGCGTAATATAGGGTAAGAGCGATTTACGCAGATCGTAATGACAGGTTGAAAATCGCAAAGAAACAAAGTTAAAAGATAATAAAAATGCAAATCGGAAAGAGATCACATTCGATGCGGGTCCGCTAATAATACTGCCCTTTGAGGCGCTTCGCATCGCTGAATTTTATTAACGGCAGACTCTGCCCTGCACAATCCGACGAACACAATTAATCTGGGTGAGTAATACAATTCCGCAGTGACACGTCGCTTTACAGACATCCCTACATGACTACGATCAACGCAAAAGAATCTCGAACGAATCGAAATGGGGAGGAAGGACGATGCGCGCGTCCACTGTGTCTCGCGAATGCGCGAATGCTAACATCTAACGAGGTTCGAGGACGAGCTGTATTATATCTTGTAAGGAAGTCGTAATTTTGTACTTCTAATCACGAAAAATTGGACTCGTAATTCTTTCGCGATATCTATATAATAACGTTCTCCCGACGCAGGAAGAGAAATCAAAGAAACAAAGTAAATATATATTATGTAACACGTGCACGGAAAGTGGCCCATTGCGCACGCTACGCGTGCGTGATGGATCACTTTCCACGCACTTGCAACATAAAATAGGGTATGCAAGTCGTGCGTGAAGATGAAAATTCCCGGGCTCGTGCGTCAGTTCCGCACCCGGGAATTTTCATCTTACAGCACTTGTTGCACAAATAACTATTTTCACACGAATAATAAATTACGTAAAAGTGATCAACCCCGTTTTTGGTATGTTTCAGTATGTATTTGGATGTAAATTCTAAACGAATATTCTAATGAGAAGCAATCTGTCTCTGTTTTATTAGAAATTTGTACGTAAAAACTCGGAGACTCTTGTACATTTGCCCATAAAAACAAGACGTAGAATTGATGATCTGATGTGCAAAGAATAGCGCAGATTATCTGGAATACAGACTAACAAATTAAATTCATATTTTATTCTTGCGGAATATTACACAGTTCGAATTGTGGTAACCAACGTAAACTAAAAACTAAAATGAGAACCCGACGTGAGCCAACATTGTCGTGTTATCGCAACTTTGTCGCTTTTTGCAAAACGATCTCGATCGTATGTGAATGCCAATCGCAGTAAAACTGAAAATATGTCTTCCTCGCACGCCATCGCCTGTTACCACGAGCAACGACAAAATACCGCTGTCATCAGATAAGTACGCAAGAGGAAGAGTAATAATTAGAAATATGAGTGGAACTGCATGGACTGGTAATAAGATGATTAACTGAGTTCGCAATTGAACTCACCATAGCCTTAACGCAAAATAGGCGTGCAGCCTCGGCAGCAGCGAGAGACGAAGAAGACAAGCAAGTGAATCTCGGACTATCGCAGCAAAAACAGATCAGTATACTATTATCACCAAAACTTTGATGACAAAACGCGAAAATGCTCGCAATCGTACGTTCGCTGTGATCACGCGCAGAAAAACTTGTATAAGGTCGTCGTCTATCGGAATCGCCGACCATGCAGAAATCTCATCTCCGGAAAACTACGAACTAAAGTGAAGAATCTCCCTCTCGTGTACGGACTTTGTCAAAAACTGTACATCGCTTTAACAAAAGTTTGACAGAGACATTAAGATGCAAATGTAAAAGAGAAATGTAAAGAAAGCGTTCTTCGTTACAATGCTAATTTACGTTAATTCCTGCTTTAATCTCGACGAAGATTATTCAAATGAAATTTGTCCTCGAACGTGAGTGTGAGAAAAAGATATATCTTTGGCACAATAAATATGAACGTGACAGTTATCCGCGTGTACGGCCAATGCCATGCGGTTGTCGCGGCCTCTCAATTCTCTCTTTATTCTACTCCCTTGATCCACGGCACTTGAGATCTTTCGCGTTCCTTCACGCTGATACGAGATGATCACGTCGACCGAAATTAAAGAGATGAACATCGTAACATAGGGCAATTATAATTAATGATAGTAGACTTAACACCTAATGGGGTTATTCGCAATTAACGGTTTCGGGTTCTTAATTACTCGGGAACTTAGATAACGCAAAGTAAAGTACAGAAATGCTTCCTGCTTGGCCTAGGAATACTAGAAAAATCGTCTCGCCGACTTCGAAGAAATTGTCGGAGGATTTCTCAACAATTCAGGATGGCGTCGCACCGACGTTTGCTAAACGAGATCTAGGAGAGACGGAAGAAGGTATATTAAAATACAAAGATATCCTTAATCGGAATTGCTCTAACGTCATTAATATTTACGATCCTCAACTAATATGGTTATTTATATTGCAACCCAATTTAGAACACATCAAGCAGGAAATCGCTGTGATGAATAACTGCTAATAGAAAGCTCTCCCTCGATGCGATTCACCCTGAAATTGAAATCACGAGTCGCTTTACGTATACCAGCTTGAACACCTAGGCCTTACTCGTGCCTTTTAACAACCGTACTTGACGCGACATCGGTAACCAGTCGCGGTTCACCCTCGACATCGGCAATTATTAACGCTGCCTACATCGCGTTAGCAATTGTTATAGCAATCGCCGATTGCTAATTTGAAAGTTTCTACCTAACTTCTGCTCGTGCAGAGGCTTACCTATTTTTTGACGCGGCATTTCTTTGGAGGCTAAAACAGGGAGATGAGACATTCGCTTTCGCGAATTACGAGTACCGAATATCGACCCTCCAAGTACACACTTTTTACAAGTGCATATATTTTTATATCGCGACTTTTATTCTTACACTCATTATATATTAAAGAACATATGTTGAATAACACATAAGCGTAATATAATAATTATATAAATATAGTCTTCCTTACAATATACAATATTATGGTAATACAAATGATGTGATTATTAATATATTAATTATTTTTTAAATTATATGTAATTATTTAAACATAACTAATTTTTTAGATGATATCCGATTTTTATTTAATTCATTAACTATCTTCGTCGCAAAAAATAAGCAATTTCTTTCTCGTGCTTAATAATACCAATATATTTACCAAAAATTAAATTAATAAAATAAATTATCATATAATAGTCACAACAGAAAATTAAAAAATATGTAAGAACATATTAAAAAAAAAAACATATAGCTCAATTGTGCGAATTAAAGTCAAGATTTTTCATTGGAAATAGCCACTCTCTCTTGGAGGGAATAAATTCTTCACTTCTAGATTCAGTTAAGTTCTCAATTAAGTACTATCAGCAGGCAATAAGATTTACTTAAGGGTACTAACAATTCGATACGAGAGATAATATCTCAAAATGAATGAATTCATTTACATGCACTATTTCCGTTTAGGGCTCGTAACGATAATGAAGCGATCGAAATCAAAGATTCGTGCGTTAACACGATGCATTACGTCTTTGGGGTGCTCGTATTTACGGGTTGCCAGCCTAAGTCTACAAACTCAGCTTATAGCGACGCATCATGCACGCGAGATATTGGATCACGGATACACAGGACTACACTATTCGAAAGCTCGGATATCTTTGGCAACCTAGCGAAATCGAGCCTTAAGCCCCTTGCACAATGCCAGGCAAGGCAACGGGCAATAGGAACAGGAAATAATCAAAAAATCGTTAAATATAATCTAAAAAATTCGAATGCTACGATTGGTTGGCAACAGGCAATAGGCACAGAATTTCCAACGTGACGGAAACTCTGTGTCTATTGCCTGTGTCACTGTTTATTCTGCATTTATACATGATTTCTGATTTCTATTCCCTGTTCCTATTGCCTGTTGCCTTGCATTGTGCAAGGGGCTTTAAGACTGGATGTCTTCATCTCTCTTTAACCAGGATTTAATTTTTATACTTTTGATTCGCAAAATGGGATTGGACAATTTTATCTTTTATATTTTTTTTTATAATAGCGTGAGGCTTTTAAGTGGACATGCAGCCTAAGGATCTCGATAGGTCCTCCCAATATCTCCAAATTCCGTCTAGTCGCTCTACAAAATATCCGTTCCTATCCCGAAACTTCGAACAACTCGACTGCATCTACGAGCAAAAATAAGCATCATCGTGTCTATCGGTCATTTTCCGATATAAAATTCGTTACATCTAATTAAGTGTGTCATGGTTGACCGCAGTCTATCGTTATGTCGAGTACGCGAATTTGCGTGCGTCCGAGAGATTCGCGTAGCGATTTCAAATAAGAAAGAAATTCCGTTGCTCGGTATTAACACCCCGAAGTTGCTTATCGTGCGAAGGGACGTAAGAAGAGAGCTTTTTCTTCACGTAGATTAGCTTAGTGCGCGACCGATCGTTCGATGCATCGCTCTTCGCGGCGATTTCGAAAGCGATTCGTCGGTTCCTACGCTACAGACGTTACGTGGCGACAAAGCGACTTATTGTCGGTTTGATAAAGAATCACTTCACAGAAACTCGTCGTATTCTAAGAATGAGTCTCGAACTAGCTTCGAGATAATCTAGTTACTGCAAAAATCCAACAAATGTCTTCTAGATGTCCAAAGAATATGCGCGTCTTACAGACATCAAAGGAACATTTTACAGATCAGCACATCCTTTAGAAACCTAATAGATTCGTGAAAGATTAACACGCACGCCTCTTACGTCCATTTCAACCGATGTAGATTAACTTTAATCTTGGTTTAACTTACTTATTCTTTTCTAATTCTCTTAAAACTAGAAAAAGATAAAAAATCAACTAAACCGAGATTAAAGTTAATTTACGTTGATAGAAATGGACATTAGACGTCTAATGGAAGTTTAAAAGATTAGTATCTTCTTCAGGCGTCTTTGCGACCCATCTTTCAGATACCTACATGTATAATATAATATCATCTAAAAAGCATGTTGAATTCTTTGTTCGTTTGGTATATAATAAGTATCGCTATTATAAACCTAAATCCTAGTTTCGTTCCGAGTTTTGATTTTAATCCTTAACTGGGGAAGGTAGGGGGAAAGTTCAAATAATATCTGGATAATCTGCCATATGAAATTATTTGGAATTTTTAATTCAATTAAAATATTAAATTCTTTTTCAAGAGTTTTTAATTATTTTATTGAATTAATATTAATCTATTTGATTTAATCTATCAAGCTATTTTTTAAATCAATTGTTTAAAAGCTGGATAATCAGTTAAACCATATGGTCCAAATCAGTTAAGGATTATTGAGTTACTGACACGCGAACACTTCGTTCGCGCTAAAACCGAAGCAGCCGAGCAAATTCTAATTCAGTCCTCACGATTGAGAGGAGAGAAGAGTCGCGTCGGGCTCTTCGTCTGTCTCTGTCTCGGAGCACATCTCGAGTGCATATCCGTTTCCGAGTTTTGAGCACATCCGTCGCTGTTACCTCGCTCGCGGCTCATCGTCACCTCTTTCCCTCTCCCTGCGCGGGAGGGAGACAGACTTCGGACTCTTTCACCAGGCGATCTCGCGAATTAGATAGTCTGGCGCTAAGCAGGCACGTGGTTCGGCATGCTCGAGAACGTCTGCAGGGGCGAGCGTGTCTGATGGAACCTCAGCAGCTCGGACACGGTGACCGCGACACGTACAACCCCGCGACCTCCCTCCAGGACGTCGCTGGCGCAGCATACGAGATTCTGAAAAATCAGTAAAAAGCACATACGCTTTTTTAGCACCTCTGTTTTTCTGTCGCGCAGAAATTGTCATCTGTCTCGAATAAAAATGTGGAAATACATATAAAAAGAAAAGAAAAATGCCTAAAAAATATATAAAAAAAAGCTTGTTATTCCTTTTAAGTAGCTTTACGGCATGTTTTTAGACAACTGTATTGTATCGAAATATTCTAGGCGAGATAACGAGAAATGTGGTTTATCTCAATACAACACGCGTACATCATGCGAATAAAAATAGAATACCGCGAATCTCTTACCCATGATCAGTATAAATGTCGAAAGTATCTTATCAGACGTGCGTCGGGTGATATCAGAAGCCGGATGGTAAAAACCCGATCTTAAGCGGGAAACGTTTGAATAATATGCGGATGCATAAATGTATGAATCGAGAGAATGAATCTTTCATGAAATAGAAACAAAGGCGAGACTAGATAGTGCCTGAACACGCATAAAAAAGAATGCAAGGTCGAACTCGGTTAAGAAACACAAAGATTTTTTGAGAATATTGAAAGGAATGATAAAAATATACAGTAAAAAATAAAATGTTAATCGTAACATTTTTCAAATGTCCCAGAAAATCCACTCTAAATTTTGAATTAAAATAACTCATTCATCGTGTGTTACTTGTTGACAAATTAGAAATGTTAATTTATTGACACTATATTTTACATTTTTATATTTGTTCTTTTAACTTTAAGTATAATGTAAAAATAACTTGTAAAAAAATGTCAATATAACATATTTGAATAAACGATAGTTATTTCAACTTAAGAGAAATGTAATTTTGAACATTTGATTGTAGTAAATTTGATTATTTTGTATGTCAAAGTTTACGATTATTTGAAAGAAGATTTACTTTAACTTTTGTTTATGTTAAAATAACTTTAAGGCGTGTTGATTTTTTGAAATAATTATGTTAAAAGAACTCAAAATAATATTCAATTTCTAAATGACATACATAAAGTGTTAAGTTATCACGTTGACATTAATATAACACATGAAAATGTTACGAAAATAATAACATAGCTGTTGTATGTTAATTTTACATTGAAATAATAGTCAAATCTTGGTAACACAAGAAAATTTTAACACTTGGACGCACGATTTTTTACTGTGTAATAATAATGTAAAGTGCATTAAATTTTAAAATAAAAATTATCTTGCAAAAAATGTAAAAGCGTCGAGTTTGTGAAAAATATAGTGGAGTAAAGAAATGAATATTGCAATTTTCCCCCAATTAGTTGTATTCCATTAATGAGCGAGCGTAGAATTTTAAGAAAAGGATATTTTATTACAAATGGCTATAGTATTACAATCATTATGTTTTTTTACCCATACAATCAATGTTACAGAGTATACCTCAAAGGAGAAAAAAACAAGGTCGATGATATCGCTGTCGTCCGAGCGGCGAGACAACTAAAGAGATTCAGTTCTTGGTCGATCGATTCGGCGAAAATCGAAGGAAAGATGCGATGATTGTCTTTTCGCATTACCGTATCGCCGCTAGGACCCGTTCCCTTTAATAATGAAGCGTAAGGGATGGCGGACAAGTGTCGTACATATAACACATCGTTTCATAAATAAATTAAATATGAAAGACAGAAAAACTAAATACACATTGTAAGACTTGCGAGATACGATATCTGTAAATACGACGATCTGTGGATCGTTCGATTCATGTAAATTCGCGCGTTTACATTGGTAGCTCAATCGTAATCGTTGAACAGCGATGCTTCGGATCGAATCGGGTCGAATAATTGCACTCGTCAAAATTATAGGCAGTATTTGGCTGATAAATGCACGTATTTCTTGAGTACGATAAATACGATTTTACTTAGAAATTCGATTCACTTTCGAATCACTATTAGATTGTTGTTATTATTATTCATCTTGTAATGCAGCAAGAATGAATGATCCGTGAATTAATTCGAAAAAATTAGATATTAAATAATTATCAATAATAATTAGTTAAATTACCAAATAATTAATGATTCATTAAATTAACAACACATCTAATTATATTTTATGTATTTACAAATTTTATGTTACAATAATTGATGTAACAATACATCAATTTTTAAAAATTGTTCCAAATTTCTCCCTTAAAATTGGGAAGCTTAAGAAGTCTAAGCGGACATATTTAAACAAAATTTGATAACTCACTTGAGAAAAATCTTTGCAAATACCTACTAATAGTTTGATTTAAAAAAATGTCCTTTTTCTTGTAATCAATACTGAACGTTAATGAACAATCGCGATTTCCAATAAAATATGGAAATTAAACCCGACTCGATCGAAACAGCACAAATGCGTTGTGCGTATATGCGTTTTTTCGAGATCGGTTGACGCTGAGCGCTTTGTTACGCGCCAAGATCGCGTTGGGACGAGTCGATCGTGCTGAGCTCGTCGATCCTGAGGCCATCGCTTAGGCCATATATCTATTCAGAAAGAAATTATTGTCTTGACCTCGGCAGACATGATCGATCGTGCAAGTGTTGAAGCGTTTAAAGAGACGCCGCGCGCCGCGGAGAATAAATATAAATATGTATATAAATAGACACGAGAAGCTTTAGCAGCTTAAGGAAACAACAACGGACGAAAGTACACCAAGCACCAAGTGGATTTAACGAGCTAGCGAATAATTTAATTGACTTACATACGTACGCTAACGTAAAAAAAAAAAGAAAAAAACAAAAGAAAAAAGATCAGAAACGAACTAGCTTCAACGAACTATATATCAGTTTTCATATAATATATCTATCTCTCTCTATACATATATATTTCTGCATATATAAGCTTTCTCTCTTCGCGTACTTTACAAAAATTATACATAAGCTAAACGCGCAAACGGAATGATTTCGTATTTTTCTCCCCCTTTAAGTACCTTTTCGTCTCGCAAATATTCTTAATAGCGATGTAGCCTCTTGCGAAAGCGAAAATCTATTGGTAAAATTTCAATGCTATACGATCTACGAGATTGACCCTCGACTAGCACGACTGAATCCAATTTAAGTACAGAATTTTTATTCTACGTATGAAAACCTTAGCTTGTGTGTGAATTCAATCTAACGATTGGTTTCTAACTGACCACTTCTTAATAACTTTTATAGCAGTCGTTAATATAATCGCCGTTATAAAATCATTGTGCAAAGATACGAAGATTTAACATTAGGCAATTACGTAGATCAATCGTGGACCGTTGTGCTAAGCAAAACTGACGATATATAAAGCACGCTGGTATATGCGCTAAGTCCGAATCCAGTCTTAAGTTGTTAAGAATACTACTCTAATACTCCGACATCTCGTCCAATTCTAATGAGAATAATACTGACTCGACGTGGCCGCCGTCGCCACGACCATTCGTATTCGCGTCCCCGCGAAGGATCATTAGGCACCCGTCGTAATGATCGATGATTAAACGTAATGGAATATCCGGATGATGACTTGTCATCGTTCGACCGTTCGTTCGTTATTCCATAATGGACGATTCGCCCGTTGGATGTAAGCGCGGAAGTTATTAGCGGACCCCGCCTAATTATACGCGTTTAAGATTCGGAACGCCCGGAGATGATAATTTGTTCACTGACGGTGCAATTTAAGTTACGGTCGACAATTGCAGGCCAAAGCTTCTGACATTCTCATCACTTTTTTTCTTTTAAAGAGCAATTACTGTAGATTCTATCGTTAATCGTTCGATTGCATGTATCGTTATTTTTATGTACTATTAAAGCAACATGGGTCATTAAGTTTTCACAAATAAATGTAAAAAAGAAAACAAACTTCTCTCTCTCTCTCTCTCTCTCTCTCTCTCTTTCTCTCTCTCTCTCTCTCTCTCTCTCTCTCTCGGTAATTAGTGGTGTCCAATAAATAAATACAGCAATGTAGTGTTCAAGCAAATAATGTCAAAAAAGGAACCGTTCAAAAGATTATAATTACAGATACGACGAAATTCTGTATAAATAAATTAAGGAGATTGTAGAAAATGAGCGCCGGGCGTTTCAGTTCTGTCTAGAAGGGCAATATTGCCGCTCTAAATTGACTAAACAGACATTGCGTTAAGTAATGAGTTACAGCGCAAATTGCTATAATCGCGGAAAAGAGAAAAGAAATGCGAGGGGAGAAAATAACCTGACTAGAACGAGGATAGCGCGATTTACGGCTAACGATACTATTGTAGACTAGAAAGTGCAAAACCCACACACTCGATACCGCGCAAACGCGAAAATGCAATGTCGCTTATGCGTAAGTACGCGTGTCCCGAAACCGTGCGTCTCCCGGCAAGATCGTATAGACTGAATCCGAGCAGTCGCGAGAAATCATACGGAAGATACGGCTCGCTCTTGCAATCCCTTTAAAAAAAGATATACTGGCATGTTACTTGGCTATGCTACATGTGTAGAATAATGCGCGCGTCAGTACACGTATAAATATCGTATATTATGCTTGTATGATAGTCTCTCTCTCGAAGTGGTCGCCTGTTATAAGGCCCACTTACGAAATACGTTATGAAAAAAATCCTACGTCTCTCTCTTTTTTTTACGAAGAAACCTTTCCAGCCTTTCCCTCCGAAAGTTCCAATTATCGAAAGTTTATACCGGAACGCTCGTACGAACGTTCCGATAATTCGTAAAAATTCGTATCATTTCGCGTTAAGATCTTTCCAGCGTCCTTGGATCTTGTCGGAAAAACGAAGCAATTATGCGAGTGTTACTTCTTTAGTATCTTACGATAATTTACTCGTTTACGCGGAGAAATTATCGTAAGTTACTACAGAAGTAACGCTTGCGTAAAGATAGTAAATGTCGCGGTTGATGGAACGTGCTGAAAAATTTGGCACTGTTCTTAAGTACTGCAGCGATTGGTATCGAAATCATTGTCTGAGAAGTCCTGTCTATCAATCACTTGGATATGAAATATTGTATCTGATCTTTTTCCGACAGAGATCCCGTCTTATACAAATCTGAAGAGCGTTCTCTTAATATTACAATATAAGTTATACACTTAAATATTATAGACGATATATGCCCTCTACGTTTCTATCGAGTTTTTATGAAAATAAATTGGCAGGTAGCAGGCACCGTGTCTGTACCGTCATATATATATCGTATATCGCGGTCACTTTGATCTCGATTGGTTGCTTCTTCATACTATTTTTATAACTGTTTCTATTGAGGAAATAACTATCTCAGAATTTAGGTCATCATTTTTGTGAGACGTTAAAGTGTCGATATAACTCTTTTGTCAGGTTAAGTTTCAATACAATTAGAATCAGGCCGAATAATTACTCTATTAATTAATATAGACTTACAGACTCTTTACGTTTAACCTTGATGATGAAATCTTAGTGTAAAATACACTTTTAATATTCTTATCTTCCAAATTGCAAAATTCATATTTCTTGTCTTCCAAATGCATTGGAACCCGAGCAAACTTGATGCCGAGATCGAAGTAATGTCAATTTAAAGTACCTTTTTTTTTAATAAAGTATCTTTTTTAGACTACGACCAAACTGCTTGGTCGATAAAGTATCGAAGAGTGGTGTATTTTGTTTTTTCCCTCTCGAAACAAAAACATTCCTTGTGCCGGATAAAGAAGACTATCGATCTACTTACGAAATTACGAATAACGGAAGCGATAATCGCTTCTAACTTATAACTGATGAATATAAACGTCACGAGTAGGCCTACTCTGTAACTCTTTAACGACAGTTTCGTTATCGTTATATTTGCGTTGCGCGGATATTATATACGGTAAAAAAAAGCTGCGCCACGACAATACAACGATAACGAAATCTTCGTAAAGAGTTACAGAATAGGCCCACGTATCATCTTTAAATCCTCCTTTGTTAGACCTTGCATTACCAAAATAGAAAATTCTCAAACTGAAAGAGATTCCCTTAGCACCTTTTCGTGAATCCTGTAACACTCGCAGGCTACCTATCACAGACCCACCGATCCTGAAAGAGCCCCGTTAGGCAGTTCATTGGTCGAATCTTAAAAAAATATTGCCATCGAGGGCACCATATTTATCCTTCCGTTCGCTCTTTCTTCTCTCTTCCTGAGGGACAATCGCAAACCCAGGCGCAGAGAATGATGTCGCAATACCAGCTAATTTTTTGGAAGGCTAATTCTGAGGCTCACATCGTATAGAAGGCAATGAATACTTCCCGAAAATTCGGAAAGTCAAACGCGCGGGATACGACTTATTACAATTCTTAAACGAGTATTGCACATCAATTCTCGCTTTCGACCATTATCCTTTCTTTTTTTTCTTTTTATCAAAATATCATATCATCGGTCTAGCCGACGATTGCCGACTTGCGTGATTACAAGTGGCGATCATATAACTGATTCATTCTGTAAGGTACATTCACAGACAACTAAACGTGATATGCGAGCGCCTTTCACTTTGATTGCGCTCTTTGATTTTACGTTAATTCGCGATAAATTCGCGGAGAAAACTAACAAGCATATAGAATAAGATAAAACTTCGTGTTTTGCAGGGGACACTATCACCTGAACTTTCGTTGATATTCCCGCTTGCAATTGTCGATGGAGAATGAAGGCTTTCTTACAAAAAAAGATACCGATACTTAGCATAGATGTAAGCATAATACTTAGTCGACTAAACGTTTCAAGCTGCCTATCAATACTTAAAAATTATCTCCGAAAATTCTCCGCTGACCGCAAGCCTCCTCTCTCGCGCGTTCGAACGAGGAAACTTGCGCGAGCGTAGGTCGAAAAAAGCGAACAACCTTAAAGCTACTATCGTGATGATTCGATTCTTGAAAGCTAAGTACTTTGCCCCCGGCGAGGACTAGCAGCAATTTCACACATATGCGACAAAAGATATGTTCTGATATTCCTTAAAGCGTCTAGATACGCGGTGATGGCGAACCATTCTTTAATCAGCACGCTCTTCGAAAGACACTTCAAAAAATTACAGAGTACTTCGACGTCGATGACGGCTCTGTAGTGTACTGTTCATGTTGTATAAACATTTAGACATTTAGGGCGGTCTGATTCATAGTGCGATTTTATATTCAAGATCGTCTTCTGGTCTTAAGATTTCATTCAGCCAACAAAATGATCGTACAGTATCTCAAGATTATACTTAAAACGATCTTGAATATAACTTTAAATCCCGGCGGTTTTTCTTCTCAGAGAAGAAACTATCGAATATTAGCGCACATTTTCGTTTAAAGTGATTTGCTAAACATTATTCGGGAATCTTCGACATCGAAGTAGAATCTGACTCTTACGACACTTTCTTGAGCCCCAACAAACATAAGTGCAAATAGGATTCATAAAAATAATCGAACATATTGAACATTGAAAGTGTCGCGTGCATCGTTGGTCAAACGAGACAATGATTCTCAGAATTGGTACAGTTATCAAAAGCGAAATTGACGCAACGACGTTTGCAGCAGTCAAAAAGAAGGCCAAAGGATACTCTGAGAATCGTCGTCTCAAGATGGTTCCTGGCACTCTTTTTCTTTCCCCTTTCTTAATTCATCGGTCCTTCATTTCTCGCACACTGCGGCGGCTTCCTGTTTTCAATGCTGTCTGACTAATCGGGAATCGGGAAGAGATAAAGCAAAACTAGGGCGGATAGGAATGTGGCGAAAAGCATCGCGGACAGAACGCGGTCTTGAATCGTACGGAGTGAATCTGCGGCCGGCTCTTCGGTGCCACTCTCCCCCTCATCGCGAACAAGGAGAAGAGCGGTGACGAGACGCGCCAGAGCCTCCAGCCCGTACGCGTCCATGTAACCCACGTCCATGATTGCGTCCGCGTCCAATAACACCTCCTGCAACACCAACAACGATACTACTCAGTCCCAGTTTCTACTTTAACGCACTGCGAAAACATTTCTCACGTGGCCTTAAAACGTATATCTCTGTCCTCTCCGAGGAAGGCCTTATTTTTTACCAATAAGTACCAATAAGAAAAGAAGCGTTCCTCGGGGGTAGCCGTTCTATTACACCCCAGCCTATCACCGTGTTGTACAAGGAAATTATTTGCTTCCGCGAAAGAACTTTTGATAGAATTGATTTGTTTCTCTGATTCTCTTTATTGAACTTTGCTTTGTAACAATGCTTGTTAAAGTCGATTGCGATCAATTTATTCGTTTATTCCTTAATGATCTGTATCATAATATGTATCAAAAGTTCCATCTAGAAAACAATCGAGGAATATCGAGAGGAATGGATAGGAAAAAAACAACAGTAACATAGTAATATTTTATGTGACGATTGATGAAGAATTATATATCGTTTGTAAAATTTAGGATAGTTAGTTCGTGTTAATCGATGAGATATTCGGATGATGGCAGGAAAGGTGAGAGCCCGAAGTATAGACTGTTCCCCGAAGAAGCAACACAAAAGCGAACTGGAATCTAAGGCACATGCAACTAAAGCTTCTTCGCTAATTCATTTTTTTCTCTCCTAATCTCTTGCATTTTTATAACTATATGCCCGTATGTCTCCTTAAAATCGGTTTGCAACTCGATCAAAAATCAGATGAAAATCGGGGACTGACTAGTAGTCGTTGAAAGTGTCATCGAGAAGTGACGGCTAGATTGCCGAAGCGTTAGTCACGATGTACACAGACGTTCGGTTACGAATAACGTGCGACAAATTTTTCCGTCCGACTGTTCACCAAGCAGGTTCGATAGATCTGATCTAAGAACGACGCTGGATGAAAGTATCGTCAATTGATAATCGTGCTTCATAAAGAGTAAATTTTCGCACTAAGTATCCAGTTTTACACTCTACTCTTCTAATGAAGCACGCATGGTCGATCATATAGCATAATTACTATTTTGTTAAAGAAAAAACAGAAACATTGGATTAATTCGATCGATATGGAAGTATCCACCGTATCAACATGTTCCATGATGTTGTATACATATCATAAATGATGACAGCGTGTCTCATGCATGTGTAGTATACCCTAAGCGAAAGAGAAGCACAAACTTCTTCGAAACTAATTAATAAGAATAATGATGTTTCTTACCTCATCAACGCCGATCTTCCGACACGCCTCGAGGAAGTTGTCAACGTTACGCCTACATCGTGCCATTGTCAGCTTAGGCTACAAAAGAAATGTAGAGGTCAGTCTACTGGCACATGAAATGTGTCACAAAATGGCGAAAAGTACTCACTACAGCAGGAGAAGGAACGTGTATACTAGCTACTGATCGCGGTCTAACGTGGTTCGCCAGGTGACAGAGAACAACGCCGTCCGTTAACGCTGGTGCGAGGTCCTCCGGCAATGCCATCTTTAATCTCGTCTCTATGTGCTATTAAATAAATATATTCTTGATTATACTGCATATATAGATAAAATTGCAATCACTTTTGATTGCAATTGCAATATCACTATAACGGTGCTTACATTTCGTAGTTGTTCGATGAGATCAGCCTCTTCTTTGGCACGTTCAAACTCTCTCCTCATAGT
Organism: Temnothorax americanus; assembly: GCF_048541705.1. Classification (NCBI taxonomy): domain Eukaryota; kingdom Metazoa; phylum Arthropoda; class Insecta; order Hymenoptera; family Formicidae; genus Temnothorax; species Temnothorax americanus. Next base: position 854,665 of record NW_027509688.1, on the reverse strand, counting down.
AAAGGAATACTTCTCAGGCACGTTACTATTCCACGTGACCGATCGCGGGGATTTCGGACTGCCGCCGTTTCTGTTTGGACTCTTGTTGCCTAATAAACACGCGCATACTATGAGTATATTGTGTAATCAAAGTTCTCTTTTGCGCTGCGTGAAATGTATAAGAGCAATTTTTTGTAAAATGTAAAATTGCTCTTATACATCAACTGCCAGTGCATTTATTTACAAGTAAATTTATAATCTCCATTTGGATTTTGTTTAGTTTAAATAATTACCTTCAACGTAACCAACCGCGGTTTTCACCAGCCTGGGCGCGTGTGCTGGACTTGTGTTCGTAGATAGAATACTACTCGAAGTTTTGATGGGCGAGCTAGGCTTTTTATAAGGTTGCTCGAGATATTTTCCGTTCTTATTGTTGTACTCTCCGTTGCTACCGTTGATGATCGACGTGTTTTGATAGTTTATTCGCGACGGGGTAACCTTCTGCACTGGCCTCTTCAATGCGTTGTCCTCATTGAAGATTTGCTTGCCAGTCAAAGCAATAGTTTCTTTATTATTGCCCATGTCGGTTTCGTTCTGCGCCTCGTTGCCTGGAGGCGTCACTTGCTCGCGAGGTCTGTACACGCTTAGACCTTCGTTAGCCCTCTGCTGCTTCAAAGCTTCTTTGTACTCCCTAAGAATAAAATAGCTTGTAATATCAAAGCGCACGCTGTCATAGCTGCGTAGAAACATGATATGATAACTTTCACGAATGTTATCTGATGATATCCTTGCGAGTATGAATGATCAAAGCAAGACAACTATATAAAATATCGAAAGCGTTATTACAATCTCACGCATTAATCCTCTAACTCGCGAGACTTTAGAATGTAAATAAAAAATAATTTTTAATCATTTTTATTAAAAATGGCTAAATCTCGTTTCTAGTTTCTCAAAAAGACAATCAATCATATCTTAATTTGTGTATCTGAATACTAATATGTATACATTTTAGTATTCATAGTACACATTTAAATGCAATCGAATGAATACTCAGTCATCTGGAGAGGATTAATACGGCAAATAAGTCACACGTTGTTGCTCAAATCATATATAATATGTCACAGCATTACCAGGCGCGCCTACCAGATGTGGATGAGTAAATGAGTAATATAAACGTGATAACATGAGATAAACTCGGACGGACAGGGGCTTTTGTTGATATGGCCCAAAGCAAAGTTACCTGTATGTTTGTATGTGATTGAACGGCCTCTTATCGTCGCCGTTCACCATTATAGCGGGACCTGTTGCAGTTTGGAGCGGATGTACCGATTGCTGTACGGACGATATCTGCTGCGACTGACTCGTCAAATGCGTGGACTCCAGATGGCTGTAAAAAGGGATTGCCAGCCACGATAATGCACATGCACGCATGCAAATATACGTATGTATATATGTAAAACTACCGTGACAATTCGTATCACAATATCAAATGGCAAACATCGAGGGACGCGCTCGTTTGTTTCGAGGGAAAGCACGCGGATCGGGTAAATTAATCCACTGATCATCGTAGCGAGAGGCTTCACTCACCCCGGAGGCGTAGTCGATGTGTGATGAAGGCCGGAGATCATCGGTCTTCTAATGTCTGCCCCATTTTCCGAGGTGCTCCTCTCTAATCTCCTCTTTTCCAGTTGATCGTGCAGTATCATCGCCTACAAGAGATTTCGCATGAGAGCGTGAATTTTAATTTTTAACATCTTCGTAAAAGACATCTTAACAATTAAACAGGGACAGTTAGCTTAGCGTTAATTTAACTTCATCTTTTTGATCTTTTTAAATTTAGGATTAAAAATCTCCACCTCTGGATAAGAAATAACGTTCTCAATTAGCTCTTAATTAGCATTATGTTCTGTTCTAGAATTACATTTTCAATTATTTTTATCATAAATTTCAAAATAAATTCTTGTTGAAGAAAAATCAATCTTCGATACGTGAAAGAAATCACAAACATGAGAAAGCACATGATTTCGTCATCCATTAAATATACACAAATGCTCACTATTGATGCAGCATGTGCGTCCGTAATTTTGAAACATCGTTAACGTGACGTTTTATTGGGTCAAGGCTTTATAACGAGATTTGAGCGACAGCCAACGGCTCGTCGAGACAACTATCATTACACGTAGCTCGACTTGAGATCTATTCGACAGCTAAATATAGCGGCTATGTCATCCTTTAAATTCCGTAGTACAGTCTATTGCTTAAACACTTACTTCAGACAGAAATCTAAATAGTACGATAAACTTTTGATAACACAATAGCAGATATATCTTTTCCTAATCACTTATCAGTACCGTACTAACTATGCTCCTATCTCTTATAAAAACCTGACTTTTCTATCTTGGATAGTAGTCATGGCAAATCATTCGTATGAATAGAAACGGCAAGTACGGCAATCAATATTTTTACTTGCTGAGTATAAGAACCAGAGAAGAGACTGAAATTATTCCTATACTCGAAAAAACAAAAACAAATAATATTATTAATGAAATATAAAAATGTGTACTCTTCAGTATTTTTCATAACTTAAATATCTTTTCTCTTGAAATAATCAGAATCACTATCTGATTTTTGCGAAGGTGCTTGCATATTAGCCTACCTTGCCCAACTCATCCTCCAGGGACGTGTGCTCCCCGGGTGAAATCGTGCTGGGTGTCGACGTGCCGCTACAGGATCCGTTCACGCCTACCTCGTGCGGTAGCGTTATCGAGAGCGGGGAGCATTCCTGCCGCCACAAGCCGCGAACTTCGCCGTCGTGTACCTGCACGGTGGCCAAAAGGAGGCATGTAAAATCGTGAGTTGTGTGCATTTTGCGCACTAGAATAGAATTTTATTCGTGCACTTTGTACAATGATTTTGATCAAAATGATCAAATGCGAAATCACTTGCCTCTCTCTCTCTCTCTCTTTTTGTACAATAAATTTATACACAAAAATTGTATAAAAATTTACAAAAAAGATTATATCTAACAATTTTTCTAAAACAGTACTAAAAGGTCATATGAATAAAAAAACTAAAGACTTAAGAAAGAAGTCTAGGACAGCATTTGTTCTAAGGCAAAGATATGAAGTAAAAGTATGACCCACAGTGTGCTACTGTTACAAAATATTCTGATAGACACATCTACCAATGTCTACCTCTTTATTCACGCAAATAAGTATTTTAACTACATGTATAAACAAATGCTGTAATATCTTTTCATTTATCTCTTCCAGCATTTTCTTCATAAAAAAAACCAGAGATATTTGCTTCACTTTAATCATTATATGATAAAATATGTTTATTTATTATGTTTAATATCTTTTTTTCGTTTCCTTTTTTTCAAAGAAACAAAAGCGAAAGCGTTTGTGTGTGATTCGGTTTATTCATATGACCGATTATCCGCGCTGGATCTTCGGATCAGAGATCCACGGGCAATTCGGCAGTGGACTCGCCGAATAGCTTCGCAAGGAGATAGCTGTAGAGCGTGTGCAGAAGATGTAGCGATAGCGGAAAGGCCACGAGAGCGACGGCGAAACTAACCGCGCTGTGGATCTCCTGGGACCAACGTTTGTCGACGCCGTCGCTGGTGCTGTACCCGCTGTCGACGTTGTGCCGCCGGTGCGACCTCGTGTCCAACGTCGCGTGACCCCTCGCGTCCAGAGGTGCTCGCCGCGTTCGACCGCCTCTGGCCCTCTCGTGTTTCGCTGCCTGCCTCTCCAAGTACTTGAAAATGTGCGTTCGCCCGCGAATGCATAGCTGAAACCGGCAGTGAGAGAACGATCACCTTAGCCATATGAAATATCGGTGTTCTCAGCGAAGGAAAGACCCATATTTCCTTCGTTTTGTTGCCTCCCAGCGATATATTGAGTGATATTGAACGTTCTCGAGTAGCGAGGTATTGATTCATAAAACTCAAATAAAGCCTCGAATAAAGTACAAAGCGAAAGGCACCGGTTTCGCAATCGATTCCGTAGGCAGTCTGTGACCGAAGGAAAGTTCAATGGATGAAGTAATATCGCGTACGGTTTTATTAGAAAAAATCTGCTGAAGGAAGCGCGTAGGAGGACGTATCGCGGGAAGGAGATTTGAGCGCTTGAGCGAAAACGAACGAGTCATTAATGCTAATGCTCACCGAAGCAGGCGGCGAGGTCAATGGATTGTCGGACAGTCTGAAATCCACTAAGCTCTTCATCTTCCTCATCTCATTTGGAAGCACGGATATTCGATTGCCGCTAATATCCAGCTTCACAAGCCTCAGGTACGTCAGTTCTACATAAAAAAAATGCGATTTAAGAACCTAATTTCTCATATTTGATTTGTCAATACTAATTGTAAGATATGCTTATCCCTCCGTCAAAATAATCGTATAATATTTTAATATTTCTTCTATAATCTCTTTTCAATTAAAATCAACTTGGCTTGACAAATAAGTTAAAAAATGATCTATTTAGAATTGATCTATAAAGACTGACTCTTTCTGTAGCGAACGCTAACTTTGTTAGAGCTGATTTATTGAGAGTTAGTTTTAAATTCCGAGCAGGTTTTTAGTGTAAGACAAACCTTTTTTCCAAACAGATTGATACAATTATTTCTTAATCGCGATTAACGCGGCGAGTTTATCCAAGCGTGATAAGTATCTGTTGTATGTATCGCGAACGAATTAAAAAGGCGGGCCTACCTATAGGCAGGTGCACCAGCAAGTTGCTCCTCAGGTCTAGAGACCGGAGCCGCGCAAGGTCGCCCATTCGAGGTGGAAGACTCGTGATTTCGTTGCAACCTGCGTCCAGTTCTGCCAATGCTGTCATCCTGCCCAGCTCGTCCGGCAGAGATGCTAATCTGTTGTGCGCGACTAGCAAGGTCTGAAGGGGTAGCCTGCATATCTCTCGAGGTAGCGACGTCAATTGGTTTCGACTGCGGATTAGAGAGAGGATATTGTTTTCTTTAAACAAATTCACTGGAGACTTCTCGCTAAACCTATATTCATCGCCGTTTGAGACTTCTTTCAAACAAATAATCGATTACTATACACAAACATCGATTACTTAATTTTAGTAAATTATCGTAATTATTAGGAACAATTTGTAGCATATTTCAGAATAGAAGATATCAACTTTTTTTCTTTTTCATCAAAACTACTTTTTTTAAATCAAAGAATTATTCAATAAATAATTTCATGAGTATACTAAATAATTAATTCAATTATTATAACTCCGAATAACTCTTAAAGTATACTTAAAAGTTTTAATTAAACTGTGCTGCGCAGCGAGAGCTTAACGTTATCGGCGTTGTTACGCCATATCATATACAGGATGCCTATACGATACTGTATCGCGCGGTCCAATGTGTGTGTAATATGTATGTAGTATGTAGATATGTATATATACCAACCTAAGATCGAGGTAGTTCAGGGATTGGAGCATTACGACGGTTTCCGGGATTATTCTTATGGCATTATGATAAAGATGCAGCTTTTCGAGGAATGGAAATTCCGTGACTTCCTCCGGTAACTCACTGAAACGATTCTTCGAAAGGTCTGTAACAGAAAGCAGATACTCGTTCTTATAACGTGCCAGACGATATAAAGACACGACCAGGTCGCCACACTTTTGCCGTTAAAAAGAAGCCGTAATTTCACGTCGCATGATTTCAGCAGGAAATTGGAACGCGTTATAAATACATAAACGGGAAAAAAAAAAATATCTTGCGCTGAAACTGATTTGCAATTAAGAGCTGTCGAGCTCGGCATCAAAATTCCGCATTCTCATTAAAGCGGTATAGTTCGTATAGCGTCGCAAAAGCATCGCGCAATAAAACGGCGTCTCTAAACGGCCGATGGGCCGATAAAACTCGTTAAGGAGCGGTGCTATCGAACTGTCTTAATAAGGCACCGATATATCTCCCATGGCAACAGCTGTGTACATGGGTTGGGGAGTGATCTTAGGGTGTCGCTGGGGGGTTGTTATGAATGGGGCGGGCGACGGCCACGTGCGCGCACAGGCTCGAAACGCCAGGAAAAGGATAAGGGGTAGCTCAGCTGCTCCCGGCTTCGAACCTTCTTTCTGATCAATAACAGCCGTCCTCGAGTCCTGCGAATATACGTTTCGCGAAGAACCGTCGCCGATTCGCATGTAGAATGCTTCCGAAATACCTATCGTTCTTTTAATGCGGACAGCATCAGGTATATGAAAATGTCGCAAGCGCGTTTAAAATTAGGTACCTATATAATTATACGCAAGATGTTGCGAAACTGATATTTTACCTAGATTTCTTAGCAAATACGTAAACAACTGTCTCTCTTTCTATATTTATATTAAACTTTCGATCGTAAAATATTAAATTTAATCTTTCCTTGGTTTTAAATATATTCTCTTAGGCATACATATTTTTAACATCAATGATGAAGCGAAGGGCGCGGTTACTATACGACACTCCTGCATGAACTTGACATTTAAATCGCTTGGAGTGTTTATCATAATAGTCAAGACCACTCAAGACCTTCTGATAGCCTTAAAATACAAAAGCCTTGATCTTATTTAATGCAAGATGTCAACAGAATAATTAAGACGACACAACAGACAATGTTTTCAACCGACATCTAGTAATATGTAATTTTGTGCGTGTGTTCTATGTCTTTCTTCTTTTCTCTGTAAAGTATACCGGATAGATTAATTTACAAAAATTTTCCAAATATACCCGGGCCTGTACGGAGAAAGTTAGATTCCGGCGAGTTCGTCGAACGATCAACGGAAATTGGCAATCGTTGCGTGCGAAGGATATGAGATTTCCCTCTAACGGAATCGTAAGCAAAGTTTGTTCGGCGATTTTCGTCAATTCTCAATCGTCATTCTTTTTCAACGAAATAAATAAAGAGCATATATCTTCACATAAATTTTGTTGCAATTCACGCATTACATTTACAAATATTAATACAAAAATAATAATTACTTCTGCATTTATATAAAATAAGATATTTAATAATTATAATCGGTTATAGAATTGTAACAATATGACGGTTGTATAAACCGATAATATTGTTAATTTATTTTTAAGTTCTCTCTCTTTTCTCTTTCGTTGGTACATAATTACTGTGGAATCGCAGATTGCAATAACTCAATCTTGCGCATCGCGCTCATAATTCACCATATGGTATAAGATGTGATTCGTCTTCATTCGTCGAAAAATGTAGCAATTTACGCGGTTACGACCCGAGGGTGTCTTGACAAGCGTAACTTCGTTAATCGATCTCGATTCTTACATGCTGCGCGAACTAAACGTATTGAAACGGGAGCAATTCGAATGGGGAGAAATCTGAGGCGTGAATAGGGATGCCTACAACACTTTCATCGTAGCAAAGTATTTAGGTCTTTACTTTTAATGCTGCATGCAAATCGATTTTTTAATCAAGTATCTGCACAATTGAAATGTTGGATAATATTAAAAAATAAGATAATCATAAAAAAACTAATGCGTTATTTTTATTTACTTTTTTTTTGATAATTACATAATCACTGAAAAAATTTCGAGAAGCATCTTTATAACTTGTCGAAGCATGAATATCTTTTGTCTAACTTGAGTTCGGTAATTTCTAAGTCTGGTGGAGTACGGTCGATGTCCGCGGCGCAAGGGCGTCGGCCTGTCTGACGAAGACGGGGCTGGAACCCCCTTGCCAACCCCATGAGCGACTCCCACGCAATATTGGATTCTCTCTCAAGCACCGTCTCTTTGTAGCAAAGTGGTAAAATTCTGTGGCGACCAGTCGCGTCGTTGACATATGCATTGTAACTGTCTGTTGTAGCGCGAATTCGTTCCAACAACGCACGGCGTGTCATCATATTTCGTAGATTAGACGTGCGCTTACTGGAAGGCTTTTTCTCCGGTTCTGCCTTTCGCGAGACATAAAATTGTATCGGTGAAAGCATGGGAGGCAACATCAAGGAGCGACTCTCGACTCTGAATACGTTCGTTAGTGCGCTAGAAGTCGACGGAAAAATTCTTGTTTCTATTGTATTTCAAATAATAAGTTAAAGAGATTTACTTACATTTTCTTAAATATTGTTATCAATTAATTATATTTTAATTATAAAATACCAAATACCATATCTATTTGATTATATCTATTTACATTTAATTATACAAAACTGTGCGTTTTATGAGAAGAATGTAAAAACTTGTCTTCATTTCTTCAAGACCGAAGGATACATCTTCTTTATAATATTATTAATTTTATAATATTATTATTGTTTAAACTTATAGTCAAGGAACATATAAATTTTTTTAGAATTTTTGACAAAGTTTTATAGATTGTTGTAATATGCCGCGGACGCTAATGTCCCCATATACCGTGGGTGCCGAAAAAAAGTGTATAATACGATTGCAGGGTTAACATATATGATGGCGTTTAATAATAATGTAGAACTGAGATAAATATATAATACATTATATTAATTATAATTAAAATCTTCTAGATAAACTATATAATTTAAAGCTGTTATAATTTTAAAAATCATTAATATAGTTTTTACATTACGCGAACACAGCACAACATACACACATTGAATTATTGAGTTAAATTATGATTTTTATTCTCGTGCGATTTGTGAAAACGAGATTTCATCTTTTTATGCCGCATTATCAGTCAGCATGACGGATGTTAGTCATATATGCTGATTTCAAATTTAGAGAATCGCCGATAAAAATCAGCGGAACCGCGCGTGCGAAACTCTCTATAAATATCTACACTTCCGTTCCTAACGGTCAGACGGACACGATAAGTATCGCAGCCGTGCCCTTCGCGATGATTGTACAGGACGTTTCAGAAAGGGTCGTTGCACCGAAATATTTCAAGGACCAAGGTCGAGGTCCTGGCTGTCGAGGATCGATACGCAATTGCGTGACAGACGCGCACACATTGCAGTGACATTATTTGCTGATAAAGGGCGTGGCAGTTTTATAAGCCTATATACACATCTTGCTATCCTCCCAGATTTAAGTACCTTATCTAAGATAAAGGCAATAGCAAACGATCAATTAAGAAATATTCTTAAACTATTTGTTCTTCTTGCTAAATAAGAATGTTATTTTTATTATATTTGGGACATCAATCAAGATCTAATTTTTTACAAATACCGCTGGATTAACTATAAAATATAACTGTAAAAACTGCAAAACTGTACTCATTTCTATCGGAATGTCGATTTGCGAGAGTTGCAATGTATTGAATTATTGATCATTGATCAGTATATATACATTGATTTTTTTAAATAACGTAATCCCAAATATTTGGCTGACAAAAATTTGTAGTAGGTATAATATTAAACTCGAACATAAAGTCATTTGATTCATAAGAATCACAATGGCTCGACAAAAATCGTGGATTAAGAAAGAAAAAAGTTTTATCATGATAAGTATAAATCACAGAGATAGACGCGTCAAGTTGCACAGTCGAGTAGAGAATTTGCTTATCTAGCGGACTCCGCGTGAAAAAAAACAAAACTACTTTGGTGGGAAACGAAGTTGTGGAAAACGTCTGCTCCGCAGTTTCCACATTAATTTCCACGTGCTGAAGAATACGAGGCCATCGGCCCGGATAAATGTCCGACTAGGCGAGACAGTCGCTCTTTGACGCTCCACACGTCTGGCGGCGTCTCTGCCCACCGTTTCTTTCTCTTGGTCAGGTTTCCATCTAAGTGCGCGACCACGAGAGACGCGCGTTCTCGTAACAGGTAGCCTTGAAGGCCGAGCCCGGTCATTTCCTCGAATCTTAACTGGCCGGCTCCGTCGTGTCGCAGAGCAACAATAAATCGTCACTCGCGGAATGAGAAAAAATCGAAGGGGCCGCATGCATGTGTCGATATTAACAAGGGATAAAAGAGATAGATATGTGTGTTCATTTCGATGAAACTCGCAGAATAAAAATAAAAATGTTCTCTCTAAAATTATGTTACAACGAAATAAGAGAGAATTAGATGAGAGAATAATATATTATATTAACAGCATTAGATCTAATTGGAAATAGTCTTGTTAATTCAAAAACGTATTAAAATAAATCAATAACAAATATATTTATTTTTTGTTGAAATAAGAACATGATATATTAAATTAACAATTAAATTATTTTATAGACTAATTACACTATTAATTAAACTAATATATTTTCTTATTTTAATTAGATGTTAATTAGACTGATATATCTTTTTGCCCGTGTATGTAAAATGTAAATGTTATACCCCCCTCCCCATCTCACAGAGAACATTGCAATTATAAGATTTAATCGTTTTAATAATATATTTTTTAATTAACGAACTTTATACAATTTAATTATAGTATATAGGTACTGACAAAACCACTCAAGTTTATTCGTAGCGTACGAGATAGATGTGTGCGTATACGAAATGTAGAATTCAATTACAAATATGAATCCGGATAGCGATTAGGATGCACCGTATATAGACCACGTATATTTCCCTAGGGCGAGATAGACTGTTCAACGGCGTTACTGAATGGATAGAGGAGTTTGTTTAAGCTTAGAGAGCCGGTTTAGCGCGACCCTATACCACCTGAGGATATGATGACGCATGATAGAGCTAGTAGATGACAGGGCCGAAGCGGCTCTTTTGAATACCAGTATACAAGGGACTGTAAATATCCGACTTATAATGATAAAACTCGAAGCACTTGCTCCATTTTCGCAGAGAAGCAGCTTACTTTCTTTTATAAGCAAAGTTACTTCCTTTTTTAAATTTGCCTAATTCTTATTACATGTGTCAGCCGTAAGCGTGAAATAATATCCATATTTCTTATAAAATAGGAATTAGAATTCTATAGACATTCATATTTTCTAAAAATAAAAATTCAATATTATTTTAACCTTATATATATATGTTCCATTTCAAGAAGTAAGGAAAAATTTGAAGAACTGATAATATGTTATGTCTGTAATTTAACATATTGTATATATATAAAACGCACTACTATTTTGCTCATCGTAATTTCGATAATAAAAATGTTATCTCTTTAAAAGTTATGTAATGCATTTATGTGTATTCAACAAACTAAGAAAAAATATACAAGATATAAACTGTTATCTTTTTTCTCAAAAAGAATGTTGTAGTTATCAAATTTAATTTATGTATTTAATCCAACGCAGAGAATATGTTCTTTATAATTTAATTATAATTGCACTATAGTAAAACTACTCGGATTCATTCGTAGTAAAATAGATCGGTTTTATTATGCGTGCGGTATCGTCGCATCTATGTAACACGGACTCGTATATTTGCCTCACGCGTTTGAGTATGGATATAATAAACCCCGATGCACACGAGGAACGAATTCCTCCGGTTTCTGGGTGTGTCTCTCGCGAATCGTTCGCTGAAGCGAAAAAGTCGCGTCTCCGTGACACGTCGTCGTCGGCCATGACTTGCAGGTGAAATTGACTTCTCGTTAATTGGAACGCGTCACGCACCCGACGTTCGCGGGAATCTCTTCTCCGCGATGTAGGAAAATGTAAACTTCGAAGGCGCACGGAAATTGGCCTTTATTGATCGCTCGGTATATTATCGGAAGATGTTATTGTGCAATATCCGTCTAAAAATAGATGGAACGTAGCAACGGCTCGTTTTAGAAAATATATATATAGCGGTAAAATATAGATTAAATAATACGAGCAGTCATCGAATTTTATATACGGCCGTATTGCGCGCGGCATTTCCAGTCGAAATTTTTGTTCCACATTCGACGTCCTTTTGGTTTTTTTTTTTTTAACAGTCTCGGGATTTCTCTTGGCAGCATCGCGCAGCGAACGTTCGCCAACATAAGAATGTATTTCTGTCGAATGACGGACCTTGCGTTTGCGACGGTGTAATAACGTAACATAATATCGATTCTGCGCGTCGGCCGACGTTCCGCTCGTTACGATCAATCGGTGATAAGTATTACGCCAGCGATAAGTATATCCGGCGCCGTAATCATCGCATTAGCTCCTCCGAAGCTGTAGTTCACGTAATACGAGAGCTAATGTATAATACTCGCGCCACGACAACGTGAAAAGACTTCCCAGCGTTTCTTTTAGCCATGCAGTGGGAACAAGAGAAAAAAAGAAAAGAAATGTGTGGACGAACACGTCCACGTGTGGTCTCCTATATCCACGGTGTCTTGGACTTTTCTCATTGTCGTCACGTACTCGCGACCGCAGAAATTAATGGCTGGAAAGGAGGAATCTGTCGCTGGGGCACGTTCTCGAGAAGAAGCGCGACTTTACGTCGTTAAAGTTATCCCGCGCCGAGATATACGCGGGGCCGTAAGAGCCCTGCACGTAAGCAGAGGGCCGCCTCGAAACCGTGGAGGCAGAGGGCGATCGATAACGGCCCCATGGTGGTAAATATTGCCCATGGGGTTGCCGCAGTCAAGTACGCTAGCAATAAGGTGCTCCGCGAGCGAGCCGTTGCTCACTCCGCCGTGCGCCGGGCGCTTCGCGCTACGAAACAAAGTGAAATATTCACGCTCTTATCAGCGTGAAATTTGACCGAGTTACCTCTGCGGGAGATTGGCCGGAAGGCTTCGTGCAAAATGCACCGTACGAGACTGCGTCCACTGCAGTGAAAGCTGTTTGCATAGGAAAACATCGAAATCAAAAAAGAAGCAAGATTTCTTTAAGAATTTAAAAGCGATTCTTTAGTCTCGCATGCAGATTTTTATTCATTTTCTTTTTCTAAATAATTCTCGAAATAATTATAATTAATATACGGAACTATTATGCGAGATTTAAACAACATTTCATTAATATGATTATCTCGTTAATTTTTGCCGGGATGGGATAAAATAGCTAGAGAACAATACACATCTCTTTTGCCATTGTTTCATTTAAACTCGTAATCCAAATAATATAAGATCGAGAGAGCCGTATAGCTCAAGCCTCTAGATCGTCTTTACGACATTGTCACTGTGACGTAAGCGCAAACTTCGTTGGTTCCGCTGTGACGCAAAGAATTACCGGCTAGACCAGCGGGGAAGACTCGATAAATTCCTCTCTTCCAAAGCGAAGGGACTCTTTCGAGAATTGCTGACCCATTCGAGAGACGCGACAAGTCATCGCGCACTTCGCATGCTCGGTATAGAGCGCGATTCTCTCACGTAATTGACTTTCGCCGTCGTCGTCCTCGTCACGCGGTGGCGACATATGACGCCGCTGTGGAGGCCGTGAAGAAAAACGACATCGCGGGAGAGACAGCACCGGTGAGAAAGGGAAGCGGAGGGCGGAGGGGAAAAAGAGAGGAATTGTGCACGAAAAGAAGAAGTTCATGGCGCATCCGTCCGGCGACTTGCAGAGAAAACGCTTCTTCGTCGTCGCGTGCTGTCCTTGAACCGCGTCGCTATATTGCCGTGTCATTGGCGGGTGAAATCGCGTCAAAGACGAAGAAGAGGTGCACGACGAGGTGGAGAACCGCACGTGAGAGCGAGAAGAGAGCTCTACTTCTCTTTCTCGCTCGTCGTGCTTTTGTGAGGGCCGCCACAACTTCCGGCGCGACGCGCGGACGCAAGTTACGGACGAGACTGGCATACTCGATCGGATGCCATGCGAAATTCAAGAGCTCGCCATCGTCTGAGCGAAACTCGGTGACGTTCGCCGACTGCAGACGTTGGGTATTTAGCGCGGTAGCCATTAGTGACTAATAATATAATGCCTGATGAATTTTTAAGAATATATTGATCGAATCACACACACTGAAGCTATACATTTTTTAAAAGCAATTTCGACTACGAGTATTAGTAGCACTTTTATTTAAATTATATATTTTTCCGTGTAGATATAAATAAAAATAATGAAATAACGTTAATAGGCAGAGCTGCTATTTTCAAAAGTATAGGTATAATTATTTGCATTATTTATATGAAATAAAATAGATATGATCACACACAGCCGAATCTGTATGTTTAAAATGATATTCAGTTGAAAAATTTTCGTGCTTCCAGCAAGATTATGGGATTCGTCGGAGCTGTAACACCTGGAAATCTCATACGCGCGTTCTGATGGACGGTGGTGTTTGGATTCCATCTAAGCCCGGCCGTCAGAGATAATTTCCACGGCAGCGAGTCGTCGACCATCTGGTCTAACGCAACGATTCGACCAGGCATGAATTACGCGCGTGGAAGCTCGCGGAGAATTGAATTACGCAACGTTGAAAACAATGTAGACCAATGCCGAGGCAATTTTTTCGGATGTGTGTGTGTGAGAGAGAGAGAGAGAGAGAGAGAGAAAAGAGAATTAAATTCATACCAATTAAGAAATAAATATTATGGTCGAAGCAAAATTTGCTCCAAATTTTGCTCGAAAAGATCCGGCAAATGAGAGACGGTGATATTTCTGAAACGTCACGTTTTCAACGATCCGGTTTGTATATGTACGTGGACGAGATGGCTGATGCGTGTCGAACAGTGCGTCGCATTGTGCACGCAGCAGTCTCCGGCGACGCGTTCGGCCGTGCGTGATTATAGATGTATGTACATTTGGTGGACGTGCCGCGCAATGTACATACACGGACGCAAACGTACGGCACAGAGGAACAAAGGAGACGTTTTTTTCCCCGTCGAGAACGTTTCGATTTTACGCTGGCGCCGATATACAGGGTGTCTCATTGTCAGCCAATTTTTTAATTCTGCTAACCTGGGTACGCGAAGAATAAATTCACCATTGAAATCAGAGAGAATATCTATTGAATGCGTTGTTATTTATCAAAGATAGTGGTTTCGGCAACGTTTCCGTCGCTTATATTCGCTTTATTTCCGCGTGGATTTCTACTTCCGCGCGCATTGTTTGCAGCAAAGTCTCAAAAGATTTTTTATTAGTCGCGCATCGTTCTTTTAATTACTAGAGGCACTGATGAAAATTTAACATCTTTCTTTTTCTTCTTTTCCTTTTTTACGGAGGACCGGTGTCAAATACGTTATTGTGCTCGACGCAAAAATAAAAGACGTTTGGTGCACAGCTGCAGGAAAATGGAAATTTGCACTGGAGAGAAAAGCTCGCGAGAAAAGATGCGCGAATAATACTATTCCCCGATGGAAGCGCAATCAACGATAAACGCGGATATTTCATTATGACGATTACGCAAAAATCGTAGAAACAGAATTGCAGAAAAGAATAAATAAATAAATAAATAAACTTTATTAACGGGTAATAAACCCTTTAGCGTACAAAGAGAAAAGAAAAAAACATGAATAATAACATAAAATTAAAATTTTACAACATAATAATGAGAGCATTCAGGTTACAACAGTAGACGAAAAAGTTTTTGTTTAAAAGTAGATACAGAACCACCAAAAAAGTCAACCCTATCGAAAAAATTACTTGCAGATATTATTAGCCTATTCACACAAGAATTTGCGCTATACAAAGTACGGTGATACCCAATGTGGAAGATGGAGTACTGTCTCAATTCTCTAGTCGGGATGTTAAAGCAGATGCGTTCCAGCAAATTCGGACAATCGATATAGAGTGATTGAGAAGCTTAAAAATAAATGTAAGGTCAAAGGTTAGTCTCCTACCTTCTAACGATAGCAGCTTCAATCTATCTAATATAGTACAGTATAGTCATGGCAAGTAATTGACATGGGATTACCTAGCCGCGCGGTAAGCAAGAATTTCATTTACATCGTTGCGGTACCAGATGCAGACTTATATTATATCACAAATTTATTGTAATTGCGCATTTGCGCGATTATTAAAGATCGTAATAAATTTCAGGCATACGCTGACGAATAAAAACGTTTAACTGCGACACGTAATGTGAATAATTAAAGCAAAGTAGCTAATATGCCATTAGATCGCAATTAACAATGATAATTATATACCCACACCTTGTATTACAGAGAATTAGCGTCATAAAAAATATTAATAAATGTTACGAGGAATATTGTTAATTAAAACGCGCCCGCACATGATCGCTCTTCCCTGAGATTTACATCTCTTCTATCACTGTAGCCGTTTCTGTTATCGCGATCTCGTATATGAATCAGTTTGAGAATGCGGCTGACGAAAGGCTAAAAGACGCCTCTGTTCCCCGTAATTTGTGCTCAACAAATGACGACTTGAGATGATCGTCGAGGCGAATTCGTCGGTCTCCGTTTCCACGCGTATTATCCACGCGCGCAGTCGCGCCTCCTAATTTAAACCAGCGAAGCGAAGAGTCGCGCTTTCGCAGATTGAGTTAGCCTTAATGATGAGGCGGCCTACAAATTATACCGACGTGCTATCAAGCGGCGACGTGCTGTCAACGACGCGACGCCGTGGAAGAGAATTAGAAAACTGCTATCTATTAAGGCATTCGTGAAACACGTTCATAAAAAAAACTTATAATTATATCTATTCCTATTAAAGAGATAATTAATATGTGCAAATAAAGTTTATTATTTATCATAAATTGTATAACAACAAGCGATTTTGGGAATAATATCAACATACACAAATACAACAAATCATAAAGTATTTTAATATTTTTCACGAAATCATTCTTTTAATTTAGAAATTGTGGTTTTGACGTTTCTAATAAAGAAATTTGAGTTCTTCGAGTCATTTAGAAAATCTTGGAGTAAAGTAAATGACGAAAGATTGTATTGTCTCGTATATATCTTCTATATATTCATGATCCGCCGCTCGCACTTGGCTATCGGACTTTTATTCGTCGTTCGCGATACATTATATTCCGCTCGCGATAATGCTTTGTGCTAAGGGTGCTAGTCACAATAATGGAGGTTGTACATTTTCAGGCGCGGATATGGCAGCACTCGTCGAAAGAAGAACACGAGGGATACGAGCCGTCCCCTTCTCTACATATGTTCGCGTAATTTCACGCATATTTCATATCAGTGACGTTCGAACAGTGACAAATAACGTTCGAATACGAACTCATGCCAGCGCGCAAATGTTTCAATCGTGTGTTTCGTCGCGTATGCACACACGAAGGTGCGTTCAGCGGAAAGCGGCTTTGATCTTTCGATCGTTACTATAATACTCGCGAAGCGAGGCACTCGGCAAAACTGAATCATGTCACCCGCAGCTGCAGAGAAATTTACCTTATCGAAGGACTAAAGGATTCGTTACTGTCATTGCTGGTCGTAACTGCGAATCGATGGTTATATACCGAATGTGATTTTCGATCAGATTAATCCACCTTTGTTTCAAAAGCAAATCTGACCGAGATAAGATTTAGCTGAATTTTTTTTATTTAAATAAAATTTTATTTAAATGAAATCCATGACATTTACATATTACGTAATATCAAAAAAGAAAAATACGGATTATATTTTTTATCCGCGGATGCAATTGCGAAGAGTTACAATAATTGTTTAACCTTATTCTTTTAAATTAAACATTGAAAATCAAACTTTTAGAAACTTGAAATGTTAAGAACTTTAATAGCTTTAATTAAAACTGAATATTAGTTGAAATTAATCTGAATCAAATTCTAATTTCGAAAATTTATGATCTTGCAGCAGCTATAGAAAATGAGTTATCCATAAAGATGGGTTTTTTTGTGCTGCAGTCTCGCAATCTTGCAATCTCGTAAATCGCGATTCGTGTGCAAATTGCGTTAGCAAGAATACATCGCAGATTGGTTACGCTGATAACCCCTGGTGCTTTTATCTTGTCAGATAAATTTCGCGCAATGGGAGCATCACGGCGAGTTCGAACAATAATATATGAACGATCGGAAAGAGCGATATTTTACGGCGTGTATCAATGGAAGCCATGAGATAACTGCATTTTCGGTGGTGCACGCGACTGAAATTGACGATTCTTAGCAAATTGGTTAAACAACGGGGCCCATAATAATGCAGAAGCCAACCCTCATTACGGAAATTTTGTCCGCCATCCCCCTTTCGTGCGATCATATGAAAAATGAGGCTATTCTCATATACATAATCTCTCTCAAAGAATCTCTCCCATCTCTCAAAGAATTAATCATTGAGTTTCATTCGGTATTAATAAAACGTTAAAATATATTAAAAAGAATTTTCGCGTTTCCAATTTTGCGGATGTCTACGAAAAATTACGACCTAAATATGCCACAAACGCGCGATATATCATTATCAAATTATAATTCATACGAGTGAAAAATATAGGGCACACTGTAAAGCCGTGCGTGACTGTGAAATTAAATTCTTTACTTTAATCGTGCAGCCCAAGAGATATCGGACTATGTCATTTTTTATTAAACGGCGTAGCTCTTTTAAAATCCGAAGTTATATACTTTCTTCTCAATATCCAACATAAATAATATAATTATATGAAGTGTTTTATACTTTAAACTGAAAAAAATGGCAAAATACAATGAATGTAAGTAAAATTTATGTGTAAATCGAGCTCGATTGAAAAAATTATGCTAATTAAATAGCTTACGTGACACTGGAGGACAAATAATTCGAGTGACTTCACCGTGTATAAATCGGGAAGTTAAAGACAGAGACAAACCTGTTCTTTTCAGTTATTCTGACACTTTCTGCATTTAAAGTAACACCAGTGTTGTGCGCGCAGGCTTCGGTGAAAGAGAAAGGAGACAGAATGAAAGAGTAATAGTACAACTGAAAAGAACATGCCTTAATGACTAAAAGTCGCGTCCACCTTTAAAAAAAATAATAGATGATGCGTCGATTGTTTAGATAAATCTTGAAAAGTCTTCGGAGTTTTACCTTCGGGAATTTCTATGAATGCATAAATGCCTATACGTGCCTGAGGCATGAAAGGGTACATCCGAAGCCTGATACCATACATTTGGTCATGGTTGCATTGAAGCCGTGCATATACATATAATGACAGTCAGTTTCAAAAGACGTGCGTATTATATTTCTTAACGCGGCCGGTCCTTTCTGGAAATGATAAAGATTGGCTCGGGGAACAGCAAATTAACCGAGAAATCTGTATAGGTGGTCTCTCTCTCGGGATACTTCGCGTCGGAAGAAAACAATTTTCGATTCGAGCGAAACGCGCTCGTAGGACGATTATTCACTCGGATTAAGTGCTCGACGATCGATAATAGTAATGAATCGGTCTTTATAGCGCTCGTAAACACGAAAGATGCCTAGTCAATCGGCGTCGTGTAGCAAACGCAAATGCGTAACCGCTTGCACATAAACGGCGACCGTTGACTTTCCATCGCGTCAATTTATCTGTGTATAGATAACGCGGCCGAAGAGTCGACTTTGAAGTCGATGGGATCGATATATGGGTCATACCGTAACGATAGACGCGAAGGATTGTGTATGCTAGGCATTATAAGCACCTTTAACGTTTACTATACTTTCCATGTCGAATAAGCACAATGCCAGCATAGATGACAGCGTATATTATCATTAATGATAGCAACAAACACAGCTAATGAGATGATCAATCAATAACAGCTGGTATACGTGACACACACACACACACACACACACACACACACACACACACACACACACACACACACTCTCACNNACACCCACACCCACACCCACACACACCCACACCCACACCCACACCCACACCCACACCCACACCCACACCCACACCCACACCCACACCCACACACACACACACACACACACACACACACACACACACACACACACACACACACACACACACACACACACACACACACATATATTTGAAGAAATTAAATAAATATTTTTTTAAGTCAGTTTCACAGAGGATAAAGTATGATATTTTTCATTTTTTGCGCAATACGTTAGTGACTAATATTGATATTTCGGTTTTGATTTAGATACCTTAAATTAATCTATAAAAATTAATACGGTCATATTAATTTTTCCGTATTTTACGACGGAATTAGAATATTATTGCACCGCAAAGAAATTGAGTTTCCTATTTTAATTTATGTATTATATACGTTTGAAGCTCAATCATAATGGAAACTAATCATCGTTATATTTACGAGGATCAAAACAAAGATGTGCGATTCTTCTTTGCAGCGTATATACACAGTGACATTTAAAACGCAGTTGAATGGTAGACAGAACGTGTTTGTCGCCCTGGTTTCCTTTCTGCATGTTGTCTCGAGTTTCCACATTTTCAAACACTAAAGCACTTGGCATAGATGATACAAACAAAGTGTTTCTTTTCTAAAAGTTAAGTTGCATAGTATAACATGTGACTACGTTGTCTCTTTCTTAGGAACATACATATATATATTTTTTTAATATAATTTTCCCATCCCCCCCTTTTTCGCAAATTTAGTATTACTCAATCTTTAATATTATTTAAAATATGTGCATTATTTTGCATGAAGTTAGATATTATCTCAATAATTATCTATAATTTTCACCTTGACGCATGTATCATAAACTATTTGTTAATTGTTATTACTTTATGTATATGTATACATATACATACATAGTTTACACAAACAAACTATTTAGATTTTTAAATGCAAAACATTATTGATATAAATATATCACAGAAAAAAATGCTCTATTTATTGATTTGTAAATACTAACATAAAAATATCAAGTGATAATTGTGTAGCGATAAAAAAAAGCAAAAGTTACAATAGGTGTATCACGAGTCGAAAAGGAAAAAAAGTCCAACCACGGCTCGTACAGCTTTTCTCTAAGGCCTCTAAGCTATCGATAACCTGCGGAAGATACTTTTATCTTCGAACAACGGGTGCATCGGAGCGAGGGTTAGTGCAACTCCTTCACAAAGGCTGCTACTTATAGACCGTGAATACTCCTTTTGGACTGGCGACTTTCGAAAGCTTCTACGGCTTTAGACAAGCTCTTATTAATAAAATAAAATTTAATTTAATTAACGGCGGTTAATAATATCCATACCTGGATAATAAATTGAAAAATAAAGAGGATTTAACAGATAGTAATCGGACTCAATGTAATTAAATTCTATGAGAAAAAAGATTGTAACAATTTGCACAAAGAATAACGTTTAGTATACCAGTTTACTAAAATAAAATAAGTTCAATTAACTTGTAGTTGTATTTTTCTAAAGAAAGAGAGAGAATCTATGAAACTTCAATTAACTTTAACCAACATTTACGAGAATAGACTGCACGAGGATTGCGCGAACACGTGTCTTCGTTAGTGGAATTGCTATTTCCTTCCTTTCGTACGATTTTTATAAAAAACTGCATATTCCAACGTATCGGTATAATTACTGCACTTTTCCCACGGATAATAAGTACCAGTAGCACGAAAATTGTGATGTCGAATACCGAGCCGCGCGGGATGATATTAGTGCGGCCCTGCGATAGAGTTAATTATAACTCGGCAACGAAACCGCACCATGTTGCCTTGCATATGCGATACACGAGGAATAGTGGCGCATATGATACAGTGACACGCGTTATACGTAAACGACGGATAAACTGTCGCGAAATAGTGAAAAGCGTATTAAAAAAATCAACCTTGCTGGCGATACGCTATTTTATGGAACGGACAGACAGCGATTACTCGCACCAAGGTCAGACGTAAAACGATTTACTGGAAAACTCATCTACTGAATATAAAAAGTTAAACGCTTTTACCGTAAAAGAAAAAGACGAAGACTTGTTCAATATACTACAAAATGTATGAGAATCGTGGTTAAAGCAATTAAAAATAGGTATATACATAAAACAATTTAAGATAATGCAGGCATCGGCCGTGAAAAGTTTTGCCATCAGGAGTAAATCTTACGGGACTTTCGGAATTAACGTTACATTCCAGCGCGCCCCCATTAATTTTTCCGCTATACAATATTATGTTTTATTCATCGTGAAATAATTAGAGCCTGGAGACGAAGGTGTTGAATTAATCCGCCTCATCAAGGAGCCGCTATAAGCTCGCGTGCTTGCTCGCGCGTGCGGCACTAATTCGCAAAGGCGATACACTCGTTCGCGTTTGGGAGGCGTCTGAATCATGAAAAGCTGTGGAGTAACCGCGACCGATTTGTATTATCTACGAACACGTACGATAAAATACACAGTGCATTATTCCCAGTTAATTAGCCGCGAATCATTATCATTAAGCGCGCGATGAGGTACGCGCTTGTAAAGACGCGCGCGAAGAGCAACAAAAACCGCTTTCGATCTCTATCTTTCCCATTTCCTTCTATTCCTGACATTTTAACGAAATTTAATATCAAAACGTAAAATTGTACATTTTATATAGTAAACGTTGTATATAATAAGGCATTTAACTCTGTTTATAAAGTTTGGAACATATGTTAAAGGAATAGTTTCTTATTATTTTTAATTCGAATTAATTTAATGATTCTTTTGGATTGCTCAATTTGAAATATTGCTTGCCTGATAATTTTTTTTCTACATCAACAAATAATTAGTCTGTGAGTTAAGTTTCAAGGTGGATATAAATTTTTGAGTGCATTTACGTGTTTTATCGCCTCTATTTAATCTCAAAATATTATTCTTCCTACATATAACACGTTAAGAAATTATCACAGCTTCAACAGCGATATCTGACGCTTGTTTAGATTTTTTCCTAGCCGCGGTGTCGACGGCAATTCAAGCTCGCATCCAATGAGCCTATATAATTGGTGCACTGTCAATACCGGAGGAAATGCGCGATATTTCTCATCGTAGTCGGGCAAAGGACAATAAACGCATATGGCTGTCCGGAGGCACGCGAGAGACGACGGCACAACGTCATATCGGGCACATTCATCTGGTGACTATAGTTGGCGCACGTGCGACACAAGACATAAACCTCATGTGACAGACACAGAGAGCCCGGGACTGTCTCTCATTACGTGGAAGTGTCGCGCCGCATTCGGCACGAGACCTCCGTTTGCCCTGTTTTCATTCAGATTTCACGTCGTATAACGCGTACAAATTAGAGGGATAAGGGCCGGGAAAAAACGCGCGCGCTCGCTCGCTCGCCTTCGCAGCTGGAGTCGGAAGGAAATTAATTAATCACGCCGCAACGCGCAAAGACGTCTTACGAAGACAGCGATTAATCCCGTAAATGCCTAAAATCTTTATACATTCGTCATTCAATCGCATGTAACGACTAACACATAAGTGCGCGAGAAATCATGATGAATTATTAAATAACACTTTTATGAAATTAACATTTTTTTTTTGAATGTTGATATAAAATTTTGGCTCCTCAAAGAATTCTAAAGTCCCTCATATGTTTCGAAAACAGTATAAGAATTTGAAAATATAAAATGTCTACTTCATGTTTCCATTATATAAAAATTAATTATTTACAGATGAGATGCAATGTGTAACGTCTAATTTATAATTTTATTTAAGTATACTATCACGAAAAAATAAATAATGCAGAACAATTCTGAAAATTCAAAAAATTGGAAAAATAAAACAACGTATTACTCGTATAAAAGTATCTACTCCTATTTGCTTTTCTGTGGCTGTGTGGCAGATTTGCATCGAGCGATCGATATGCATTTTAGTGCGGCAGGCAGTTTATTATTAATATATGATTTATATTCGTGCAATCGTTTCGAATGCATTTCGCATAATATCCCTATAAATTTAGAAGTCGACTACCAGGCTTTGCACAATTGTCGATATAGTAATGTGAATTAACGCGTTCCGGCGCCCCTGTATTATCTGTGTTAAAGGCGAACAATGTACATGCTCTGTCTGGTGCTCTTGTCGATGATCTTCATTCATATGCACATTGTATATCCGTCGAATAATAGAACGATTAGATAAATAGATGCGTGGGTTAATGTTCCGAAGATCGCGGTGCCTTTTTACTGCATTGATCGAAAAGAAAGCAATTAGAGGGCCCTCTTATGCTTCACCGATCAATTTCGTTATAAAATTACTCCTGGACACGAAACTATTTAAAGAATTAATGTCAAGCACGAGGCAATTCTTCTTCCGGTAATTTACATTTATTTAAACCAAATATATGCGTATTAATAAATGGTATACAAAATATTTAGTATATTTATCAATTAAGAAAAAAAAGAAAGAGAAGGAGAGAGAAATATATCATGATATACATATGCTGCATATCTATAGTTAAAATATGTATAAATATAAATAAAAGTGCAGAAATATATTGTGAAATAATAATAATCCTAATATTATTCCAGTAGAAAATAAAATATCGCTTGCAATATTCTTAAGTCTGTATATGAGTTATATTTTCCACTGAGGCAACGTATCATGACTACCGCGATTGCCATTGAATTGAGGCATTTTGTGTATGTACAATATATTTGCAAGTAGAGTTCCTCGAACTTCGGACGCTTCGCAAGTATGTAAGAGATTTCGTCTCGCCAGAGTGCTCCTTTTTAACCAGGGATGAGTGCTCTATACATAAATGACAGGACCGATTACGTTAGCAAACTTTTGGCTTTATCGCACGCTCTAAAATAACTTGTCAACATTTCTTTCACGATTCGCATCGATTAATTGCTATAGCATCATTATCCTGCCACCCAGTTGATCGATATTTATATCTTAGATCGTGAGAAAATTACGCTTATCGCGTTATTTTTTTCTGACGTAACTTTAAACCGCTCGTATCGATAATGCTAACTGCTAAGATAACTTGCGACACGTACTTTTATTGATATTGACATTCTTAATAATTATCAATAAAACTCGCATCAAATCAATGATAATAATCGGCATAATAATCAATATTAATTATTGCTGTTAATAATCGATATTATATCGTGTTTCATTCTCGGCACGTTGATAATCCAATCTCCTGGTATTTACTAATCACTGCAGCTAAAACCGTACTATTTCACGCGTGCTCTAGAGTTAATCCGGTGCACTCCGACACACCCAAATGTACTTTGGCCACGTTTTCTATTTCAACTTGTTTCGCGCCAACTTTACTCTAACGGTAGATATAATATAGCGCCGTTGGTATACTCCAGCTTGCTTGCCTCGGGGGTGGCAGTAAGCCGAATACTTCCGACGCTGATAAACGAAACCCGAGAGCGGAGGCGCCACGGCGAACCCCACGATATAACACATTGTGGAGTATCGACCTTTTGGCACCCCTGTCTCTGCAGCTGCGGTGCCTCTATCTTTAGCTCTTCGGGCGCATATACACAAATGTCTCTCTTATGTTCATGGTACAGCACATCCCCGCTCGGCACGCGCGCAAATCGCGCGCATGCCGCTCCACCCCTGTAAAAACACGGGCGCTCCTCACCCTCGCGGGCAAACCAAACGGACGCGGCGTTTTCGATACCGCTGGAGATAATTCGAAGGGTCGTCACCACCCCCGGTAGTGTATCCTGTGTGCCGTTCGGATTTTCGCGGATCGACAAGGACCAGCGTCGAGCGGCGGTGAAAGAACTTTCCGTTTGAAATTATTGATCATCGGAGAGGACAATTTTTGGTGAGAAATTATTAAAATTAAAAGTAATAAAAAGTATAAATATTGCTATGAAACAAACTATTCGGAACCATTATCTTCGACAAAACAGAAAATATCGCCATTTTTAGATGCGTATAGGATCAAAAGAGACCCCAGATGGGTGGCAAAGGGGTTAACGGATGAAAGTCATTTTTAAGAAAGATTCCAATAAAAAGTTAGAAATTTCATCAATTTTCTGATCCGGTTTATATTAATGCGTTATTACCATGCACATCGAGTGGTAATAATATTCATATATTTTCTTTGCTATCGAATAATCTGTTATTACAATATTTACTAATTTCCGATAATTCAGAAAGCGATTTTCCGTTAATAATCACTTGTATAGACTCTGCAGTATAGAGTACTCAATTCCAGTTTCCATCAACTTTCGCCAAATTAATTTCTAAAATTCGATGCGTCATTACAGAGTTCACCGCACTTTACGGGATTAATCACTGCATAAATCACGTAAACACGAACAGTACCTGGAATATACTCCACTCTCGACGTATCGACTGGAATCCTTTAAGGTAAATGTACCAATGCCTGAACATCAGTAAACACGTACCTATGTCTGGACACCTTTATCATTTTAGTCTTTAAATAAATATAAATTAAAATCAAAGATAGAAATATTTTGTGTGTGTGAAGCTAGCGTCTCATTTTGCGAAAACTCACAAATTATTGAAAATTCTGAATTCCTTTTCAATAGTTCTAGAGTTCCTGCTAGTTTAAACAAATAGTTATTATCGAGCGTTATTAATTTATTTACAAATTATACAACAATGCCAATGCCCGGAACTCTTTGGAAAATGCTTCTATATGTTCAGAAAACTACTCAAAAAATATTTTATATAAACCGGAACTCCGAGATTTCGCATATAGTGTTTCATCGTTTTCCATCATGATTACTTTTCGGTTAATATTAATTTTTTAAAATATAACAATTATTCTAACGCTCGGAACTCTTTAAAAAAATGCTTCAATATGCTCAGAACTACTCGAAAAATATTTTACATAAACCGGAACAACGAGATTTCAACTGGCGTCTCAACTCGGTATACTCGTTACATTGTAATTTTTTTTAGTACCTTATAATTAATTTTTTTGCTTTTATATGGCAGAACTCTTTATAGAACTGTTATAGAACTATAAATCTCGCAAAATCTGATGAGATACAGAGTGGAACTTGGTGTAGGACAAAGTGAGACGCTGCGTGAACCTAGCGTCTCAGTTTGTACTGACGCGGCGTTTTTTGGCTTTAAAAGCTAGAACTATTTGTTTAAACTAGCAGGAACTGTAGAACTATTGAAAATGAATTCAAAACTCTCAATAATTTGTGAGTTTTCGCAAAATGAGACGCTAGCTTCACACACACAAATATTTTTCTTGATAGAAAAAAAGATAGAAATACTTTGAAACTTTAGTTATAGTATCCAAACATTAATTCGCGTTATACTTATTTAAAGACTAAAATGATAAAGGTGTCCAGACATATAGGTACGTGTCCACCGAGGTGTCCAGGCATTGGTATATACATTTATTACCTTAATACGCTCGAGTATTATAGAGATCGTCCTACAGCGATTCAAGAAGGAAACACTTTCGTCGTGGTCGGCCGATCCTTCGTTGCGCGACAGCTGTTACGGAGCGGAGTAAAAAAAAAGAAAGGTAGAAAGAGAAAACACAGACGAAAAATAAAGGCGAAGTAATCCGCTAAAAGGTGAAGCACGAAGCACGATCACTATGCTCGAACGCGCTCGTTCGTGCTTTTTAAAGAAGTTATATGGCCGGTTTCATAAAAAAGTTAGTATCACGGCGTAAGAAAACGGTATATTCCTGGAATAAAGATAACTGGCACCGAAGATTAACGGTCGCGCTAACGTTAAGATTAACGTATTTGCAACCTCGCTAATTGCTGCTAAATTCCCGACGGCTATTGTGCGATTTCTCATATGTATATATTATATCATATATACTATGTTTGTGCGCGAGTGTTACTTCTGTAGTATTTACGATAATTCACTCGTTTACGCGGAGGCATTATCGTAAATTAAGTACTACAGAGGTAACGCTCGCGTAAACATAGTAATAGTCAACATATAATAAATGTCCGATACATTCGTGCTCGACGAATTAGACGGTCGAGATACTACGGTCGACGAAGTCGCAAACTTTACTTTACGCACTACTGCTCTCAGATTTCTTCGATCGATTAGTGGATCGATGCGACTGCAGCCTACATTGTCATTCGTTGAATAGTATAAATTTGTAGACAGTAATACATTTAGTCATCGAGAATTTATGACAAATATAGAATTATTACGTATATGACTAAAGAAAGCTGGACCTATCAAAAAGTAATTAGGCGGAAAAAATATCTACTGACACGTTCAAAACAGATGTAAAGCAGAATGTCGTTTCTTATATTCGTCGACGTTGCAGTTGCACCGTTCAGCAAGGTGCAAGAAAACATTCGCGTAAATATCAGTTTCTCGTAGTGCTGACGAAAAAGAATGCATAAAGCATTAAAAGAAACAACGTCAACAATTTCGCCAAGGTGAAACATCGCGCGGAACATAGAGCGCGTGTTTTCTAATCTTTCAGATTGTAAGCGTGTACGTGAAACGAAGGACGGGAGTATTTGTGAAAATTTGATACACCCGAAGCCCGCGCGAAACAAGAATACTACACGCGAGTCCTTGCAACAACGACCATGGACGCACATTGCGCACGTATACGGACCCACGCAACCGCATCGGCGAAATTGCACTTGGCAAAGAGAAGATCGCGCAGAATGCCAAGAAGTGAACCTCGGCGCGTGCATGCTTTCATCCGCACTGCGGGCGCTGATTTTAAAACCTGCACGGATAGCGAAGGTGGCGAATATCTCCGGAGATGACTGAATTACCGGCCTGGAGTAAATGGAGTAATGATGCATAGAGAAAGGGACGGCACAGAAAGGGGTGTCACACCCTTCTTCCTTACACCGTGCGAAGAATGCGCGCGGTATACCGTGACATAATCGATAACAGTTCTGGCCGAATACGCGCTATGTATATAGGGAGAAAGCCGACGCTGAATAAATCGAGATGAATAAGAAACCTAGTAGTATACCTAGAGGAATAATGGAGCGCGCCAACGGAGGTAAACGAATCATTTGTTTGTACATTGAAAAATGTATTCAACCATTGTGAATATAACACCGTACAAAACAATGCTGGAAAACTGAAAAAGGTACAGAATAACTCCGGAAAGATAAATCTATATGAAAGGCAACACACATACATCAATCATTGTGTAAATAAATTGTATATATAAAAACGTACCATGAGATAATATAAGATAATATATAACATATACAGTTTTCAATGTTCTAATAAAGCGTTAGATAATGCGCGCATGCGTTTCATTTAACATAATTAACAATTTAAAATATTAATATCGTTAAAAAGTATACGTATTAAACTTTACGAAACATTTTTCTCTGTGCGACGTCGAATTAAGCATGCGTCAATATATGATATCTACCCTGAAAAGAGCCTCCCGGAGGAGAAGAAAAATAAATGTAACGTTAACTGGCGTGCGTGCATGTTTCATGGGAGTGTCTGATGCGGGAATAAGCTGTCAGGTCTCTCATCAAGCGAGCTGCAGTGACCTGGGGGCCCGTTAATGAAGTTACATCCCCTTCGGGGCGTCGCGTCGCGGGACTCGTCGTAAGACGGGTGGGCGAGCGGCAGTTCGATAATAATTGGGAAAGTAGGTAGGTACGGACATAAAACGGAGGAGAATGCATCGGTGGTCCCCTATATCGTCGAACCATCCTCCCAGGGACGGCGCGGCGCCAATTCGCGATTCTGTTCACCGTCCATCTCCCGACAAACGTCATCGAAATTCGATAAGTTCATTATTCGATCCGCGGCCGAAGAATCCGACGGGCGGGATATATGCAGACGTACGTTGTGTTATTTCTGTAATTGAGAACTGCGAACGTCCAATTTTAGACCGAGACGCGACTCAAATAAGGATGAATGGCCATCACTTGAGCTATCGCTCGAACCGCTCTTCAAAGAAAGCGCGGATAAGAAATCAGTAAGAAAGTGTCTTCACTTTCCCTGGGTGTCAGTGCGCTAAATAATGCGAGGTTCTTGCCGCGGTTAATTATCATTCGTCTAGCGCCGCATTTAGCGTTAATTATATAATTACGCGGTGAAAATATGGGGCAATGTGTTCGCGGGCTGCTGTAGCGGGAAAACTCTTGGGGTTTTTTTTAACACGAAAGTAAGATTAATTATTATCGTATGCCATGTAAGTTTGCTACATATATGCTGCCATAATTGAGACTCGCGGAGATAGCAATTCAGAAAAAAAATCTCACGCGTAATATTATTATCTCGCATTTCCGACACGTTGGGTGTCATATACTGGAGATGCATTGAGCGAGTGTATATACCGTGCAAGTATATGTGTAAGAAGAAAAAAAAGCGTGAGTGCGCGGGGCCCCGCGTCGGCGAAACCAGACCGCGAATATCCTGGCGTTCCGCTTTAAGAATTATGAATCAGCGGCGTAAAATCTAATAGACGTATAATAGCGAATGGAATTACTGGCCGCGGAATTAGAATCGGCTCGATTCTTTCCCGACGCCGGCGAACAACTCGTAATTTACCGGCCCCAATGTTGCAGCGTGTCGATTCGGATCACCGTCCGATACACACATCGCACTGTTGCGGAGTCCTACACATACGTGGATTATGCATTAACGCGCATATACGAATATGCTATCTCGAATGAACTATCTCGACGAAATTCTTAGGACTATGGACTGGATCACCGATCCAAAGAAATGACTCGAGTGCGACGTAGGACAGGAGAATCGCGTATTTCATCTTTCAAGAAGTTGCAGACGTAGGTAGGGGAGACCGGGGCTCGTTGGCACAAGAGGCAAGTTGGCAATGCGTTCCGTTTATATATTTATAGCGAAAAAAACAATGTGGAAAAGTTATCACAAAATATTTCTTATACGACATAGGTATACTTTTCACAAAGTTTTATTTTAATCAGACAAGTATTACGATAGAAAAAGAGAAAAGTCTGATTCAAGAGGTGACAAGTAAATTTTCGAGCGTTTCAAAATATCGTATTAATATTCTTTAGCTTGAGAAGTAAATCAAAGTGACGTATCATTAGTTAAAAGAAAAGTTTCTGTTACTATACGACGTGTTATTTTGACTAACAATAGTAATTTATTGTAATAAAACGACTGAAATAAAACGTATGTAGGAATGGGGTATGTTGGCTCATATCGAGACACGCTTAGCTTGACTTGTCGTTGCCGTGCGCGTGAGACCTGTTTGAGCACGTGATTTACTATCTACAATGCTGATAGAAGCTAAATATAAATTTATATTAATATTTTTGCGATGAAGAAAGCTACATCTAAAATAGTTCACAATTATTTTTCTGCAACAACGTTTTGATATTCGATCATTACAAAATAACTTTAAAAGATACAATTTTTATCAAGAAGTACGTATATGTGTTTTACCCGTTTTGTGTTTCTATTACGTATTCATTAATTTAACGTGGACTTTTGTCGCACAGCCAATTTACCCTACTATCGGGGAAAGTTGGCCACAATATGCAGCATGTTCATATTTCATTTATTACAAAGAAACTATACGGTATACAGGAGCGTTCCTAGCATGAAAATGTAAAGAAAGGTTCTCT
This sequence comes from Temnothorax americanus, assembly GCF_048541705.1. Taxonomy (NCBI): domain Eukaryota; kingdom Metazoa; phylum Arthropoda; class Insecta; order Hymenoptera; family Formicidae; genus Temnothorax; species Temnothorax americanus. The sequence continues at coordinate 823,551 of NW_027509688.1, read as the reverse complement.
CTATCATATTAGTACTGTTTAATCATGATAATTAGTTGTATAAAAACTCAAATGCCGAAATTGTAAAAACGGTGCCAACGAGCCCCGGTCTCCCCTATATATGTGTAGTTTGCGGGCAAGCTAGGGATATAGCATTAGACACTCTGCGTAGAGGATTGTGAGTTTACCAAAGATGATTTATAGAATTAGAAAGAAATAAAGAAAAAATTAGAGATAAAATATGGAATAATGAATTATGAAAAGAGAAAAAGGCTAGAATAAGGAAGAATAGATTGGATTGAATATTAAGGTTGCATGGGAGCTGTGTGAGTTATTTTGTAAACCAAGTCCATTTCTTGGTATAAGCCGAAGTTAATAAAGATTGACTGAGAAGAAAAGTTGCAGACGCAGCGCGACACCGTCTGGAATAATATTGCGCGCGGATAATAAATACCACCTCGAGATGGAGTAGCGGAACGATAACATAATAACACGCAGAAAGTGTTCGTCGATACTTCGCGAGTCAAAGTGACAAACGACGATATAGTATCGAGAAGCTTGACACGAACTCTTAATGCTCGCGCACGTGATTCTCGTTACTCTTGGAATTATCGGCTGTCGGACGTGTATACTTATTACGACAACAGGAAGCATTGGGCGCGCCGCGATAGCGCGGTCCTGGCGGCTGATTCACCGCGGCCGTCACGCCGCGCCGCCGCGCCAGCCGCTCGCGGTACGCCGCGTTTTACATTCAGGCCGAACCGCACCGTCCACCGATGTTAAAAGGAGAAGCAGGACGTCGATCTATCGGGCGCGAAAATTATAACGCGGAAAGTCCTTTGTGCGCGCGACGCGAAAGAGTTAACGGGCACGATTGCATGGCCGCGCACCGGCGTTTACGCGGCGCGACAGAAATAAGCCCCCGCACACGGGATGCATAACTTCGGCGCATGATTTTCTTTTTCCTCGTTTCTCGTCGTCCCCGCACCCGCCGCAAGAACTCTGCATCACGCCGACGTGTGTTTTTACGATTACAGAAAGTGGAACGAGATGGAAAAGAAATATATTACAAAAAGGTGGTTATATTAAAAACCATTTATAGGTATATATGATATTTTTCTGGAGAGAGTTATGTATTAATTATCTTATATTTTTAGTCAAAGTTCATTAAATTAGCGTCATTCGCGCCGAAATAAAATATCGTGATGAAATATTGCTTTTTTAATACTTTAAACTTTCAAACGGACAAAACGTAGTGTTAATATCATTTAACGACGCGGTATCATGAAAATAATAATTATATCTTATTAATTACTTGTATACATATTATATGCATGTATAATATGATACTATAACGCTATTTACATTACTCGCTATGGAGATCCCGCACGAGCTCACATTTCTCTGATCTGTTTTGTCACGCTCATTTAATGTTCATCCTGTACGGACATCTCTTTTTATGTATGACAACGATACGTCAGGGTCTAGTGCATTCCGTGTTCTCTTGCTGTAAATTTTGTTTAAACTTCGTAATTTCCAGTATTCTTTTTCCTATTGCCAATCGGGATACGAAGAATTAATAATAACTTTACAGAGATCGACTCTCTCGGCTTGCGGAATGTCTTTATATATAAAGCCAAGAGAGGTACTTACGTGCGGGAGTAAATAGCGCAGTCAAAAAAATAAGAATTTTAATGTCTGCAGCGGGGGATTATGCCGAGTGAGAATGAACTAAGCGAGATTTGTTTCTCTTGACATAATTAGTTTTAAAATAAAAATACTATATGATATTAAATTTATGGAAGTATTTATAAAAACATTATATTTATCACATTTTATTACGTAAATAATATAATGCGAAACCTATCTTAATTTATTATTTTTATAATATACGCGGTTAATTTTGTGAGCTTATATCTTACAAAGAGAATAAAATAGAGCTGACGCGTAAAAAATAGAGTCTCTTCGCAATCTATTAACATAAATTGTAATGCTATACTTGTATATTAGCTATCTTATTTTTCATCAAAGTGATTCCATTATTAACCTATTAACAGTTCAGATTTAGCTGTCTGCAATTGCGAAACAAATTAAAATATAACAAATATGCATCCAAGATCGAATTAAAAACGAAGTAATGCTCGAAGAATCGATATCAGCTGGCACCATAAATTCAATGAGAAAGCGAATCAAATTCGTTAATGTGTTTTCAAAACGCCGTACGAGTGCTTGGCGGAATGTTTGATAAATCCGCCATCAGTCTTATATTTGTTACAAAGCCGTGCAATCGGTTGCAATTACCGATGAGTAATGCACGCCAGATGTCGAACTTGGCATCAGGTGCACGTGCGTGTTAGGTAATGCTTAAAGGGTTCCTTTGGTCATTGCACTTGGCACAAACGGTACTATGTATTCGCTTCTTGGATAATCCAAGGGAATTAAACAGCGTTCTCGAGACGCGACGTGTATTCGCCAACGAGAAATAATTCCCCCTTATGCGTACAATTATTCTATAACAATAAATTTGAAGAATATTTCTATATGAGAGAAAATATTTCTAATTATAAGATCATGATAAAGATATATTAGCGTTAAGTGGATATTACAAATTTTTAACTTGAATTAATATCAAGACTTTAAAGAAGCAATTTTTAAAGGAATTTTCAAGCTAAATATCGATCGGGTATTGCTGAGAATGGGAAAAAAAAATTTTGTTTATAATGGTCACATCCTCGGTTTTTGACCGATCAAATTTCATGCGTCTATGATAAGATGATAACGGTGGGTGGTTCCTATATAATCTAACGTGCATTAATCATATTGTAGACGTAAAAACTGGAAATACACGGTTCAAGCATTATGAATAGTACTTAATGCCGATGGCGCTTTGCAAATCGCAAAAAATCGTTCGCCAACCCGATTCTCATTTGCGTATGACGCTGCTCAAAATCCACCGAGTTATAACGAGCGGCCTCTCATTCGAGGGCACACGTTTAAGCATTACCAGAAATAACAAAATCGATGTTTTTCTAAACACTTGTATTTTTACCGAACATAAATTTTCAAGTATATTTACCAAAAATAGGTAGATTTTTATGTAAGCATTACCAGAAATAACGAAAATATCTGTATTTTTCTAAAATACCTATACTCGTATTTTTATCAAAATACGTTCTCAAATATATTTACCAGAAATAAATAGATTATATATAAATAGTTTTTTATGTTATTAGAAATGACAAAAGTATCAGTATTTTTCTAAAACACTCATTTTTCGAAGTAGATATATTTACCCAACTTTTATCAAAAATAAATAGATTTTTATGTAAGCGTGTTACTAGAAACAACGAAAGTATCAATATTTTTCTGAAACACTCGTATATATGTTTACCAAAAATAGGTAGATTATATTTAGACAGACATTTATAAAAATAGCAAGGAGTGCTCGTAGAACTTGAATTGTACCTCTCCGCCCCTTCGGGGCACAACGCACCACTCACGGAACGTTCACGCGGGTATCGAGGATATCGGGGCTACGATGCGCGTGCATCAACACGACACGACGCCGACGCGTCAACCGCGCCGGGCGCGCTGACGCTGACACCCGCGTGTTTGCTGTGACATAAGACGCGCGGCGGCGCGGCGACGCGACGTCGCAAAGAGAGACGCCAACAAACGGCGTTAACAGACATAACAAATTTTACGAAACGCAACAAATGGAGTTTCAGCTCCAGGGGCAATCCCCTCTGCTTCTCGCGTCTCGACCCTTGACAAAAAAAAGGAGCAAAAGGTATAAGGAAGGAAAAGACAGCTCCCCGGAAAATCCCAGGAGGAAAAAAAGGACTCACCGGCGATCACGGTGTCCTGCAAATTGTACTTGGCCGTGCCGGCCTTGCCGACCTTCGGGAAGTCTTTGAGCTTCCGGCCGCTCAGCTTGAGCTCGCCGCTCAGGTGCGCCTCCTCCAGGATCCGCTCGAGGCTCCTGGTGAGCTGCTTCTGTATGTGGCCGCTCATGTTCGACGCAACCATCGCCATATTACATTTTTCGGGCAACGGGGCACAACACGCGGCGCGGTCCGCGCGCAATGCGGCCCCGCGGCGATCGGATCGCGCGGCGACCGCGACCGGACAGACGGAAGCGGCGACGCGACGGCGGCCTCCCTGACGTAGTGCCCGCGCGCGACGCGCGCTCCGATCCGCTCGTGCTACGGGAACGCGAGATAGAGGGGTAACGCGGGTACGACGCGCGTCAACCACTCCCCCGTATGTCAGTGCCGCTACTGATCGCCGATCGCCGCTCGCCGCCGCGCCGCGCGCACCGAAATCCCGGCACACATGGACGTCACGGACACGGACCACGGACGGCGTCACAGTGACGGCGCGGCGTCGCGCGTCGCGTTTCGCGCGACGCGTTCTGTCTTCTGTTTCTGTCGCGCGACCGCCGCGCCACCTGGACGGGCGGAGGCGCGCCGGTCGTCATGACAACCCGATGACAACCGAGGGAGCGTCGTCCACGGGCTTAATTAAGCCTGGTTCACGTCTATTTCCACCAATGCGGATCAACTTTAATCTCATTTTCTTCTTCTTGTCTTTTTCTAATTTCAAAAATTAAAAAGAAATAATAAAAAGTTAATCTGCATTGGTAGAAATGGACATCGGCCAATCGAGAGCCGAGGATCGCGAACTGGGGATTAGGATTAGATTTCGGCCAATTAAATAATGTCGAGCTCTGCCCCGATTGGTCGAACTCTAATCTCTGATTCCAAATTTTCATAATCCTGCTTTGCACCGCGTAATTTGTTTTTCACACTTCTAAATACGCACTTGTAACCAAACACTGCGCGGACAGCGCGGAAGAAAGATGATAATTAGGAAAAAAGCACACGAAATAAATGAAAAAATGGACTACAACTTCTTTTTACTATTATAATTAACACTAGAATTACCGACAATAGAATTTTAACCCTATTCGCTCCAACCATACCTTTCGTGTCCTATGAATTTCTAATAGTCGTTTGTTCCGGAAAACAAATGATCGTGGGAGAATACCCTCCACGCCGGAAAAAAGTTATTGTAGCAGGGAACCTCAGGTAAAAATTTCAAAGTCCTAGCTCATTTACTCTCGAAACGGCGAACAATCAAAATCTCGGTGGGACACGAAAGTGCATGGTTGGAGAATTACGTCAGTGTTGTGTGAAAGGTAAATGAGCATTTTTTTTTTCGATAAAAATGTATTTTTGTGTATAATTTAAGCGTATTTAAAATATTTTTGTCGTTAAAAAAAATTTAACATTCCACAGAGGTCTATTATGGCTCAGAGGCAGGTGGAAGAGGTGGGGAGGAGCTACGATTATAAAAAAAAAATTAATTTTTTTACATAAAAAATATCTGTTACACTTCAACGTCGCCTTTTCTTGTTCAGAAATTCTTTTTCTAGCATTCTTTAAGTCCTTAAAGTCCTTCTGTACCATTTAAAAATTACCAAATTTGCGGCGACGGAATTAAGTATTCGTATTTAATTAATAATTATTTCATATTTTTTTCTCATTTTTGCACTACTTTTAGCTTTAATTTGCGTTTTGGTTCATTAAGCTTCGTCAATTTGTTCGTGAGTTATGATTTTTTAAGTAAAACGAGTCGTAACGCGTGTTTGTCAACATGATTTCCAAATTTTCTTTACATTGATTTTTAATCGAAAATACAAAGATATTATAATTTTTGGAGAATTTTTCAAAGCTATTAACATTTTGAAAAACACGTGAGACTCGAAAGTGCATGGTTGGAGGAATAAAAGGGCGGAAAAAACGTTGGAGTGAATAGGGCTACTATTTAAATATATATATACATCTTTGAAAAAAAGGACGAAAGTAGAAATTGATCAACTTAATCATTTGCATATTGCAACAAAAGTCATGGAAAATCTCAGAAAATACATCGTTGTATATTTGAATAATCTAAAAGAAAATTACAAGTCATTATCTTGTCTGCTTTTGTAGCTCCAATCTGAAGAGTATGAAAATGATGTATATATCGGTGACTGATGTTAAAGATAAATGTTACCTGAAGGGAGATAGAAAATAAATTATAACTATATTTTTCGCCATACATGTACGCGCAAATAGAAATTATTTTCTATATATTTATTTTATATTTTATATCACACACATTTTTTCGGACATGGACTAATATTTACAACTCATTCGATACATTTGTACACGTTAAATATATGAATTTTGCGCATTCGTCCATTTACTGTTAATCATTAATTACTATTACTAGTAATTACTTATCGGTTTACGTCGAGTGTGTTAAATATACTAGATATAAACAATGCGTATATTGTCATAATGCACTTACAGCATTCATGTTAATATTGCGCAATTTCACTAAGAAAACAAGAAATATTTATTTCACGTTTTACAGTTAATTTTTCGATTTTTGAGATTTTTCAATCACTATTCCCTGTGATTCTTGATATTGTCTAATTAGTTGTTCTTGCACTTCCGCTAAGCAAGGGCTGTACCTTGCGTACTCCATGGTAAACTCCCCTTTACCTTGCGTAGTCGATCTCAGTTCACTGGTGTAACCGAACATCTCGTTAAGTGGTACCTCTGCAATGATTGTGAACCATTCGTCTATCACTTCCGTTGAGCTTATGATTCCTTTTTTCCTGTTGATTTGTCCTAATACCAGACCCTATAAACAAACATGTAAAAAAACTGTCTAATAAAAAGTGGTAAATTATATAAATACGAAATGAGCTATATAGGCAATGTTACTCCACCTGAAATTCCTGCGGGCCCACTATTTCGACCAACATAATCGGCTCCAACATTCGCCAGCTACCAGCTTCGAAAACATCCCTAACAGCACCTTGTGCGGCTTGAAAGAAGGAAAATTCCGAAGAATCGACACAATGGTGCATACCATCGAGTATCCTAAATTTAACTCCAGCGATTTTGTGACCACTGAGCAAACCTTTATTACACATCGCTCTGAAGCCTTTCTCTACACCCGGAATGTATTGTTTCGGGACATTGGTTCCGACAGTTTCATCCGAAAATTCGATGTTTGTATTTCTCTCAGGTGGCAAGGGCTAAAACACACATTTTTCTTAGCAAATAAAGCACGAGGAAAATAAAAATAAAAAAACAGAATGCGATATGCAATGTCAATAAATATTAATGATAAAAATTTATCTATCTAAAAATCTAAAACCACTTATATATCATATACCTCCATAATTCCAATCACGCGAGCGTACTGGCCAGCACCACCAGATTGTTTTTTATGAAGATAGTCAAATTCACAAGGTTCAGATAAGGTCTCGCGGAAAGAAACTTTTGGCTTCCCAAGAATAATCGGGCAATTATATTCGCGTTCTAATCTTTGCGAGTAAATTTCCAAATGCAATTCGCCCATACCAGAAATTATGCTCTCCTGAAAAAGACAAGTTAAAAATTCGAAGTATAGGTTCCAATGGAAATCCGCACGAATATAGAGAACGGGCTAACTAAGAACCAAGCGCGGTAAATGATACGCGAAAGTTTTATTTATATTTTTATTTTACATATTTTCCAACCTTTGACTGCGCGCCGACTAGATAATAGCACGCGTAATATTACAACTAATAATAGGTTATTGCAATAAATATTACCACATTCCTCAGTAGTAGCCGAATTGGTACGACACCTTCACGAAACGAAGGAAGTTCCAGGTTCGAACCCTGGCTGAGGTAATATTTTTCGCAATGATTTCTTTACAGTTATTTAGATGCAAGCAGCATCAAAAATTAAATCTAATCGAGGTGTAGGGGACGGAGGATTTTACTACTCCAACCGGAGCTGTGTTTCAAGTCTGTCAAATCTAATCGGCGCGCAGTCAGAGGTTGGAAAATATGTAAAATAAAAATATAAATAAAACTTTCGCGCATCATTTAAAGCGCTTGGTTTTTAGTTAGCCCGTTTCCTATATTCGTGCGCGGACAAGTTAAAAAATACAAATCTCAGAGATATTTGAACTAATACAAAGATTCTTCTTCAAAGATATTTGAAGCAAAAAGTGATATAAAAAATGTTACCTTGTTATCTGTGTCATAGTGGAAACGCAAGGTTGGATCTTCCTTGGTAAATCGACCAATACCTTTAGCGAAATTATCTCGATCTTTTGAATTCTTTGTTTGTACAGACATAGATACCACGGGATCGGGAACATACATTGATTCCATCGACAAATCCAGTTTAGAATCTCTAACAAAAGTATCGCCAGATGCACAATCTACGCCGAATAAAGCAAAAATATCTCCCGCATAAACTTCTGTAACATCTTCCATTTCGTCTGAATGAAGTCGAACTAATTTTTGAGCTCGTACCTGAAATACGTATAATTAATAATTATCATGGCATTTTTTTAAATATTTTACAATAATAAATTATAAAGAAAGTATTGCATATATATATATATATATATACATATATAATTACCTTCTTTCGTGTTCTTGTGTTATATAAATTTTCTGATTTCCTTAACATTCCTTGGTAACAACGGAAATATGTTAATTGACCGAATCTGCCAGCTTCCAACTTGAAAGCCAATCCAACAAAAGGTTTTTTGTCATCACGACTAGGGTCCAGTAAAACTTTAATAGATTCGCCGTCGCTAAAGTCAAATAAAATTTGTTTTCAGATATATATTGGTATTTATCGAACAAAATATCATATCGATACAAAACGCTTACTCAGATTTTTCTTCAAGAGCATAATTCTGTACTTCTCCTGGATTTGGTAAGTAGTTTATTACCGCGTCTAATAACGGCTGAATCCCCTTATTTTTTAACGCAGTACCAACCAGCACAGGTGTAAACTTTCTTTTCAAACAACTCCTACGTACGGCATCCATAATATCTTTCTCAGTTATTTTTGTATCGTTTAAGTACAATTCACCAAATGCATCGTCCGCATTACTTAAGTGCTCGATTAATTCTTGCCTCCTTTCATTTGCCTCTAATCAACATGATGCAAATTTAGTAACTTTATAAATTAAAAACTTAAGAATGCAAATGTGCCAATATATGAATTATTATTTTATGCGAATACCTGCATTCATATCCTTTGGAATTTCATCTTCCCTAATATTTTCCCCAAAATTCCCTTCGAAATACATGGCCTTCTGGGCAATTAGATCAATTATGCCCTTTGTATTACTTTCCAGGCCAATCGGTAACTGTATGAATGCAGCATTGTGATGGAGTTTGCTCCTCATCTGCTGCAGGACTCTCTTTGGATTCGCGCCCATTCTGTCCAGCTTATTGATAAACGCTAAGCACGGTACGTTGTACCTCTTCATCTGTCGATTCACAGTCAGTGTCTGTGACTGGACGCCACCTACGGCGCAGAGGACAAGGATTGCACCATCCAAGACTCGCAGAGCTCTTTCGACTTCCACTGTAAAATCCACGTGTCCTGGTGTATCGATGATATTGATATTATGATCCTTCCACAATGTATATGTAGCAGCGGATTGAATGGTGATGCCTCTTTGTCTTTCCAATTCCATGCTGTCCATAGTTGCACCCACATTATCTTTTCCCTTTACCTGACATTGAAAAGAAGTTTATATATATATATATATATATATATATATATATATATATATATTTCTGATCTACTTTATGGAAATACTTTATCATAGCTTGCCCACAAAGACACATGTGTAATGATTAAATTTTAGCCCTACCTCGTGCATCTCCGATATTCTACCGGTGTAAAACAGGATACGTTCGGTCAACGTAGTTTTTCCGGAATCGATGTGAGCCGATATACCGATGTTCCTAAGCTTCTCCAACGGTTTGTGCTCGGCGAATTTGACGTGCGATGCCAAAAATCGCACATTCTGCTAGAGAAATTACATGATACATACATACTGAAATTTCCGCGTCGTTGACGTTATGCAAAAACGATTAAAATTCACGATCTAAGAATATGAGGTTAAGAATCTTACTCCATAAATACACGGTCGCAGCTTCGACAGCTGATGCAAATTGACGTTGCGGGTTAAAAGAGTCACGATAGTCATGATTAGCAATTTATTTTAAAAACAAACACTTTTTACAGATGAAATCTTTCTTGTGAGAAAATTAATTTGATACGATTCCACGTGAGACCCTGCCGATCACCGCGAAGCGCGATATGCTACATGCTAGATGCTACCCGAACCCGAAGTAGGTTTTTATGACGTCACGTATCAAAGACATGTATTTGATTTAAATAAAAAACCTACTTTTATATATAAATTGCGCATAATTCGAAATGAATTATGCTATAAATTACATAAATTGTATATTAAATCATAATTATTTATAATTTTCTACATTACTTTAATTCTTTATATCGAAATGTTAAGAAACACATTACGAATTTTTAATGAAAGAAAAAAATTAAGAGCATTTAATAACGGATAAAATAAAAAATATTTTTTATTGAATATAAAATAAACATTAAACTTTTATGAAAGATGTTTGTATGTACAAGAATTTATAAAAGTGTAGAAAGTTCACAATTTTACAAATGTAAGAAATTTTTTAAATTTTTTTTTTTAAGACCTAAAACCTCTTCAGAAAAATTGTTCTAATTTATCTCATAAACATTCCATTAGTATATAAATGTTGGCATAGTTTCAAATAAAAAAACAAAAATTGCTGACAGAAGACATACTTTATTATGAATTGCATTATTGCATATATAATCATATTCATCTTAATTTTGTCAATAATAACATATGTCGTATACGATAAAGTATCGCAAAATGTATAACATAAGAATTTACGATATCTTCAACATAATATAACATAACAAGTACGTTTAACGCATTTGAATAATCTTTTTTCTTTATACTATAGATATTTACAACGAGCTCACAGGATCAGGAAAAATAATTTTCATATAACCCGATACAATTATACTTTGTGCTCAAATATATCTTTTTACTATTTCTACTTTATAATTACAATCACCTACATTAATATCCATGGCTTTGTATTAATCGTAGATTTATATATATCTGATAAATATCGTTGCATATCAATGAACAAACTTGTTGCACAATCGGTTTAAAAACTTAAATTATACTTTATATATGTATGAAGAAGTAAATACAGTCTCCTCTCAGTGAAGAGAAAGCATATAAAATCGATAACAAAAGAATTAACTTTACGTACTTTCGTCCATGATTTCACAAAGTCTTTGAGCTAATAATATCAGATGGAGAATATTCTATAAGTATTGACATTTTAAGAGATTGTTTAACATTACACAGAGATTATGTCTTTTAAACGCTGTGGAAAAAAATAAAAGACAATTATACATCGAGATGTTAACAATATCTTATAATGTGATGTAAATGTTAATATTGATTGTCCATGTTTATTTAATTACACTGGAAATTCATTAATTCTATTAAATCGAAAAAAGAACATTGAGAATATAAAGAAGATAATTCACAAATATCATATATATGAAAGCAGTTTTATGATGAATAAACTCATTTCTCAGAATCCGACGCATATAGATTACGTCAATTTGATTTTCTATTTTCTATCTTATAATTGTTATGTGCACTTGTCATACCCAATCATCTACTTCGTCAAAAGCATCCATTACGCACAAAGTACGCTATCAATATAATGTGACAAATAAAATCGAGTAGCACGAGCTTTCGAGTATGTTCCTATTTCTTTTAAATTTCATCGATTAAATTGTTAAAATTTAATGTCTATATCGTAGTAATATATTTTGCATCGAGTATAAAATCTTACTTATTCTTATACACAAATTCTGTACATAAAATTGAAGCTGAAGGAAAATACCTTACAGTATATTCATTCTTTTCTGACTATATTATAGACATAAAGACTTTACAAATACATCGATATCTGATTAGAAGCACGTAACATTTTTGGTACCAAGTTTCGTTGGTGAATGTTTCCCATCACTATCACCGAGATCCATACCAAATGGCACAGAATTCCAAATGGCTTTGTCACTTTGATCGTCCTCCTCGTTCAGTATATTGCACATCATGCGATCGTCGTAAAGCGAGAATCGCGCCGTTGATTGTGCACGACCGCGAATTTTCCTAACAGACGGTGGTAAATCACCGGGCGTTTTTATTCTCATATGCGGATCCTTCAGTGCGTTGTTTACATTGGAACCCACGTTAAAGACTTCGTTAAATTTATCTATGCTTTCTTGCCTGCTTAAATTATTTTCTCGCTTCTTGTTTCTTAAATTTACAAGTGGCAAAGTGGAAGGACGCGCGTTAGATGTCGTGTTATCACTCTCGTACTGCTTTTGCTTCCTCGTTTGTGCGGTATTTTTATCATTCTTCTCTACTGGCATCGCTGAAGTAGAAGTCTTACCAATGATACCATTTACATACTTTCCCCCAGGGGAGATCGTTACGTTCGTTTCAACAATTTTAATTTGGACATTTTGCTTCGATAATAAATTTGACTTAGAATCTTCCCTATCTATTTGGTATCTGCTGTACGGATACATTTTCTTGTTGATGAGCAATTTCTTTAAATTCGGCCAGGCAAATAATTTTTTACGCGGGCTCTCTTGGAGAGACGTGTCCTGTATATTCGTCTGCTTTCGCTTACCGTACGAAGATGAACTTTCGTCGGAAATTACATTTTGAACATACGGTATAGGCGTTGCCGGCCTAAGCTGCGTTAATTGAGTGGTATGTTGACTTAAGTAATCGTGCGAAACTAAGCCTTGTGCTTCTGTACCAGTTTTGTATTGATCGTTACACGCATGCTTTAGTGATTTATCGACGAGAACGTTACCGTTACAACCTAAGTCTTCCAACGAATCCGATTGTAACATTAAATTTCTTTCCATACATGGATTTCTGCCTTGATACGGCTGAAGCGTTTGAGTATGATTATATGTCGCTACTTCGTTCGAATTTTTGACTGAAACAGATTTTGGAAATTGATTGAAAAAAAAATGAGATAGGAATATAAAATGAATAACATAAATATTAATTGACATGATATTAATTACTTACAACTGTGTTCATGAGCAACGCTGTCAGATGGTGATAATGTTACTAAGTTTTCAGCTATTGCACTGTCGTTTGTATTACTATCTTGCATCATATTTAATGCAAGTTGAACAACATGTACGTTATCATGATGCGAGGACTCACTATAAAGACTGTTTGTCGTTGAAGGCACTAAGGTGCAGTGAGAATTCACCATTGGACTTCCATCGGTAAAGTGCATTGTTACTACAATTTGTTTTTTCTTTTAGAAAATGTCTTTTAGAATATGAATAATCATAGTTTGCTAAATATCGGTAAATGCATTACCACGATGAGACTGCAGCTCTGAAAGTCGTTCTTCTATACACAAAGCAGTTAAACGAGCTTCAGCATCAGCATCCCAGCAATCTTCTATAGTTTCCTTAATCAAGCGCACTCCTGGTCTATCTACTAAGTTACCTTCTAAAAGTGGTCTGGCTTTATTACGCGATACTAAGACTTGCATCTGTTCGAAAGTTGGATGAAGACCTAAATTGTAAATAAAAATATTTTATAATTAAATAAATTAAATATAAAATTTAATAACAGTATCAAAATAGTGCCAATAAATATGCATTACGATTTTCAGAAATATTTCATGTACTTACCTATTTCGTTTTCGTATGGCTGTTTATATTGCGGCACGTGCGACCCAGGAATATAAATATCGGAACATCTTGTGACAAGTTCCCAAAGAACTAAACCCATCGCATAAACATCTATCTGTTTCAAAGAACTTTCGCAGTCGCGTAAATTAACAGCACCGTCCAACACTTCTGGCGCCATGTATCTCAGAGTACCCACCTAGTGTGACAGGTTTTGATAGAGATTCGAATTGTAGAAGATATAATCTTAGATATTCAGATACTCACGTCATTAATTGATTTTAATTCGGCATGCTGCTCCTCTCCATTAGAATAATACTTAGATCCAGAGATTTGAACTGCCAGGCCCAAATCACAAATACAGCAAGTACCATCAGCTTTAATTAATATATTCCTTGAATTTATATCCCTATGTGCAATGCATGGCTTGAACTTGTCTAGAAATCAATATTTATATAAATATTAATACTCGAATATCTCATTATAATTTATATATAAATTATAATTTGATGAAAAACAGTAATAAATAAAAAATGTTTTAAATATTTTTATCCTTTCTGAAGAAGTAGTGTAATACGTACCACCTTTGCGTATATCCGTATGTAAATAAGCAAGTCCTTTAACTACAGAAAGACTCATTTTGCAGAATGTATTCCAGTCAATAGTGTGCCCTCGTAAGAATTCTGTTAAACTACCACCAGGAGCAAAACTGAGTACCAAAAGGTATTCAATACTATCTTCCATGCTTATTCTTTCGTCCACACCTAATACGAGAATATAAATTAAACTTTATATTCTGATATTAAATATTCAAATATTAAAAAAGAAAATCTTTTCATATTATCGTTACTTTTAGTATAATTCATTCTAAGTTCAATAAAAAAGATTGCTAACCATAATAACTTAATAACGATGGATGCTCCATAAAAGGTAGACAGTAAGTATCCCTTTCATTCTGAAAATAATTGCGGTAGTGCGATGGATATATTTTAACTGCAACATCTTGATCTCCCATACTGCCCTGCCAAACTGATCCATATCGTCCTTGACCTGCAATTATAATATGATTATAATTGTAATAAATAAAATTAAGCATTTATACCAATTACAATATTTAATAGATAAAGATCCTCGAGTTCGTTGAATGAGTAAGTACATACCTACAATATTTGCAAGTTTCAAGTGGTCAACGGTATAAGTACCAGTTCTTAATGCTGTGCTATCCATGAACTGATCGTTATAAGATAATGGCTTTCCTAATCTTAGTAAAATATTGTTGTGATACGTTCTGTATATAATCATCACTATAGTACATATTACTAGCAATGTACATGCTATGACGATTACTATAATAAGAATCCATCGTTCAGAGTTTGACTGTTCAAGATATTCTGTAGCTGGAAAATATTATAACATGAAAATATATTTTTTGGTTCTATTACTTCTATAAAATATCAAACTCTAAAAACAAACATAATAAAATTTATTTTATCTGTGATGAGATTAATTGCTATTAATATACTGCTGCTATCTTACTTGGCTGACTTTTTTGTGAAGAAAGAGGATTAAATATCTTATTATCCGAATCGGCAAGATTGGAGCTTGTAATATTGAGATTACAAAAATCTCCATGACAGCAACAAAATTTTGTATTGTTCAAGGCTTTTGTAGATCTCTGGAGTGCAACGCATTCTGTATTTTCACATTTTTGTTCACCAGACTGTTTCCAACAACCTAGTCCACATCAAGCAATAATGTAACATTTTAATTAATAGTATTTACGAATAAGCATTTATATATTTATAATAAACTTCTATACGATATATACCTTGAGACAAAATAGTGATTTCAGTGCCATTTGCCGTTTTATCTTCTTGCCATAAGGCATGACAGAAATTATTACATATCTCAAATTTGATATCTTCATTTATCTGAAAGACAAATATTTTGTTATAAATATTAGCAGTTAATGTAAGCGTATTGTTTACAATTAAAATAGTATGATAGCTCTTTTATCTATTAACAATAAACTTTGTAAAATACAATTGTAGAATTGTAATTTTGTTCAAAAAACCCCATGAGCTTATTACAAATTTATTTTATTGCACGACCTACATTGTAGTCATTGGATGTGTCCTCAAGTACGCCTGCTGAAATCTGCTTCGAAGAAAGACTTTCAACATTTTTCTTCCTACTGGCACATCTCCTAATGGCATTGATAGGGGCTAAGCTTATGCCACACAGCAGTGTGATCAGCACGATTGATACAATGGCTCTCATTGTGCTTTAGCAGGCCTCTTGAACCAGAACCACTTCAACAGAAGCAGAGCTCCTTAAGAATTGGCATCTTTCATCGCAGTAATATACAACGCTGCCATTGAGATTCTGAGTTCATCTGCTCGTCATATATAATGCAGAAAAAAAGAGACTGATAAATAATTGATAAAATTAAATTGAAAAAAATGGTATGTTAGTTTCTCTTCTCATTTATATTTTTACTTTTAACGACATGGGAGAATTATTATTAAAAAATGTTATTGGTCTCTATGATCTCTAAAGACAATGAAAATATCTTGGATTTACGTTTGAAGAAATTGTCACGTATGAAGTACGAGGGTAAGTCAATAATTATCTGTATTCCATTTCTATAATTTATTAGAACAATAATATAGAGAACATAAAATTACATCATTTTTTAACATAGTCCCCCTGTTATTTAATGCACTTGTTCCAGCGTTCTACAAGCTTACATATACCCACGAAAAAATAAAATGTTTTTGATTTGTCCCTCAGCCATGTATGAAACACTTCTTGTTAGTCTGTAGCAAATCGACGACCTCTTGAGGAATCTTTAAGTGGACCAAACAAACGGTAATCTGAAGAAGCGAGATCTGGACTGTATGTAACATTGAACAGTGTGGTCAGCAGTATTTGGGCATATATTAGGCCTGTTCTTTGTGTCGCTGCACTAGGCTGCACTAAAACTTTCTATCTCGCTTTTCCCAAACTTCAAATATAGGTCTGTTTTCTATTGCTGAACTGGCTGCCCTAGAGTTCAGAGTTTATCTTTTTTACCCACATTGGAAGGAAAAAGATAAACTCTGAACTAAAACAGCCATGGGGCAGCCAGTTCAACGATAGAAAACAGACCCTATATATATCTATTTTATTTTAAATACAACGAGGGTACTAGATCAGCTACAAATAACAGCGCGCATGGTTAAATGGACAAACCAAAAACATTTTCTTCCAGGTTTTCTTCCCAGGGTATATGCAAGTTTGTAGAACGCTGAAACAAGAGCATTGAAAAACAAGGGGAGTATGTTATTAAAAATAACGTAATTGTATGTTCTCTACTGTTGTTCAAAATTATATTCTAAATTATAAGAACAGAATGCGGATAATTATTGACTCTCGTACATTCATTCTGTATCTCGACTAAAGTCGGTGTCTACACGCCAGATATTCAATAACTTATATTAATCGTGTTACGCAAAATAGATTAATTTTTTTAACTTTTATCAACGCGAATATACATATAACGCATACACTCAATAAACACTGTTATATTTTTTTTTTCTTGCAACATACTGTCATTCTTAGATCCAATCCCCGATGACTACGCGCGGTAATCCTCGCAGGCGTTAACGAGCTTTCCCGTGGCGTTGTATGACGCAAATTTAACAGCCAGAAAGTGATGCGAGATCTCATCTGTGGCATGACTGATTAATCGGAGTTCCTTTACGCGGTCAGGCGGACGCGATATCAAGCGGCCGGGAAACGGTCGCGCGACATCGACGGGAGGAACGTGGGAGCGCTTAACGACGCGGTTGGGAGTGCGTAAAGTGCGTTACGACGTCGCGGCGACGTACGTCCGGGGACTCCTCGCATCCGCGTCCCGCGGGAAATCCGTGGGGAAAAAAAAATGGAAAAGGAGAAACGCGCGTACGAGCGCGCGTTACGTTGCATTACAAACGAAGAGCGGCCACACGCACTTACGTTCTGCCGGTTCTGCTCGGCGGTCCTCGTGGAAGCCCGATGCGGTTCACGCGCGTTATTGTAGTCGCCGTAGTCGGGCACGACATCGCATCATCCCCCTCAAAACGCTGCCGAGCGCACTTGAAATGAGCGTCGCGTGAATAATCGTATATTTGACAGGCAGCCCGTGTCCATTGAGCTCGCGTCCCGATCGCGCGTTCGTAAACGCATCGACGGCGGCGCGCGGCGGCTGTGCTTAGGCCGGTATTCATAGGGTGCGTTCCTTTTGGGCGCTCACGCGCTGTAAGCATCGCTCTATCTTCGTTTGATATTCGACGTGCAACGAAGATAGAATGATGCTTACAGCAGCTTATTACAGCGCGTGAGCGCACTGAGCGCCCAAAAGGAACGCAGCCATATTTAAGACCGTCTTAAGTTCAATCTTAAAATGTCATGAACCAATCACAGAGCCGTATCAGCTTCTTAAGACATTACTTAAGACGATCTTGAAGACTGAATACCGGCCTTTTAATTAGTCTCGAAATCCTTAAGGTGCGAATTCATGGGACGCTCGTTTCAGCGTATCGCAAAATCACGTGATTTTGCGCTGACGCTAGCGTCAAGCAAAGAAAGCTGGATTTTCTCAGCTTTAGCGTCAAAGCCAAAGCAGCGCGAAGACGCCGAAATTTTGACGCTGTTTTCCTTTTCATGAATTTCAATTAACGCCGGCGTCAATTGTGGTCATTCGACTTTCTTGCCGCTGAAAATGAGCGTCGAGCGGTCGAGCGTCAGCATGAAAAAGCACCTTTAAGTTTTGTGTCCACGATGGTAGAAATCGCTCCGAGATCTTGTACGAAGAAAGAATTATATTAGGACGACCTCGATTAGCTTATCGCTTATCGAGCAGTTAACGTGGATAGAATTATTAATTTTTCCTCGTTAAAGCCCGGTGTTCACGATGCAAGAACTGTCCAAGTTTCGGTTTAAGCCAATGAAACTGCTACTTTTCTGTAAGAGCTGCAAGTTGATTGGCTTAAACCGAAACTTGGACACAGTTCTTGCATCGTGGACACCGGGCTTTAGACACGCATACTACTACTACGTTTACGCGAGCGTTATTTCTGTAGTAACTTACGATAATTCACTCGTTTACTCGCGGAGTAAATTGTTGTAAGTTACTACAAAATCCCGTTTACGCGAAAAAATTATCGTAATAATTTAAGGCCCGGACACACACTTTTTCGTAACAGTAACAGTAAAGTTTCGGCCAATCGCGTTGCTTGAACGGCCGTACGTTCCCGAATCGAGCAACGCGATTGATCTAAACTTTAGTTGTTACTGTTACGAAAAACTGTGTGTCCGGGGCTTTACTACAGAAGTAACGCTCGCGTAAAGGGCCCGGACACATGGAGGATTCACATTGCGTCCGATCACGTCCGATGTTCGACGTACGACGATCCGACATCCAATAACAGAATTTATTATTAAAGACAAAAATTTCCTATTGGATGTTGGATGAATTCTCCAACACACTTCTGCACAACGCATAATGCGTAAGCATAAGAAAATTGATTGGTTCATACACATGTGCATAAAGGCCATTGCACGTAACGAAGTTTTAGTCATAATCGTAGGGCCGTAAGAAAATAGACCAATCACACTCGATTATTCTTCGAGCTCAAGGAGAATAATCGACTGTGATTGGTCTATTTTTTTACGGCCTTACGATTATGACTAAAACTTTGTTACGTGCAATGGCCTTAAGGAAATAGATCGATCAGTTTTCTTATGCTTACGTATTATGCGTTGTGCTGAAGTGTGTGCTCCCCGCTTAAACGTAGTAACGCAGAGAGATAAGAGAAAGATTGGATTAAGAATTGTTAGGAATTTCGCTGTAATAACCTAGCTAGCAAAAGCATCTAAAAGTCTTAAAAACGTAAAAAAAAAACCCTCGTATTTTTACCCTCGATCTGTGGAGTATTCTCAAAAATATTTATTAGTAGAAAAGGATATGAGTTAACTCGATGTTTGATCGAAACTGCCGGTGACGCCTCGTGCTCGTGAGGCTGAGTTTTCACTGAGCGCGTCACGCGTCGCGTCGTCACAAGTTAACCAATCAAAACATCCCATTTCATTACATTTTTGTGACGGGATCGAAATGGGATGTTTTGATTGGTTCAACTCGGACGACGCGACGCGTGACGCGCTCAGTGGAAACTCAGCCTGATGCTGCGTTCCCACTACACGCGTCGCGCGTCGCGTCACGACGCCGCGTCATGAGTTATCCAATCAAAACGTTTCATTTTATGACGTCATTTCCGACGCAAGATTTTGTCGGAAATGACGTCATAAAATGAAACGTTTTGATTGGATAACTCATGACGCGGCGTCGTGACGCGACGCGCAACGCGTATAGTGGGAACGCAGCATAACGCTAGCCGTCGGCCACCAGTGAGAGACAATTGGTCGGCCACGACGCGACGCGCGCTCGCGACCAATCAGCGATCGCGTGTCTGGCTATGCCGATCAATCGTGCTCGCGCCACTTTGCGCGGGTAGATCCGCCATCGACCAATCGGAGCTGAGCGTCGTGTCTCTGCTGCGTGTTTTCGATATTTATCGTGCTTGCCATAGTTAGTTGCCATGCAAATGGCGGTTGTCGCGGTGTTTTGTGCGATGTGTCTGCGCGATTAACTACGCCACACCGTTAGCAACAGCGTTACGACGAGCGTGAACGTACGACAGAGCGAGCCGGTGCCGTGATAACGGATCACTCGTCATCATGGTGAGATTGTTAAAACGATTTTTCGCCGGTGACAAGGTGTTCGCCAAAGTTCGAGGTTACCCGCCATGGCCAGCCAAGGTGAGTTCGCGTTTGGGACGCGATGCTACCGGGACGAGACAGGCATCCCGGTGGCCGCTGTGTCGGACGCGGCGGCGTCGTCGCGTCCTCATCCCCGGCGATTCACCGACCGGGACGTTGCGTGGCGAGGTGACGTAAATTATTCAGAGATTGCGGCCGAGTGTAATCGCGTTTGTTGTGCGCGCGACTGCGTCTCGAAGGACCGCGCGGTTCTCGCACATAGGAGTAGGAAGCGAGAAAAGCGCGGGATCCGCGCGGAACGCGCGACAACACCGGCGATGATCTGGCCAAGTGGCACGTCACCGACCACGCTAATTAACGCGCGTCGCTAGTTAACACTCTTGCCAGGATATATATTCTGTAATTTGCCATGTAATCATATATATAATCTTTGAGATTAATATCTCTGCGTGGACCGTTAATGTATTCTCCGTGGAGAAACGTATATCTCAATCCTGTTCGTCATATAACAAGCGTGCGTTCGTTTATTGACGTTTGGAGCTATTGGAAATAAACAAACGCGCAGGCCAAAGCTCACCGCGTGTTGCTTCATCTGTTTGCATATTGGTTCATTTGTTTGCAGGTCGAAAAAGTCAATGATCCAAACTCCAAGAATGCTAGATATAACGTTTACTTTTATGGTACAGGAGAAACGTAAGTAATATCATAATCCGGGTACCTATTACGTATCTTTTCACGAGGTGAAAATGCGAAAAGTGAACAAATTTACTAGATTTCGATCAATGAAATCGTAGATACTCCAGTGAATTTGCTTACTATTTGCATTTTTACCTCGTGAAAAGATACGTAAGGGCTCATGCCTAATGAGGGAAATAAGGAACAAGGAATTAAACATAGAGAGAATTCTGTGTCTTGAAAAAAGAGAGACGCTGCGTCTTGAAAAAAGATGCGACTACTATGTTTAATTCCTTGTTCCTTATTCCTGGCATTGTGCATGAGCCCTAATATAGTACCCCTTCCTGTCACTCTCTATAATTCTAGTTTTTCTAATGAATATCATTAAAGGATATTTGATCAAATATTACCGTGATATTAAATCTTGCAGAGCTGTTTGTAAAGTTGAGGAATTGTACACCTATGCCGAAAATAAAGAAAAATATGGCAAACCTAACCGACGGAAGTTCTTTTATGAAGGCATACAGCAACTTGAACAAGAACTTAAAAATGACAGAAACAAACCTTTAGCAGATATTGCTGCTATTAAAGGTAGTTACCGATATTATCTTGTTAATGACTTCATAATAAATAACTATTTCATGAAGTGTGAATAGATTAAATACAATTTTTTTAATGGAACACAAATTAATTATTATAACTAATACTTTGTCTAAAGGTGCTGAAGCAACAGAAGTGCCAGCTGTCAGCGCTATAGACAGTGACCTGGAAATTGGTTCCTTAGTAATAGACGAAGGAGAAAAAAAGAAACCCTTGAAGAGGAAAGTTCTTACAGCTACCTCCAACACTCCGGTAAGGAATGCTCGTTTTTTGCTGTTTGTATGAAAATGCTTTGGAGTATTAACATATACTCTGCAATACTGTTTAAAAGAACAGTTATTGACAAACTTGTACTCCAAGAGGAATTTAGGAACTGCCGACAGACATTTTTAAAGTTTAAATAGTTTGTGCGATTGTTCCTTACACCTTTGTACACATGTCTATATAAATATGTAATGTAATTAAATACATATATTTTTACATATATTGAATACATATAACAATGCAGCAAGATACTCCAGAAGTGAAGAAAAAACGTGGTAGAGGAAAAGCTGTGAATGATACATCGAAACAAGAGGGTGCTTTGGATTCACAAGGCGAGGAGTCGCCTAAAGAAGTGGTTAGCCGCAGTGGGCGTAAGATTAAACCAAAACGTTTTGCAGACTTTTCAAGTTCAGATGAAACCGAAACCAATACAGGTAAAAACTTGTATCTATAATAATCTTTTGTTATGGTGTGCAGTTTTCAAAGAATCTATTATTCTGCAACTTTATGGGTAAAAAATATTTAAATAATTATTATTAAATAACCGACTTTTTTATTAGCTTTTACTCTTAATTTGATACACCATTATTTCTATTAATGCATCAGTTAAAGTAATAATCATGTTCCAATTGTGAAATGTAGGTTATTATCGATGTCACAAAATATGCTGTTATTCGTTGCAAAATTTAAAATAAATTACCCTGATAATAACTAATATTTAAAGGTAGGAGCACAGTAAAGAGACTTACACCAATACATTTAATGGTGGATGAAGAAACGCAGACTTCACCATCAGAAATATCTGAAAAATATTCAAGGCTTAAGGAATCCAATGAAACTCGGAAAATGTCTACAAAAGAATTAAAAAGATTAGTTCTGTTGGAACAGCTGTCGTTAATTCGCATACAGAAATCTAAATTTTTGTCTGTAAATGTATCTCTCACATAATTTTTTATTAATAAACTCACAATATTTGTTTTTTTGAAAATATTGTTTATCTATTTATGTCCCTACTGTTTTTTATAATCGTTCCACTGAATTCGCTCTTTTAATTTGGAGAAAAATATAACTTTTCCCTGGGAAAAAAATACATAATTATGTTTTATCAAAGCTTATTTGTAAAAAAAAAGTCGGTTATTCTTTACATATTTGTGTTTAAGGTAACATAATATGATTGTAAATTATTTCTGTTTAGAACACTCTGGTCGAGGTCGTAAAGCGAAAAACGAAGATTCTAATGAGCATCAAATAACACCAGTGACGCATAAAAAAAGAGCTGCTATCGAAAGTAGGCATTTGTGTGTGTGAATAGCTTTTTTAATTTCTTAAAATTATAACTTGTTTTTGAGAGATATCGGCTGCGGTCCATTTGATGCTACAAATGCTACAAACACTTCGAAGCACTTGTAACGTCGTTTATCTAATTTACAGAAAGAAATAATGAAGGTTCGATTCTTGATGGAACCGTAGTATCGAGTGGTACATCTTCTGATACACCAAGCCGAGTTCTCTTAGCTCGTACATTTGCTGGGGAACATGTAGGTATTAAGCTGGATATAGACAGGCCAAAGTCTTTTGAAAGTGAAAAAGCTCGAGCGCAATGGGATTGGTCAACTGCTAGAAATGCTATGAAACTCAAAGCACAATTAGAGAGCGGTGAAATTTTGCCGGAACAAGTGAAGGATTCTCTAGATTTTAATGTACCAGTCCCGGAAGATGAAAAACGACTTTTGACAAAAGATGGGGCCGTTCATCGCAAAACATATAAACTGAGGTATAGAGAAATCTTGTGCCGTTCAACTTACTAGAGTGTTTATTTTAAAATTTACCAAGTGTTTACATGTACAATGTTACAGATGGCTTCGTATAGAGGCTCAACTTCTACAATTAGATGCTCAAATAAAATCTAATCTTGGACTGGATCGAGCCAATACAGATAAATGTTTACAAGCGATGGATGATATCTTGGCTCTTCCAATTGATCCTTTAATGCTGAAGAAACATCCTCATATTGTTGAAACAGTAAAAAGGGTAAGTAATACATCGAATTTTTTTATTATTTTATAATATTGCATTTTCTTCACTAATTGTCTTTTATATTAGCTGCGACGATATATTGGGAATCTAGGAGAGTGGAAATTAAGCGAAGAAGAAGGGGTATGTATAAAATGGGCATGCGTATGTCATTATATTATAACGCTTGTGAAATACACAATACTATTATTTCTATTTTAATATAATACATATAATATTCTTTGTAGACTATTTTTAAACAAAAAGCGGAGCAGATTAGACAAAAAGCTGAACATATATATAACAAGTATAAGGTAATGTATCACATGTAAAGAACAACGAAAATACAATTATTTAAATCTATTTCTTTTGTCATATACTTATCAAATGAAAAATATACAGGCTATGTTTACTATACCTGAGGGTCAGTCATTTTGGCAATCATTTTCGGATCAAGTGGTCCATTTCAAAAAATTGACGAAAGATATGCCTGAAGAGAAAGTATTTTCATTGATGTCCGATCCTGCTTGTTCAGGTAATTTTGTTATATGTATGTTTAATGAATATTGAGAAATTAGATCTATAAGGCCCAGTTTTACAAACGTCCTCCTTAGAAAGAGACGAAGAGCGAGTTAATTTAAGGTTAAAAGTTAACTGACATTTGTGAAACTGGGCCTAAGTTTTTTTAAAAATCCTTTAAAATAAATTTTAAAAAGCTTAAAAATTATATATTAAAATTAAACAATGTATATATATATTTTGTGATACATATTTATTATAAATATTGATAGATACAGGTATATCAGAGGATTTACCTGCAGGTGATAGTGGTAATCAACTGGATACAGATACAACGATTGAAGCAGAGCTAACAGTAGAACAAGAGGCAGAACGTGAACAAATACCGGAAGCGGCAACTGAGCTGGAACCAAAAGCAAATATAGAAACCGAACCAATAGCACAAGCAGAGACAAAAGCAGAGTCAGAACCAATTGCTGAAAGGGACGTAGAAGCAAAAGTGCCTACTAGAAGTGCGAGTCCTAAATATGAAGCAGCCAAGTAACATATGTAAACTTTTTTATCTGATAATGTAAACTTTTACTTATTTTCTTGTACGTACATTACGGTACTAAAAAAGGAGCATTATTATAGTTAAAGTACATCGAGCGCATTCATAAAACGATATTTTGGCTAATATAATTTTTTTTCCATGTTTAAATGTTTCAAATTATTGTTTAACGATGCATTCTTACAGATCTACAATAATTTCGGAGAATATGATAAAATTGGGTAAAATGTAACTTATATTTGGTGAAACGTAACTAACATGCTATCCTTTATTACACACATCCCTTTATTTATTTTAATCTTATTATTCTAATCTTTACCTACAAGATTAGAATATATGCAATGCTTGCGTATGCAATTATGTAATTAGTGTTAATGAACTTTAACTAGACAACTGATCGTAGATTTCCATTATATATCTATGAGTTTCTTAAGTATATTTATTTTTTTAAATCTACATTAACGAAAGTATAAAACAGAAATTAACTCCTACATATATAAGCCATGCAAATAGCTGTTGTTACAATAATACTGGTATTGTTACCGAGTGAAGAAATAAGAATCGTAAAAGTATCTTAAGCTAATTCTGTGAATGCGATCGATAGCACTTTTGCGCACGTGGAAAATAATCTTTCGATTGAGTTCTATTATATTTTATTTCACGAATTTGACCAAATATTTACATTATATCGTCGCGATACACTCACATTATTACTTGATGCAATATCTGCGATCACTAACTGGACAATATCAGGCAAACATTCACTGTCAGTATCGAATAAAAATGGCTGATGTAGTGGATAAAATTAGATGAGACACAGTATCTTTACATGACGGTAAAATAATACTGTTATGTATCGAAATACTATCTTTATATATTCAGCCAGTGCCATGGAAAAAATTTGTAAAGAGCACATAGACACTGTTATTGTCACACAAAACTTACTTATTTAGTTATTATAATTGATGTTAGCAAAATAAATACCATATTGCATAAGAATTAAAGCACAATGAACGATACAGATATAATTCTTAGTACTTGCATCTCGTTTTTAACGCAAGTTTAATTGTCTTTTGGTTTTTTTTTATTAGAAACAACATTACTCATACTTATTGCATTTTAAAGGTAAAAATAAAAATATGTATCATTATTGTGTACCAATGTTTCTTTAATATTATTTATGATATAAAATTATGATATAAATATAATTGTTCGTAAAATATTGTCAATCTTCTATTTTATATAATTGAATTATTACTGTCTTTATATTAAAAATCTTCTAAAATCGTTGCTATCACAATAAAATTATAAAGTGCTTGTCAAACGATACCGAAATTGTACAAATTAGATAAGTTAACGATTTTTGGACATTATCACATCTTTATCGTGGGCGACATGGCAATTACTGTAAACATTTAATGATTGGTAAGTATTAAACCTTATTTTGTAATTAATGGTACATATCCAATACATTGAAAATATCAGAAATTAACGATGTAATTTTTGTATCGAAATGTTTTTGTCGAAAATTAAAATAAACTAATGTAGCAGAGACGTTCTGGCGTCGAATATATTTTTATCTATAGACTTATGTAGATAGATTGCGCATTCATATGCAACAGCTG
The DNA here is from genome assembly GCF_048541705.1 of Temnothorax americanus. Taxonomy (NCBI): domain Eukaryota; kingdom Metazoa; phylum Arthropoda; class Insecta; order Hymenoptera; family Formicidae; genus Temnothorax; species Temnothorax americanus. The sequence continues at coordinate 796,834 of NW_027509688.1, read as the reverse complement.
ACGATAACATTGAAACTGAAGGACATAAATATATATGCTCAAAAACATGAAAATGAAAGTAAGAAAAAATGATGCACATCTCTTTTTAAAAACAAAAACGGCGATTGTTTCTCCTTTTTAATTCCTTAGTTTCTCCTTTAATTCCCATCAATTACATAATCGAATAAGGAAAACTGTTTCCAGTTTTTTTTTTTTTTTTATTAACGTTGACTTTTTACTTTCAATGAAGTCCGCAATCTATTTACATATATGAATTTACATAAATGAAATAATTTTACCCTACAATTAAAAAGTGAATTTGGTTTCACAAGAATATATACATATATATAAAACAAAGATATTTTAATTATAGTGAATTTAAGTTAAATCATAGTTACAAATATATATTTAATAATCACAGAATAGTTATAATTTTATATCGCATAATAATAAATGCCAGTAATTTGTAATTTTATTAATAAAATTGCACATCGAAAATTATGATTTTTAATATGATAAAACATTATTTGATTACTTTTATTGTAGTCACATTTTATTTTTACCTCTTACAAAATTAATTATACTATACTCCGTCCAACGAGAGATCATGGTTGATCAAATATAAATAACGATAGGGCACAGAGTCGCAACGAGGTGTTTGCGTTAAATTATTGTTATTTTTTAATAGATATTGTCCAACACTGTAAATGGCTCACGGAAGATTGAGCGATTATTCAAAATGTCATTTATTGTTTATTTCAATTAACATTCATCAAGAGACACGGTAGTGTCTCGTGCCAAGTATACGCGGAGCGAGACCGACCGCGATAGAACCAACGTGATGCAACCAATGCAATATTTCACACTATTATATAAAGATGAGTTGCAGGACTCTGACAGAAGTAAAAATTAGGAAAAATTTGGGTCAAATTGTAAAAAGTTATAAATTGATTGAAGTATGAATTTTTAAAGTGAAACTTTTTCAGGCACGGTAGTGAGTTCGATTCGCGACACGAAATTACGAATTTCGCGACACGAAAAGTGTAACGAAAATTCGACCAATAGGCGTACGGTATTGGCGAGACGGCTCCTTCTTTTGACACGGTAGTAAGTTCGATTTTGCGACACGAAACTCAAAAGTGTAACGAAAATTTGACCAAAGGCGCACCAAATGAAACTTCTTTGGTTGGCACGGTAGTAAGTTCGATTGTGCGACACGAAAAAACGTCACGAAATAGTGTCACGAAAATTCGACCAACAAGCGTACAAAGTCAAATCAAACTCCTTTTGGATTGGTAAGTAAATTCGATTTTGCGACTCGAAAACGCGTCATAAAAATTCGATCAGGCGTACGACACTGGCGAGACGGATATAGTGCGAGAACAGCGGGTAACACTACCTTTTCGAGTTGCGGGCGGCTTGGAGTGACTAACTCCGTTGTATTGTTTTTGTATTAATTTCAGAAAAGTTAGGGCAAAGCCTTGCCTTTTTTCAGAAGTTTCACTTCTAACGCGCGTGGCGACCACGCGTTTATTTTTACATTTTATTATATGTTTGTTAAGTACATTTAATACACGGAGAAAATTTTATATTATATTTTACTATGCTGTCGCACCAACTGCGGACCATCAAGACGCCCAAGTTTAAATGCTATAGTCTTAAGTAAAATTACTATGTCCATAGCATTTAGTGCTACGATCATAGCATTATTATAGCATTGAATGCCATGATCGTAGCATTAAATGCTATGGACATAGTAATTTTACTATAAGACTATAGCATTTAAACTTGGGCGTATTGATGGTCCGCAGTTGGTGCGGCAGCATAGTAAAATTTAATATAAAATTTTCTCCGTGTATGCACAATATCTTGGTATAAAAAATTATATTTTATAGTAAGCATTAACATTATCGTGTCCATTTTTTAGAATAACATTTTTTCAAACTGTAACAATAAGTTGAGAACGTTATTCGATTAACTTCATATTTGACACAAATGTTTATCATAATTGTCTACTAATCAGAGGCTTTTGTCTACTAATCATCGGAGAAAATTTTATGGATAAATTGTTTGAATGAATTTTTTAAAATCTTACGCAGCATTGTCGATGTCTGGGCCATAGAATGGGTGCGTTCAGCCGATACTCCGCTAGCCTAGCAATCGTGAGCAGTCGCTCGTTTTCGCTCGTTTCCTCTCCTTTTAATCCATTGGGTCAAAGGAGAGGAAACGAGCGAAAACGAGCGACTGCTCACGATTGCTAGGCTAGCGGAGTATCGGCTGAACGCACTCAATACTTATTTCTTTGACGAGCAGCCTGCTCATTATTTTTTTTGCTCTTTGCGCCTCGTTCGTTCGTCCTTCGACGAACTCTGCGCGAAGCGTTTCTGGACTTATGTTTATAGGAACTTTTTTGCTCCAAATTCAATTTCCTATAAGACCCTGTAGTTTTATTGACCTGACCTGGAACACCGTGTATATATGTATATACACTCAACGATATGATAATTATTGATGAAGTAACACTTAAATCTAGAGAATAATCAATGTCTAAATTTTTACCATATCCCGTAGCCTCGATTCTAATAATGTGTAGGATTCTATCTAATTTATTAGTTAAGAGAAAATCAGAAAATGTTCGTAACGCGATCAGTATATAATTTCTTTTCCAAAAATATTTTCCGATTCTTACATCTAAAATAATTTGTGAATAATATACTAATGTTTTTATTTTGATATAAACAATAATAGAACCGGTTTTACTGTCCTAAATATTTGGGTCACGTAACAGGTGGCCCAAAGACAAATGATCCGCGACATTTGATCCGGAGACGAAAAAACCAAAAGACGTAAAAGAAATTCAGAATTATGAAAAAAATTCTCCAATGTAATATAAATGTGTATACGTGAAGGCAGTAGGTTTCGCCCCCCTGTGGGGGAGAAGAAAAAACCGGAAAACAAAAAAATCATATTTAATTATTAATCAATATATATTATTTGTAATAACATCTTTTAGAAATCAAAGTAACAGTAGAACAATAATCGATACCATAAACGCCTAATTATTACACGGACAATACAGACGCTACATGTTTTAAATATTTCATTTTCGTAGCCTGATCGTATCTGGTCACAATATTTGTAATTCGCTCATCTTTGACCGCATATATTTTTCGTCTCTTGGCAACAACATTAACCCCAGTATTCATTTGAGCAATCGTTGTTTCCGTAATAACTTGCTCACCCTTAATCACATCCATAAAGCTACTGAATATTGCATGAACCACGCGAACTTTATTATTAAATGAGTGATGCCAACCCTCAACGTATTTGTTCGAACGCATGACATCATCAATAATCGCTTGATAAAAATTCCACAAAACTAAATCAAACATCGGCTTCTTACGTTTTTTGCGTTTACGACATCGTTCGCCAACCCAAGTTTGCTCAAAATATCGAATAAAATCGTTTAATTCATCATCATTATCTTCAAAAAACGGTGATATAATAAGCTCCTCATACGCCTCAAGTACATCATACACGAGTTTGGCGTGAACCGGGACCTGGCTATGTACAAGTCCCTGCTGGACGTGCTACCCAAGGGCAAGTTTATCCCCCACAACTACTACCAGACATTGTTCATGCACCCCAAGCAGCAGTTCATCGCCATCGATCTGCTCTGCAAGATGGAGCACAACTGCGTGATGCCGGACTTGGAGATGCAGGAGATGCTGCTCAACATCTTCGGGCAGCAGGGGCTGCCGTTGAAGAAGTTCTGGAGGATGATGTATTGGATGCCCAAGTTCGCCAATCTGAATCCCAGACCGGCGCCTAAGGATCCGCGGGTGCTCGCCAGACTAGCGACGAGTAAGATCTCCAGCGTGGATGTACAGACCATAATCACAGACTTCAAGACCAAGGATGTGGAGGATGCCATCGAGGATTCTTTGATCGTATCCGCAATGAGTAGTATGCAGGAGGAACTGTTGCGAATGCAGCCTCGTGATATTCCGATTTTTGTTGAAGGATCTTATACAATTTGGGTCGTCGATCAATGTATAGATTATTTTGTCGTGAAGGGAGCAGCTAAAGAAAGGAAGAACGTTCGCGAAAATCCTGATGGTAAATAATTACTTACTAATTCAGAGATTGTTACTTGCATATAATTATATTACTATCATATATGTGATAATTATTATTAAAATAATAATTATTAATCATAATATAGCATAATTATATAAATATTTCAATATATTATTTATTATTCTAGCGGACTTTTTAATAGAAAATGTTTTTCTTTTACAGACGTTTCAAATATTAGAATACCTTTCTGGGATAAGAAAGAAGTAGCTCTCTCTTGCACCTGCGGTTCATGAACAAGACGATGGCACGTACTTTGCAATGTGCGCTACCGGCACATCTACAAAAGACTCTTTGCTGTCCTGGATACGATGTCTACAAGAGAAGAATCCCATCTTGACTGTAATATAATAATAATGTAGAGCACTAAAATTGTAGAAGGTATAAGAATTTCTTCCTCCGTCAATTTTTTTGTTTGAAGTTATTCAAGCTGTTCTTCAGCTGCTTTAGATTGCATATTTCAGAGCAATGGTATCCCATTGTGTGTCTGTTATTCATGTTATCCATATTTCATCACAATTAATCAGAATTTGGTTCAAGTCATACTGAGCTGCTAGTGATAATTTTCCAACAAAAATTAGAATATATCAATGAAGTGAATTTAATAAATTTTGCGAATAACGTAATATAACAACGCAAAAATAAACACTTTGATACCATCACCAATATACAGTTACAGCGTTAAAAATTACTGCGTAACGAATTCATCCAAATATTAATAGTAATTTTATAAAGAAGATTGTAGTACGTTGATTGTAACAAACTTATTGTTCAACAATCTCGAATCTGATCAAAAGTTTTAGAAATCGATCTAACAGTTTGCCGTCAAGAGACGTATAGTCATGTCATTTAAAAAGGAACAATTTTTAATAAATCTCTATAAATATCACACCATCGCCATATGTATTAATATAAAATAAGATGTATTTGATCTAAATTAAAATCATTGTTGCAATCGCTTAAAATCGCTAGGATCGATATAAAAAATCGATTAAGAGTTGACGGGAAAGTGTTTTAAAATTAAATACATCTCATGTATACAAAGTCATAGATATATATGGATAAATAAATAGATATAATTGAATTATTATTTATCTTTCTGAACCGATTTTATATTTGGAATCAAACACTTTTTTGCACACTTTGCACACTTTTTGTTGAGAGTGTTAGAGCATATAAACGATATATAGAACATTAGCGAGTGCTTAGTTATTAACTTAATAACTAAGAATATGTACTTACATATTCGGTTAAGATGTTTATAACATATTTTTGCGCTAATACGTTTAATGTATGTATGTATATATAGTTTTCAATGTTTCATCTATATCGTATAGGTACGTACCATTTCCATATATCTACAAAAAGTTGTATACAAACATATTGGTATTATCCGTTTCAAATTTCTCCTTGATGTCTATATTTCCAGTAACTCTCCTTCATCAGCGGAAACAACACACGCAGCATCGTCACAGTAAAAATCGAGTATTCAGCTCTTATAAGTTCTAAAACGAGATTTTGTGCTATTGCGGAGATAATAAAAGGATTCGAGCTATGGCAAAGAGAGTAGTTTTTCATACAAGTCCGCCAGTTCATGCAACGACGGAATTGATCGGACATTTTAGTGTCGATAGTGATTTGCAATATCGTGCTGATTTATCGCAACTAAAATATTATATTCCTCCTTCGGATCTTAACAATGTAAATTTCGATCTCAATATAAATTGTACGTCTGCCCGTCACAAGCCACCTTCGCATATCATATTCGAAAATATATTAAGGTGGATTATTAGCGTTAATTTTCATGGAATTGCGAGGCCATTATCAAAACAGGATGAAGAACGTTGGTACGTTGATAAATCGATGATCATTTATATATTTATGTATATATTATTTAAATATATAATGTATTCTACAAAATTTTCTATATGTAGATAGCATATATTTAATACACGTTATACACAAAGAAGTTATTTTTGCTATTTTAATTTATATAATCAGAGATAATATTCATTAGGTTGGACATCGATTTCATTTGTTCTCATGAGGTAATAGAAAAACTGATGTTTTGGCCAGATTCAAAAAGTGAGAAATGGATTATTTGTGCTAGTAAATACCGTGGTACAATATATTTATGCGAATTTTGTCCAGATGAAAGAGAACGTGGTCAAGACAATGCAACAGTGTTAGAAAATAAAATTTCTTCAAGAATAAACAAATTTCGGCAATACATAACAGCAGGTATTTCACATTAAAATACGTATATGAAAATTTGATCATTTGTCGCTTTTACTTTAGATATACATTTAGCAAACAAAATAATGGATTACTTATTGTATTCATATAATTAATTTATTTAAATTATACATATTTTTTTTTATTAGATCATCCGTTACATGAACCAGATTCATCAATACCGCTTAATGAATGCGGAGAATTTTACTGTATGTTTAAAGCAAACTTTAGCAATGTTTCATTATTATACGGTGCAAAAATAGATGCTATTTCTTCACAACAACCTATAACGGATACACTTATTGGCAAACCTTTTGAATCGATCGGATTGAAGACGCTTCTTATACCAAATAAACACTCGGGTTGCAAACCTTCCACTGTAATAAAGTGTTGGAGTACGAATTTCTTGGCGAATACAAACAGAATTGTAATTGGATTTAGCAACAAAACTAACACAGTGAAATCGATACAGGAATATTCTATGGCTGATCTGTTAAGGCTCTCAGAGGTATATAAATAAATAATTATGTTAAAAAACTTGTATAACAAAGTTTAAGGACGTAGTATTAATGTGAAATTATTGCAGCCTCCCTGTGATGTGGGAGCATGCAAAAAGTACTTGACTACGGTGCTTAAAACTATCAAAAACAAGGTCACTGAAGATTATGATAAACGCATATATAAAGTTGAACGGCATCCATCCAAGGGAAAGTTAGACTGTACTGAAGTAGATCCTAATAACGAAATGTATCTTTTTTTAAAGCCGTGGTTTGTTGCTGAATCAGAGAAATACAGGCGTGGCTAGCAAACAGACTTTTAAATATTTTTCATATAATATAGAGAGATATTAGATATTACACATATACAAGTGTAAGAGATGCCTACCGGAAATTTCTAACAAATGCGTATAAAAAAACTTGGCCGTATCTATTCGTATCCACAGATTTAAGCGAATATGAAATGTAGACGCGTACAAATGCGGATAAAAATTTTATTGGAAATTGCAAATACATACGTACATAGATTTTCTGTGCTTTTAAATACGTACAAATTTGCCATCCGTATATACAGACATGCACATATATGCTAATAAATTACAATAAAGTTCGATAAGTTTTTAACTTGCATAAGCGGATATATTGCGTATATAAACATATAACATTTTGATCTGAATTTTTGGGATATCATCAGATACATGCTTATTAAATCGTAAAAATGCGGATAAATGATTCGCATTTGATTGTTTTTGATGGAAATTTCCGGTAGGGACGTGTGTTAGACAATTCGTACATTAATGCACAAATCATGATTTTTTTTAAGTTTTTAATTTGTTTGTAACTGGCATTTATAATATAATCCTATCAAAATATTAATATAGTATACGGTGATCTAATTGTAAGTGAATTGCAAAATTGAAAGAAAAACAAATTATTTTTAGTCTTCATTTTTTTGAAGTGACGAAGAGGACTTATTGGTTATTTTGAGATAGGTGCATGTGGAATGATAAAAGAAGAGATAATAATTTTTTAGATATACTGATAACACTGTTCAACAAAAAGTTACTTTGTTTCGAGCACAAGGCCGACAATAATCGTAGTCTTTTAGCGGATATCAAATGTTATAATAAAATTGCCCTTTTTTGCAACTTAACTGCAAATTTCTCAAAATTGTGACGTGATAGAGCAGTAAACAGTAAGTGCAATGGTAAACAGAATCGTATTCAGCGTCCAAAAAAAAATAGGTGAAACGATTATTCTCAGTCTTGTGCATTTTTTTGTTTTTGTTGAGAAGTGTAATAATTTTACATTATATTCAAAAGTTTTGTATAGATTTAAACAATTAACATTTAATTGAGTAATTAAGGACGTTCTCTCGTCCTTATACTAGAGAATATCGATTTTCTTAGGATTTTCTTGAAACTGTGAATATATACGTTAATTTAGGTGTGCTTTCTGCGTTGTATAAATTTCAGTACCTCTTTCGGTATAAAAAATCAAGATACTGAGTCTCAAAGTTTCAACTTTTACTAATAAAAAGGTTTTCCAGGCCAAACGGTAAGAGATACAATAAGGTTGGCCAAGAGGACCAAAGTTGCTCCTCTCGTCGAGTTCTATAAGGAAAAAATGCCAAAACTAAAAAAAATTAAATTTAAAATTTTTTTTTGAAACTTTGAGGCTCAGTATCTTTATTTTTTTTATACCGGAAGAGGTACTGAAATTTATACCGCGCATAAAGCACACTTAAATTAACGTATATTCACAGTTTCAAGAAAATCCTAAGAAAATCGATTTTCTCTAGTATGGGGACGAGAGAACGTCCTTAAACTTGAATATTTTAAGCTCATATATTTACTCTCATTATAATTATATTTCTAAACAAAGAAACTTTATTAAATATTAGACACTTCGACCTAAATATTGTCTGATTGCATCCATATTTTTTTGCGAGACATGGGTTCGAACATTATAATCCGAGTACCAGTCCGGTTAACCCTAAATCACGTAATACATTTAATTATTTTTATCTGCAAGTCGCTCCTTAGCTTATTAATAGCAGTACATTCTCATTGATCTGTAACATAATAATAACAATAATATAGAACAAAAATTCCAGAATATAAATCAATTTCTTATCCAGGCCTTTAAAATTACCCTTTTCAAGCAATTCTTCAGCTGCTTTAAGATGGCATCTTTATAGCCGGTGATCCTATACTGTTATCTATATTTCTTATTGCACCTGTTTTTAAAGTTCTCTCATTCCAACACGATCATCGTTCTTCTCTTATCTAGAGCGATATTATTTCCTTGCGATCAGTGAGAATTTTACTATCTTTATTTCTTAACTATATATATCTCAAAACATTCGTTTACCATGTTCTGGACGCCGAATAAAGCAAAGGGTGAAATAAAAATATTCGTCCATTTCTGAAAAGCAAATCAGCCAATCACACTCAAGAACTTAAGGCACGGCCCTAAGCGGTAGCGAATCCATACCGTTGATTTTTTACCGCTTAAGTTTAACTGCTTAAGTTTTTCTATGTGCCAAGGCCCTTAAGGTCGTTACGTTGAAGTTGTCCGGCCAACTTCATAGAGGTCTCTGCATCTCTCTGTACGAAGCATACTAGCGTTGGTATGCGTTGGTAGATTTCCCCTCTCCGTAGTCTCCGTGCCTCGATCTTTTCCGGTGTATGTGTATTGTATGGTGGACCACGTGGACCACGAGGTATAAGGTCAGGTAAGGTGGAGGTAAGGTAACGAAGTTTTTACGATGAAAAATATTTTGTAGAATCCGCATCAATCCGTCGATGCGTCGAATATAATAATTCGAATTGTGTGTTTTTCGCATTGTCGTATTTCACTCTTTCGCCGCAAAATATTATCTTTTTTTTTTATTAGCCGTCTAATAACAGCGAGGTGCACACGCGTCCCACGCGTCTATGGCTGCGGTCCTGCGGTCCACTTGACGCTACAAATGTTTTGAAGCATTTCTTTTCTCCTTTCTTTCAATGAAGAAAGAAGGAGAAAAAGAACGCTTTGAAGCATTTGTAGCGTCAAATGGACCGCAGCCTATGATTGTCGAGTCGCTTTGAGATTTACATGTGTTTTTATTTAAATAAAGGCATATACAAGCGAAGGTACATGTGAAAAATTAATACGCAAATTTGCGAAAAATCACGCAACTTCTATTCATCTATCTGATCCTATCGATTCGTGTGAACATGGGGTATTGAGCGCTACTAACCTGATCTAATCTATAAGCTGGTAAACTATTGAGAATCGTAAAGAATGTGTTCCACCTGTGTGTTACAATAAACGATCAAATTGACAGCGATATATTCTTATTACAAGTTATTTTGTGCAGTGAGAATAAAAGTTCTTATTTTTAATAGCGCTATATTTATTGATAAAAGGGTAGTAAATATAAACAATTGTAGCACGTAGTTTTCAAACTTTTGTAATTAAAGACACACCTACATATTTGTATTTTCATACTCAATTTATATTTATCGTATTCTTTAACGGAAACATAATTATCAGGACTTAAAAAAATCTAGCAGCTATATAGATAATTGCTACTGTCAATACTGTTGTATTCTATAATTACAGTACCCAGGTAGCAGAGTGACGTCAAATGATGTCTTAATAACGTCTTAATGACGTCTCTAGACATTATTCTGCTACCTGGGTACTATATCTTGTGGCAGTCTAGGCATAGGTCGTATATTACAAAAAGTGTAAATATATGAAATTATTTATGTTACAGAATGAAGCTAATCGATACTAATCAAACGGTTAAAATCCCAAAGGGATTGACTGTTACCGTCAAGTCCCGTCTGGTAACGGTGAAAGGACCAAGAGGCGTATTGAAACGATCCTTCAAGCACCTTGCGCTTGACATTCGTGTAAGTAGAATATTATTATTACAAAAGATATGATGTGTTTCTTGAAAATTGTCTTCCAGTAATCGTCTAATTTTAAACGAACAAACTGGAGTAATTGTATCCATTGTGATGAGAATTTGGATTCCCCTTCATTTCCCATAAATGATAAATCAACATCTGAAATATTTGCAATTTATATCAAAATGTTGCAACATTTGTATTTATGTCTTATATAAGTGAATATTCTTTATTCTGTATTTCAGATGATCAGCCCGAGGTTACTGAAGGTAGAAAAATGGTCCGGTGCGAAACAAGAATTAGCTGCTGTTCGTACAGTGTGCTCGCATATCGAGAATATGCTTAAAGGCGTAAAAAAGGGCTACCAATATAAAATGCGAGCTGTATACGCCCATTTTCCTATCAATTGCGTGACTACGGAGAATAATACGGTTATAGAAATCCGTAACTTTTTGGGCGAGAAATTCATACGCCGTGTCAAAATGGCACCAGGTGTGACTGTCGCAAATTCCGGCAAACAGAAGGACGAGTTGATCATAGAAGGAAATTCCTTGGAGGACGTATCTCGTTCAGGTAAATACTTTAATACGTATAAGTACCGGTAGTTCGAACAAATAAATAAACTTGGCAACGTTAAACATTGTATTCTATATTTTAGCTGCTCTCATTCAACAGTCAACGACGGTAAAGAATAAGGATATTAGAAAGTTTTTGGATGGACTTTACGTGTCCGAAAAAACAACAGTTGTAAAAGATAATGAATAAATTCTTCAATATATGACTGGACAATAGAATTTATTAATGCACATATTTTTATTGACCCAATATTGAAATAAAAATGTACAGTTTTTAATTGTCTTTATCAACGTTATACTTTGATACCTTATTTAGGTTATGCACATAAAAAGTAGTTATATATGTAGTTATACATGTCTTATTGTAATGTTTATTACCATTTTTATTATTATTTTTCTTGAAACTTACAGTTTTTAATTGTTTCTGTCAACGTTACTTAGCTTTAAGCTATGCACACAAAAAATAGCCCTAATTAAGGGTAGATATGTTTTATTATCATTTGTCTTTAAAATGGTCTCAAGAAAATTAATTTTCTCGAATATTTTGGTGTTTTAGTAAAATGTATGATGTTGTGCCGTAAACGGGGAGTGTTTCGGCACAGGATTCTAGGATACCGGGTCGGAGAATAAGTCGTCACGATGTGTATCACAATTGAGCCAAATATATTTCCCTTTGATATTTTACAACAGTTCTCCTTTATTCTAGTTCCGATACTCGCGAAGTACTTAACAATTTTATAGACGCACGTTACCGTTTCGTTGTTAACTGACGACCGCCCGCCGCTCGTCGGAAAGGCGGGCGCTTTATCCGTTCGGTATTGCTGTCTTATTTGTCAGCGTTTTTGATACCGCGATCAAAGGTCTAACGGGCAGGTGATGTCCGGGATGACCATATTTGGTCATTCCCGAAACTTATGCAGGTCTTCGCGTCAGCAACTCGGAGTTGCCAAGTGCAATACTTAAGGAATAAAGGAATGTCGCATCTCACTTCAGTACACGTACATTAAAGTGAGATACAACATGCCTTATTCCTTATTTCTTTATCTTATTTTATATTTTTCTCATTGTGACTGAGCCCTTAATCTCTAATTCGTTGTGCGCTCACAACATTCCTTCCCCCGCGGAAGAAGAAAAACTGAGGTTTACGAAGTTTTTCGTTATTTATTTATTTGTGTTTTTTTTTCTTGAGGGGTTACAATTTAATTTTCTTATATGCTAATATGTATGCTATGATTTCCCGCTTTAGTTTCTTAATGTTTCCCTTTTTTTCTTTATTATATAAATGACTACCACACCAGAGAGAAACCTGACAGCGGCCACCGGGATCATTCCGTTCCAGGTTCATCTTCATAAACATCTGGACATATCGGTACGTTTAAGCAGCCTTGATTCCAGCAAATTGTACAAAGTTCCGTGCATTGAAGTCCAACCCTTCTACAACCGCAAGCTTTTCCGCTTTGGAGACAGCATAGCATTTAATTTGTTTGTAGCGAGCACCCGCTCACTCGCACGCTGCGGTTCTCCTCCGGGTTTCTCCTTTTTCTCCCTCCCTCCCTCCCTCCATCTCTCTCTTTCTCTCTCTCTCTCTCTCTCTCTCTCTCTCTCTCTCTCTCTCTCTCTCTCTCTCTCTCTCTCTCTCTCTCTCTCTCTCTCTCTCTCTCTCTCCCTCTCCCTCTCCCTCTCCCTTCTCCCTTTCTCCATCCCGCACGGTATACGGGAGGTTCCAGGTTCAAACCCTGGCTGGGGTAATATTTTTCGCAATGAAATTTAAAAACTATTTAATTTAGAAATTTCATCAACTGACCAAAACCATGGTCAAAATTAATGATGTCTCGATATTGATCTGAAAAAAGTGCTGTGTGAATCCGACAAACCAAGTTGGCTCACAGTTTTTCAATGTTCATATCGGAAAGACGTTATATATATTGCCAGTCAGGTCAATTTAAATTACTTTAATTGCTTTTCACCAATCTTCTCAAAATTCAAAACAACCTTCCTTTAATGATACTTTATATGTATAAGATTGCATGTATAACTTGTACACTTTTTATGCAAAAATCAGTAACCCCTTTACCGATCATTGCCAAATTTAACACCAACTTACCTTTAACCCTCCGAGAACACATCGAGTCAAAATTTGAACCTGTTTTTTTTAATAAAAAAATAAAATTTTGTTTGTAAATTATACGTAAAAAAAAACACTCAAAAATTAAAAAACTTCCTTTCCATGGGTACGACCTTGGCGAGGTGGGAAGGCCCAGTATCTCAAGGATTTTACCCAAGCAAAACTCTTGTTCTGCTTGGATAAAAATCCAAAGACGGGGAAGCTAACATACCCTCGTCCGCCGATTTAATTTAATAAACGAATCGCAGCCGGTTCGTCGTGTTTGCTTCGGGCGTGTCGTACAATAATCGGACTAAAGAACTTTTTAAAAGTCTATTTGAAAAATATTACGGCGTATTTGACGGAATATTCTTCTCATGGGCTTTATAAACGGGAATGCCGTGCAGTATCGCGCGAAAAAAACTTTTACTGCTACACGTAATTAGTCCGCGCGTGATTGTAGTTTACTATCCGCGAGTGTTTCTCGCGAGTGTCCTGTGCGGTGAAAGAAGGAGAAGAAGGAGGAGGAGAAGGAGGCCTGACGTCCTGAGAGAAGGAGAAAGGTCTGAGAGAGACATCGAGCCCCGGCGGAGCAACCTTGGGGTGAGTATCATCTCTTATCTGCATAATAATTCTTTTCCATTTATATACAGATGATTTTATCTCGATAAGTTAAAAATAATTAAAAAAAGAGAAATTATTTAAAATTACTTCTGTAAAGATCTTTTTCAGTAAATAGATAATTATATTGCTAAATGTTTTATATTGAAAAACGAATTAGAGGTGCATAAAAATTATCTTTTGAAATATTGATTATTTTGAGCACTTCTTTAATTTAAATTTTATTTTTGTAGCTACGTTCTTGAATATCTCCGCTCGTTGCGCATCAGGTTGGTGAATTAGAATTTTTTTTATTGAGATATATGATAATAAAATATATTAATAATATTATTAATATTATTTTTTGTACGATAGAATGTCCACTAATTACAGCTTGAAAAATGAGAAGCTAGTTACTGTCGAAATTAATAAGATGCATGAATGATGAAAGAAAAACAAGCAGTTGTGTTTGATCGATATTGTATGAGCGATATATGTGATACTTTGATTAAAATGTTACACTACTAAAAAAATGACTCTTGATAAAGTATTTATACATATATATATGTAAAAAATTTTGCTTAGAACTATTTATGAAAGTATTAATATAAAAAAATCTTAAAATGCATACATAAAAATGGATAATTAAGAGAAACTAATATTAAAAATTAAATAAATAGATAAATAAATAAGTCCTGATTAACGCAGGTTTAAGATTAGTAAAATCTTGGCATATAATACTAAATTGTAAAGTTTAATCTTTCACAATACTAAAAATAAAATGTTATTATTAATATTAAAATGTAATATTAAAATATATTCTACATAAAATTTGAAGAAAAAAAATACTAATAGAAAGTTATTTTAATTTTATTTTTTATTTTATTTTTATCGAAGATGTAAAATTTTGCACTTATTAAAAGTTATTTTTAGGCAGTTTAGATATATATTTAACAATAAACATTATTATCAAATTATTAATTAGTGTAGAACAATAAAAAATGCGAATTTCTGGCTATCGATTTGTAAACCTCGATGATTTTCGAGAAACATTAACAATTGGACGAAAGTATCAGTTATACATACCTATATGTCTTTCTTAAGGATGGATAAATAATGGACTTTCAGACGTTTCACTGATTAATTATATATACAAATAATTTATAATATAGTTAATAACTTTGTTGCAGTACGATAAATTCAGAGTTGACGGAATTAGTTTAGCTTATAATGTCTCAAACATTATTTAAAAGCTGAAATATTGTTAAAGAAACACGATAGTCACACAAGAGACACGCGTAGTGTCGCACTCGAAGTACACGCGCAGCGAAATTGACATTACCGGGAAGGTCTGATGCAAATGTTCGATTTAATATGTGTAATGAACTTGCACATTAAGCAGATACTGTAGAATTATAGATAAGTATATAATCTGAACTCGAATGTATCTTGCTACAATGTATAATTTGATAAATAGTAGATTTGATGGATAGTCTAGAAACTTTAGATAGATATTAGTTATAAAATTATTCTACAAGAAAAACATAAATACCTAAAAAATGCTTCTATTTAAATCATGAATATAAATGGAAAAAGTATATCTAATATATAATAATGAGAAAAACTAATTAGCTATAAATTAAATTAGAAAGAAAGACATCTAATTTTTTCAAAAATCTATGTAAATTAACAATGTAAATTATATACGGAATTACATACGAAAGATTTTTAAGTTTTTATGATGACTTTTACAGATGACTTTAGACAGATAAATCACAAGGTAAAGTTCTCTTTGACGATAAAAGAAATATTTTATGCAGGAAAACGTGCATAAAAATGTATAGTTTTATTATTTTAATAGGAACTTCCTGAAGAGCGGAAGAACTTAGATATTTAATGCTGAAATATTTTTACATAATTTATAAGAAATTACACTAAATGACGATGACATAACGTTGACATTGTTAACTATATAATGCAATTGTGAGAAACTGTTATTTTGAGTTATGTTTATATTAATTAGCATGATAATTTAACATTACAGGTAGAAAAAATATAGAGAACGTATTCTTTATTCTTATTGTACGTACTTCGTGTCATATGTACAGGCAATAAATATTCCAGTCTCTAGCGATACATCATATGCACTATAGCAACCGACTATTTTTATCGTAGGATCTGGTGTCGGCTGATATAGAGCTGAAATATCGACTTATGTTTTTTATTACACGTTTATGACTTTTACGAACTTAATAATTAATAATGTTTTGCATTCATAATGTTTGCCTTTTGCGGAAGCATTGCTGCGTATGCTCAGTGTAACTTCGTAATAATAAAGCGTAACAGACTCGAGTGCACGTATTATAGATTTACGAGACTCGTAATTGATCGTAATTTATATGACGTTCAAAAAATCGCAATTAATTTGGATTCAGAGCAACTGGAAAGATAGATATCGATAAAATAAAACTCTTATATTATCAATTCATAACGCATGTGTGAAATTTTTTGACAAAAGTGTGTAAATTGAAAAAATTTTTACGCACGAATGTCTCATAAAAAAACTTTGTACAAGAAACCGAATTAAAATATAAAAGATATTTATAAATTATTATGGAATAATGCATGTGAATATGCACAAGAGAGTTGACGAGACATAATGAAGAAAAGAAATAGATATTAACTTCAAGTTTAATTATGGAAGAAGATAATGGCTGCAAAAATGTCTTCGATTCGGTTGAGAATTCAATCGTCATGGATGCCTATAAAATTAACAATTTCTTCAAAAATTTAAATAAAGATAATCCCGCCGCAGGAAAAATTAGTAAACAGAAAGTGATCAAAATAAAATCAGAGTTACATCAAAATTCATTTTGGATGCTTAAGATGTCGATAATATTTTTCAAGCTCATCGGTCTCGCCACGTTTGCCCATCATATCGTCACGCGGAAGAAGAGATCGTTATACACATTTCAGTATTCTGAATTTGGCATCGTATACAATGTCGTATTGAGTAGCTTAATAATCGCCTCGAACTATTTGTCGATACCATTCAGACTCAATTTGGAATATGAAAATAAGTCAAACTTGACTGTAGGCATCGAGGTTCTGCAAACTGTACTTGGCTCTCTAGTGATCTGCACGATTTTATTCATCTATTGCATCGATCAGAAGTCCCTGGTGCGGATCGCTAATCGATTAATGAACGTCGAGCACGAAATGGATTGTCTGTATCATCTGTATCAACCGCTGCGACGACAGCATATCTTCTGCGCTGTGATCATCGTCTGCATCTTAAAGGTTTGCTTGCTGATTCTTCTCCTGATCACCGAGATCCTAGCCTTTCACACGGGCCCGGTCTCCTGGCTGTCGGACATTTTGCCGACATTTCACGTGGGTTGGCTGTTGATACAGTACTTCTTGTTGGTCACGATTATACAAGCCGATTTCGCTGACGTGAATCAAGCGATACAGAGCCTCACCAGGGTCGGCACACCTGATCTTCGACCGCAATCTCTCTATCAAACGCGTCGTGTTGTATTCAGCAATTCCACAGTTCATCAACTGCTGCAACTACGAGATATGCACTGTCATCTTTGCGAGATCTCCGAGGATGTGTCGGATTTCTATTCACTACCAGTATTGTTCGGCTTTACTTTTCTCTTTCTGACACTCATATATAACGGCTACTATCTTTTCTCGCCTCTGTTGATGACCGATAATATCTTAGAGTACGAGACTCTTAGTAATACTTTCATCTGGTTAATATTCCTGATTTATCCCATTTCTCTTCTCACAAACATAACTACCAAGATTTTGAACGAGGTAGGATAATCAGTATAATAACATAAGCTCGCGTTTATATCATATTTTGATCGAATTGTTTTAATCGAGAGATATTTTGTTTTATTAGCAAATAAAACCCTGAATGTTTTACAAAATTGCGCGGCATTGTTCCAATTACAAATTTATTTTAGATAGGAAAAACGGGCAATGTGATACATGGTCTTTTAAGATGCGCGATCGGCAAAGAAACAAAGTCAGAGGTAAGACACGAAGTCACGTGAAACTTTCTTAAGATACTCAATGTAACGACGTTTATCATAGATCTGTTGCAGCTCGAGGAATTTTCGCTTCAATTGCTACATCGCAAGATACAGTTCACAGCTAACGGATATTTCACGCTCGATAACAGTTTTTTTCACTCGGTGAGAATATTTTTAATGTTGTTTTGATAGTCTAATTATAAATTAAATTTTTTAATGAATAATTTTGATTATTAGCTGATCGGCACGGTGGCGACGTATTTGGTGATTCTTGTGCAATTTCAAATGGGAAGCTCGTGTTCGTCAAGACTGCACTTGAATTGTACAGGGAATGATTTGTCGAACACAAAATAATAAATTAAAATTAAAAAGCAGACTTAATTTGTACCGCAAAGTTTCTTGAATTAGTAGAGGAAAGTCCCCTATTATGAGATAAGCTCCTAATATGCGATAGCGGAGTTTCTGCTAAACTAATAGTTCTATTTGTTGGTTCGATCAATTACGATTTGTATTTTTAATTCATAAAGTTATATCTCAAATAATATTTCTATGTTTTAATTCTCTTTATATTATGCCGTTTATATTCTCTGCTTAAATATTATTGTGCTAAAGAAGACTTACAATTAATATAGTCGACACGTGCACTTTGTTTCGTCTACCATTAAACAGAATACTACAGAATAATTTACGGTAACATCCTTTAGTGTTCGTACATTGGCCTTTTGCCTTTCTTATATTGTTTTTACTGTAACGAGCGTTTACTTATTTATTACTTTTTTTAAATTAATTCTGATTATCTTCAACAAGTGAGAGACAATTACATAAATGTTTTGAAGAGGATTGTTCTACAGTTTTGTATTAAAAAATCGTTTTCATAAGAGTTGCAAGATAATAGTATTTTTTGAAATCAGAAAAATTGATATTATTCTATAATTTGAGAATAAAAGAAACAAATTTATCTGAACATATAACGTATTCTTCTTTCTATTCTTAGTAAATTAGCTTAAAAAATAACTCCTACAGTTTTTATGTCCCTAAAGTATCATATTAATATTATTAGAGAGAATGAATAAAAAATATTTAGGCGCAATTTTCTTAATAAACAATATTAGTAAGATTTGCTTTTTTTTTAATATGCACGCCATATTTAGCAACACTTGCTAACAA
Source organism: Temnothorax americanus (assembly GCF_048541705.1). Classification (NCBI taxonomy): domain Eukaryota; kingdom Metazoa; phylum Arthropoda; class Insecta; order Hymenoptera; family Formicidae; genus Temnothorax; species Temnothorax americanus. The sequence goes on along the minus strand of NW_027509688.1, from coordinate 777,592 downwards.
TAACGTATGGAGATATCCCTCAAAGGAATTATTAATACACGTATTACATATTGCAATGTTTCTTTGACATATATATAGTATAATTATAAAGTTACTTGAACTACTTGATTGCTACGTGCAGAGTAATATATTATTGCAAGATAACACAATTCTTGTATTGAGTATAATCTTGCTTATTTCTCTATGAATTGTATAATATAAATCAGAATTTGATATACGCGATGAACTTAAAATTACAGCTGTCAACGTTCAAATATTCGAATAATATAATTGCACATACATTCGGACATTTGGCTCACGGTATTTAATCATCTGCGCAATATCATATCGTTCTTTTATTTATTGATATTTTAACTTCTGCAATGTTATACATAATAGTGCACAATCCATATGTATTAATTTTTAGTAGATAATATCGGCAAGTACACCTATTCATATTAAACTAGTAAAATTGCAAGTAAGTAACTTGCTACCATGATTTTTTAAATAAAACTGCATTACATTGCAAATTGCAAATTAGAAAATATTGTATAGCATAGTATTTATTTTTTATAATATGCGATAATAAATTGTAAATAATTGTGCAGTAAATATATGTATCGACAATGTAAATTAATACGTAAATCCAGTATTATATACGATCTTATATAACAGTCTTAACAAAGAAACACTGATGGTTGAACCATCTTTTTCCGCGGACAGAGATTTAAATGGTCTGTTTTCATAATCATGTTCTATATTTTCTTAGTCAATCTACAACAGTTTGTCACACTGGTGCGTGCATTTAGCGAGATTCTTTTTATTAAAAAAAAAAAAATATTTGAATAATACATTCTACAAGAATATGAGCCAGTAAATATATAGAAGTGGAGGATTATTGTAAAGAACTTCGAAAATAATAGTATTAAAATAAAAATATCAGTAACAAAGTATTTAATGATACTTGCAGCAACTTTAATAACGTCTTTTAATGTACAATTTTGTTACATATTTCGTATATTCGCTTTCCATATCCTTCAAATTATATTGTTACATAATTTATTAATCGCTGTGATTATTATATTTTTACCAATTTACTAATTACATATAGAAACTGTCTTTTAATTTATTAATAACAATTAATTTTATAAATTATATATTTAGTATTAGCAAATTTAATTTTTAGATCAAATAGGTATAATGAAGAATTTCGCACTAATGTTTGTGGTACGCAAATTTCTAAAGAAAAACATAAAATGTAAATAAAATTGCAATTGCAAATAAAAGAAGAGGTCCACATTAAGTCTTTTAATTATTTGTATAAGATATTATTTGGTTAAGAACGACTAATTCTTCACTTTCTAGTATAAATAATTATTATCAAGGTGATCAATATGAGAGATCAGGAATGTATAAACCATATATTGTAATCAATTTATGTTTCTTTGATCAATTGTAAGTTAAAGAAAATATATGAATTGTTTTCTTAAATATCTATTATCTTATTAATTAGTATGTGTTTATTTCTTTCTGTTTTATGATTTATTTCTGTACATTAGTGTCAAACAAATACATATAAGCACAATATCCATAGTATGTTTGAATAATAATTTTGTGTGAATAAGAATTATATTATTAATAGGTGTAGTGTGTTTGTTGAAAGAGGACGAGCTTAGTAGACAGCGCACTCTGGTTTATTGAGCCAAAGGTCCCGGGTTCGATTCCCGGTAAAGATAGAAAAATTATATTCGCTCGTTCTCCTCTCGGAAGGCAATGGCAAACCACCGAAAGTATGTCTTCCAAAGATAACTTCTCTAAAAAATCTAGCCGTTCGGAATCGGCGTTCTGTACCCATATACAATGTGTATAATCCACGTGCGCAACACATATGTATGAAATTTATATATTGTATAGATTGCATCTATGCACACGAGTCAATATCTTAAAAAATTTGACTTATACCACTATGGCACTCCTCCATTTAATGAAGAAAATTACTTAAAATGGAAAAACGACACCTACCCACTTTGGCAATAACATTTCTCGAGAGAAGACGAGTTTATGGCACGTTGCAAACTTTGTGACAAATTACTTAAAAATGCATGTATACAAAGTATAGAGAGCCATTTTAATTGTCGTCGTAAAAAGGCAGTAGATGAAACACAAGAAAAATTTATAAGGAATCTGAGACGATCGATAATGCAATGTCGACAAGATGGCAGTCCGATTTTCTTTGTTTGTGGTTTACGTGACGAGAGGTAGGCACTTACATCGAGAACTGTAAAAAGCCGGGGCAGTATTCTCTGTATACGTATCGACAGTTGTTATAGTTTATATATTCATTTAATTGGTAAGTGTCGTTACGCAGCTTTTATGATAGAAATATACTTGTGCAACGAGTGATAACGACGTTTACCAAACAACTGTCGGTCAGGGTGTATTCCAAACCTTAGCTCGGTTTATTTTTGTTTCTGGATGCAGCCACTTAATTAAGGGGATCCTAAAGCCGTTTGTATTACCAACCAAATTCTATATCTGTCCTTGTATAGACAATAATGATAGACAAGGATAGACACATGGTTATAGGTTATAATTTCTTTGAACGTCTCATTTTTATTCCAGGCTTTCAATCTCAATTTCAAAGGTACGTTATTGTTTGTGCACGTCTTCTATTACGGAATTTAAATAGTAATTGTGCGTGTTTAAACATTTTATTTTAAGAAATATGAATAATAAGAGTCACAATTCAATGATCATATAACGTACATGATTGCAATATGCTTTTGTATTTCTAATTACGTTAGTAGTTATCCGTTTCTTTAATTACTCCGTGTATTCATGCAGGTCCAATTGCAGTGGACAATAAAAAATTTAAATCCTACGATACACTTTTGGATTTTATTGCTGATTTACCAGATGACATTTTTATGGAATACCAACAATAACAATAGTCTTGACGAAGATATTGAAATATATTAATAAATAGACGCACTTGACGAGGGGAATTATGTTTCGCATTGTTACATAATGTACGAAATAATCTTACGATTCATACATCAATCTTTTTACGAATATAATTTACTAATTGCTTTATTAATTTTTACTGTTTACTAATGAATATAATATTGCCAGTTGCATGAATTTTCTTTATATCAGTATATATCAATTTATTTATATATTTTATATAATATATATATATATATATATATATATATATTTTATGTATATATATATATATATATATATATATATGTAGACATATTAGTGTGGCAACAAGCATATGTATAATTATTATGAGATCTGTAAAATAATCTTTAAATGTACTATAACTAATCTCTATAATAATATAATTCTTACACACAAAATTGTTATGAAACATGCTTTAGATATTGTATTTATATTTGTTCAACATATATGATATATGAATCGTAAAATAAGAGATTAGGTGTAGACATATTTTCATTAATAAGATAATAGATATTTAAGAAAACGGTCTATATATTTTTTTAACTTACATTTAATAAAAAAAATATTAATTTATTATAATACATGATTTATATCCATGATCTCTCGTATTAATTACCTTAATGATTACTCATACTAGAATAAGTAAAGAATTTATTATTCTTAACTAACTAATATGTTATGAATTATTAAAGGATTTAACGTAGACTTGAAATGAATTATTAAAAGACTTATCTATTCTTTCATTTACAATTACACTTTTATTTACATTTCACGTTTTTCAGAAATTTGCGTACCACAATCATTAGTTCGAAATTCTCAATTACATTTGATCTAAATATTAAATTGGCTTATACTAATCATAAAAAATCATAACTCTGCAGCCTGAAAATTATAAAAAAATATACAAACACTTGCCGGCTAGGGACAAAAATCGATGACTTTCACACATCCTCTTTTATAAAATTAATTGTTATTAATACATTAAAGTTCATTCTCTATAATATGTGAAATTAGTAAACTAATAAGAATGCATTAATCATGGCAATTAATAAATTATGTAATTTGTAGGATGTGTAAAGCGGATATACAAAGTGTAATAAAATTGTGTATTAGAAATTGTTATTGTTGCTGCAAATATCATTAAATGTTTTGTTACTGATTTTCACACTCCAATATCATTATCTTCGCAGTTCTTCCAATAATCATTTAGCTACTTCCATATACAATAGAGGCACATATTTCTGTAGAATGTGTTATTTAAAAATTATAATTTTTTTTGTATTATTATTATTATTTTTTTTGTATTATTTTTTTTAATAAGACAAACATTAAATGCGTCAGTAAGAAAAACTGTTATACATGGAATAAGATGATATAGAACATGATTGTGAAAAAATAGACCATTTAAATCTTATTTTCTTATTTTATATTAATTTAACAAAATAAGTTAAATATAATTGTTATTATGTATGTACTACTTAGCAGTAAATGTTAACATAAGTTTGTGTATGTACATTAAAATTGTCTTTTGACTTTTCGTCTATACGATCATTATGAAATCGATTATAATAATTATTATAGTTAAAATTATATTTTCAATATATATTTTTGTTGAAAATATTGAATTAATAACAATAACACATAAGCAGTTAACATTAGTGTCCACATAATGAGTCTCGACGCGCGATAATACTAAATTGTAAAGTTTAATTTTTCACAATACTAAAGATAAAATGTTGTTATTAATATTAAAAATGTAATATTAAAATTTATTCTACATAAAATTTGGAGATTACTAATAGGGAGTTATTTTAATTTTATTTTTAATTTTATTTTTATTGAAGATGTAAAATTCTGCATTTATTAAAAGTTGTTTAGGCAGTTTAGATATATATTTAACAATAAACATTATTATCAAATTATTAATGAATGTAGAACAATAAAAAACGCGAATTTCTGGCTATCGATTTGTAAACCTCGATGATTTTCGAGAAACATATTAACAATTGGACGAAAGTATTAGCTATAAATATATGTCTTTCTTAAGGATGGATAAATAATGGACTTTTAGACGTTTATCATTGATTAATTATACAAATAATTTGTAATATAAATATATAATAACTTTGTTGCAGTATGATAAATTCAAAGTTGACGGAATTAGTTTAGCTTATAATGTCTCAAACATTTAAAAGCTGAAATATTGTTAAAAAAACACGGTAGTCAAGAGACACGGTAGTGTCTCACTCCAAGTACACGCGCAGCGAGATTGACATTACCGGGAAGGTCAGATGCAAATGTTCGATTTAATATGTGTAATGAACTTGCACACACACATTAAGCAGATACTGTAGAATAGATAAGTATATAATCTGAACTCGAGTGTATCTTGCTACAATGTATAATTTGATAAAGAGTAGATTTGATGGATAGTCTAGAAACTTTAGATGGATATTAGTTATAAAATTATTCTACAAAACATAAATTCAATTAAGAATTTTTAATTGACTATATACTGGCAAAGATTATAATCGTGGCAACGATTATAATCGTCGTGACAGATCGTCACCGCGTTTCGACCAAGAATTCTGGTCATTCTGAATTGATGTAAGTATAAATTACTTATTCGGTTTGAATACACACCTTTGACTGGAACGTGGTGTTCCATCTTATTATTGTTTGTTATCTTAATACATGTTATTGCGATATATATTACCACATGCCTCAGTGGTCGAATTGGTAACGACAACCATCACGGAATGAGGGAGATTCCAGGTTCGAACCCTGGCTGAGGTAATATTTTTCGCAATGAATGTAATATTTAATTAAGATGCTTTATAAGCATCTAAAATTACATCAATTCACAGAATGACCAGAATCCTTAATCGAAACGCGGTAATAATCTGTTACGACGATTATAATCGTTGCCACGATTATAATCATTGCCAGTATATAAAAAATTTTTAATTGTGTTTATTATTCTTTGGCAAAGTAAAAATTACTTATTTGGTTAGAAAACATAAATACCTAAAAAATGCTTCTATTTAAATCATAAATATAAATGGAAAAGTATATCTAATATAATAGTGAAAAAAACTAATTAGCTATAAATTAAATTAGAAAGAAAGATATCTAATTTTTTCAAAGATTTATGTATTTTAACAATGTAAATTATATACGACAGATTTTTAAGTTTTTATGATGAATTTACAGATGATTTTAGACGGATAAATCATAAGATAAAGTTCTCCTTGACGATAAAAGAAATATTTTATGCAGGAAAACGTGCATAAAAAATGTATAATTTTATTATTTTATTAAGAACTTCTTGAAGTGGAAGAACTTAGATATTTAATGCTAAAATATTTTTACATAATTCATAAGAACTTGTACCACATAATGATGACATAATGTTGACATTGTGGATTATATAATGCAGTTGTGCGGAACTGTTATTTTGAGTCCATTAATTAGTGCGATAATCTAACTAACGTTACACTTAGAGAAAATATGGAAAACTTATTCCGTATTCTTATTGTACCCATATATTTATGAACAGGCAATAAATGTTCCAGATAGTTAGTGGATGTCACTAACAATACGTAACACGCGCGCAATCTACTATTTTCATCGCGAGATCCGTGTCGGTTGATATAGTACTGAAGTATCGACTTTATGCTTTTTATTACACCTTTATGACTTTTACACACTTAATTTAATATTTAATTTTGCATATATAGTGCTTGCGAGAAAGGCACTTGCGCTGAAGCATCGCTGCGTATGCTCAGTGTCACTTCACAGTGTAAGAAGCGTAATCTTGACTCGAGTGCATATATATAGATCGTAGATTTACCAGACTCGCAATTGGTCGTATATAACGTTCAAAAGATCGCAATCAATTTGGATTCAGAGCAACTGGAAAGATAGGTATCGATAAAATAAAAAAACGGACACTTTTTAAATTATAAATTATAAATGATGCACGCTTGAAACGTTTTAACAAGACTTAAAGTGTATAAATTTTAAAAATCTTTACGCACGATTGTTTTGTCAGAAAAGAAAACATTGTATTGAAAAAACCGAATTAAAATGTAGAAGATATTTATGAATCATTAAGAAGCAATGCTTGTGAATACGCATATACAAAAATCGACGAAATATAATGAAGAAGAAAAATAGATATTAACTTTAAGTTTTTTATTGAAGAAGATAATCGTTGCACGAATGTCTTCGATTTGGTTGAGAATTTAATCTTTATGGATGCCTGCAAAATCGACAATTTCTTCAGATATTTTAATAAAGAGAACGCCATTACGGAAGAAATTAATAAACGGAAAATGATCAAAATAAAATCAGTGACACATCAGGATTCCTATTGGATGCTTAGAATGTTGATAATATTTTACAAGATCATCGGTCTCGCCACGTTTGCCCATCATATCGTCACGCGGAGAAAAAGACCATCGTGCGCATTTTATTACTCCAAATTTGGAATCGTTTACAATGTCGTATTGAGTTGCTTAATAATCGCTTCGAACTATTTGTCGATACCATTCAGACTCAATGTGGAATATGAAAATAAATCAAACTTGACTGTAGGCATCGAGGTTCTGCAAGCTATACTTGGCTCTCTGGTGATCTGCGCGATTTTACTATCTTACTGCATCGATCAGAAATCCTTGGTACGGATCGTCAATCAATTAATGGACGTCGAGCACGAAATGGATCGTCTGTATCTTTTGTATCGTCCGTTGCGACGACAACGTATTTTCTATGCCGCGACCATCGTCTGCGTCTTGAAGGTTTGCCTACTGATTCTTCTTCTGACCACTGAGACCCTAGCCTTTCACGTTGGCCCGATCGCCTGGCTGTCGGACATTCTACCGACACTTCACGTGGGTTGGCTGTTGATACAGTACTTCCTGTTGGTCACGATCATTCAAGCGGATTTCGCCGATGTGAATCAAGCGATAGAGAGCCTCACCGGAGTCGGCACACCTGATCCTCAAACGCAGTCTTTCTATCAAACGCATCGTGTTGTATTCAACAATTCCACTGTTCGTCAACTGTTGCAACTACGAGACATGCGCTATCACCTTTGTGAGATTTCCAAGGACGTGTCGGATTTCTATTCACTGCCAGTATTGTTTGGCGTTACTTTTCTCTTTGTGATACTCATATTTAATGGCTACTATCTTCTCGCGCCAGCTCTAATGATAACCGGCGATATCTTAGAGTTCAAGATTCTTAGTAACACTATCATCTGGTTAATATTTCTGATTTATCCCATTTCTCTCCTTACCAACAAGATCACCAAGACTTTAAACGAGGTAGGATAATCGGTATAATAATAAGCTAGATTTTGATCGTATTTTAATCGAATTGTTTTAATTGAGAGACATTTTTTTACTAGCAAATAAAATCCCATCTATATTAAAATGTTTTACAAAATTGTGTAGCGCATTTTTCCAATTATAAATGTATTTTAGATAGGGAAAACGGGCAAAATAATACATAGCCTTTTAAGATGCACGATCAGTAAAGAGTCAAAGTCAGAGGTAAGACACAAAGTCACATGAAACTTTTTTATGCACAGTAGGTACTCAACGTAACGACATTTATCATAGATTTGTTGCAGCTCAAGCAATTTTCACTTCAATTGCTACATCACAAAGTACAGTTCACAGCTAAGGGATACTTTGTGCTCGATAACAGTTTTTTTCATTCGGTGAGAATATTTAGAATGTCGTACGGATCTGATATAAGTTAAGTTTTCTTAATTTATTTAATGTTGATTATTAGCTGATCGGCACGGTGGCGACGTATTTGGTGATACTTATGCAATTTCAAATGGGCAACTCGTCAAAACCGCACTGTAATTGTACAAAGAAAGATAAGTAAAATAATAAATTGAATATAAAAAATAACAGACGTAATGTATAGCGCAATGTTTCTTAAATAGATATGTAAAAGTCAATGAAATGGTATCGTCATGCAAAATTACAGCTCTGTAACTTTTTATATTATAATTTTCTAATGTATTCAAACAACTCTGATTTGCAGAATTAAAAAACAAAAGTCCTAATATATATATATTATATATTAGAATGTATAATATTAGAATACTATTAATAAGTTGTATCTTTATTTTTTAGACTATTTGTAACTATTTATAAATTGCACAAATTTTTATTTTACGTATTAAGGAGATAGATTTCCAAATTTTTAACAAGAATTTTATAGTTACGGTTCTTTTATGTACATTTTTATTAACATTATATAAATTAATTAGATTATTGAATATATCATACATATGGTTTAAAATAGATAGAATAGCTTTGTGTATCAGCGCAAATTCCTGTAAAAACACCCGTTCTTGTTCCCTGTAATTCTTTAGGATTGACACCTGCATCGATAATTGCTTCGTAAGTATGCTCTAGTATCATTCTCGCCATAGGATCCATCATATGAGCTTCCGTAGCGGGTATATTAAAAAATTCTGGATCAAATTTCTCTACATTGTTAATCTTACCGATTCGATGAGGCATGTTGTACACTGGAAAAAAATACTTAGATCCAAGAAAATATTTTTTCACATAGTACCAATGGCTTATCTATATCTATACTATTATATAAAATCCTTACGGGTGGTGTATGTTTGAACGTTAATAACTTAAAAACTATTGGACCGAATTTTTACAACAAGTATATAAAATAGGGGTAGAATTTTCTGGAATGTGCTATAGGGTGTGTATTTTTTTGTTACCGATTTTCTGGAAACCGATTTTTTTAATTTTTCTAATTCTTACGGGTAAAAGAATTAAAAAAATTGGTATACAGAAAATAGATAACAAAAAACTATACACCCTATAGCACTCCCCGGAAAATTCTATCTCTATTTTATATGGTTTTAATACAAATTCAGTCTATTGGACCGAATTTGTATTAAAACCAACATACATTTGTATGTTTGAACGTTTTTAACTTAAAAACTATATTGGACCGAATTTTGGCCACAAGTATATGAAATAGGGGTAGAATTTTCCGGAGAGTGCTATAGAGTGTGTAGTTTTGACGTAGAACTACGTCTCTATCTATACTATTATATAAAATCCTTACGGGTGGTGTATGTTTGAACGTTAATAACTTAAAAACTATTGGACCGAATTTGTATTAAAACCATATAAAATAGGGGTAGAATTTTCCGGGGAGTGCCACTATGGGTATAGTTTTTTGTTACCAATTTTCTGGAAACCGGTTTTTCTAATTTGTCTAATTTTTTGGGAAATAATTCGCCGAATTTCGAAGAATTATAGATCAAACAGGGGTAGAATTTTCCGGGGAGTGCTATAAAGTGTATAATTTTTCGTTACCGATTTTTTTTGGAAACCGGCACGGAAATTTTTTCAATTTTTCGGGAATTTATTGACCGAATCTTAAAGAATTGTATATGAAGTAAGGGTAGAATTTTACGGGGAGCGCCATGATGTGTATAGTTTTTGTTACCAATCTTTCTGGAAACCGGTTTTTTTTAATGTTTCCAATTTTTCGGGAAATTGATTAAATCTCAAAGAATTGTATATGAAGTAGGGGTAGAATTTCCCGGGGAGTGCTATAAAGTGTACTATTTTTTGTTACCGATCTTTTTGGAAACCAGTTTTGAATGACCGAATCTCAAAAAATTGTACATAAAGTAGGGGTTGAATTTTCCGGGAAGTGCTATAAAGTATATAATTTTTTGTTACCGATCTTTTTGGAAACTGGTATCAAAAGTTTGACGAATTTTTCGGGAAATAATTAAAGAATTGAATATAAAACAAGGGTAAAATTTCTCGGGGAGTGCTATAAACTGTATAGTTTTTTGTTACCGATTTTTTTGGGAATCGGTATCTTTTTGGAAATCGGTTACGAAATATTTCCAATTTTTCAGGAAATAATTGAGTGAAAGGGAGAGGGGGAGAGAGAGAGAGAGAGAGAGAGAGAGAGAGAGAGAGAGAGAGAGAGAGAGAGAGAGAGAGAGAGAGAGAGAGAGAGAGAGAGGGGAGAGAGAGAGAGAGAGAGAGAGAGAGAGAGAGAGAGAGAAAGAGAAAGAGAGAGAGAGAGAGAGAGAGAGAGAGGTAAGCCTTAAAATAATAATTAAACATATTGTGTATAACTCGTCTACGATGAAGATAGTATATAATAACGTGTGTGTTCGTAATTTCTTTGTTCTCCATGATTGGGATATGACCAAGTTAAAGATGACAACTAAGAGAAAAAGAAGAAGAGTTGAGAGAGACAGAAAAAAAGAAAAAGAAAGAAACATAGAGAACAAGAGAGAACAAGAGACAACAAGAGAGAACAAGAGAGAACAAGAAAGAGAGAGAGAAAGAGAGAGGCGAGGCCGGGGGGAGTTAAGAATTTACTTTCGTAATTAAAAAGATAATAGGTATATGTTAAAAATTTTGTATATAAAAATTGTACGTATTTTTTTTCGAGGCTTTTAATTAATTATTAAAAGTGTATTTATATCGTTGCAAAAAACATGAAATTAAGGGGATCCTGCAGCCGTATGATTTACCGACATCATCGTTATTAGATGGATCTTTTAATTGGCTTTATAGAATTGCAAAAATTGTTTACAGAATTAAAGTCCGCACAAAAATCTAGGGTGCAAAACGCGATTTTATATCAAAAGCACCAAAAAATTAAAAATATTACTTATTGGGGCACATACACAGCTGTCACCTGACGACAATATTTGCTTAAAACAAAAATTCTACAGTTTATACGTACATAATGTTTATCATCCACTCTTGGGAAAACATGTAGAAATAATATCGTGTAAGTAGAAGTAAGATTCAATGCGTACAAAAAAAGATCCATCTAATAATTATTTTAGTAATGCAAATACGGATGCAGGATGACAAGAAGAGCAGCAACAGTAGTTGCCGGATCTTGCGTAAGATGGCGAGCAATCGAAAAAAGGACAGATGTTATTTCGTTAGACAAAGACAGATATAGGGAAAACAAAATTAGAAAGGTTGACATTATCGACATCGAGGAAGTTCGCCAGTCACTGCAGGATCCTCTTAATTTAAATAATAGATATAAGATAAATACGCAAATATATCTAGTCTCTAGTCTTAAGGGAAAAGTTTATTACAATTATTCCATCGTCCGTGATCGCTCGAACCAAGATCCATTTTGTTAAGAAGATTTTCTCGTAGCTCTTTGAGATTGTTGGTATTAGGAAATCGGCCAGCAATACCAGAAATAACAATTTCTTCTTCAGCATCGACGCTGATATATGAGTTTGGTCGATTCATAGTATCTTTATTTTTTTGAAACAGACAAATTTTACAACAAAATGTCATTATTTATTTTTTGAGAAAAAACAGACATAAATGTAAAATAAAGAAAAGAATCAAATACAATGTCATATATACGTACCAATAGGAAGTGGAAGCACGGCAATTGAAACACTCAAGAGTGAAGTCAAAACTAAGTCATATCTCCGCTCTACTCCTCTATTTATTGTTTCTATGTTATATATATATATTATACTTCTACGTAAATGATAATGATGAAGCCGATTAAAATTGTGAATATTTGAATACCTAAGCTAACGCTTCCGTTACGATTTATTTACCATGCAATCGTGGAAATTATTGAGGAATTTGCTAATACGTAGTAACATAATATGAATTCAGAAACAGAATGTCAACAAAATGTAAGAAAATTGATTAATCTCGATGCATTCTTTTGTAATATTATAATTTAATGTTGTTATAAAGAAATTACTATGTGTTATCATTTTATGTTTGTGAGTATTATTATTGTGTGAGTTTTAGATATGTTGTGAAATAATTTAATTAAAAGAGTAAAACAATTGTCACATTTCAACGTGGATAATAACGTATTTGGGTTTTAATTATACAAACAACGATTTAAAACTTTAAGAAACAGCTAATTAAATGCATTCCACATATTTATTTGCTGTATTGCATATCCAAGTATGTTATTTTACTGAAGTTTTTCTTACATATTTCTTGCCGTTAAATTACGTCATTTAACACGAGACTTTTAATTTAATATACGATTAAACATGTTAAAATTTCACACGCAACAAAACATGTAAAACGAACTGCAGTCAATTGTGTCATTTTTATACGTTTATGCGTGTAGAAATAACACTCTTGGATTTACAATATAAAACTCGTTTATTTTACGCGATGAAAACACACCTATAGGCTTTTCTCTGCCCCACCGTCTCTGCCCCGCAACGTGACGGCAACCAACTTCCTTAATTACATTATTAAGTCTATTATCAAGTCTATTTTGCGTAGAATATTCATGCACTCAAGATTCTCGTAACGTCCGGTAGACTTTGACGTCAGGGGTTGATATGCTATTTTCAGTAACTTCAATTGTATGTAAAACCTATTTAACACAATTTTAACTATATTATTATTATTATTATTATTAATGTTAACTATATTAACTATATGTATTCTATTTTTAATAATGCTACAATAAACTGTTAAAAACAAATTTATTATAAAGTCGTTTATAATAGATTAAAGTTTATTAGTGTTAAGAACATCCTATAGTGGTATGCACTAAGTGCACGTTATATATATAAACTGCACTTTAACTCGTATTTTGTTTATTATAAATTTTTAAGGGCAAAAATGCAAAATCGGGTTGTTTAGGGCACTACAGATGAGCTTACTGATTAAAAATATTCTAAATTGAATAAGATTTATTCGATATTTTGGCTAAATTCTTCTTATTCGTAATTTTTTTCGTTTAAATTATTACGAAAAAAATTACGAATAAGAAGAATTTAGCCAAAATATCGAATAAATCTTATTCAATTTAGAATATTTTTAATCAGTAAGCTCATCTGTAGTGCTTTAAACAGACCGATATTGCATTTTTGCCCTTAAAAATTTATAATAAATAAAATACGAGTTAAAGTGCTGTTTATATATATATATATATATATATATATATATATATAATGTGCACTTAGTGCATAAAGTGCACTGCCACTATAGGAGCCTCTTAATTCGAAGTTTTAAGCATTTTCAAGCATGCATTTTTAGAATTTATTTAATATTTTTAAAAGCATCTCAGTTTGCTAGTTTTTTATATAGCAACATTAAATTATAATAAATAATTAAGTAAGGCTCTGTAATGTAAAAGAAAAAACCTTAAACGGGCAATAAGAGCACAAGCGTGACGTAAAACCGCTAAACTTTATTCTCACAAGTCAAAATTAACGAACGAACGTTTCGACCCTTCTTTGGGGTCCTCCTCAGCGTAAATCTTACATATAAAAATTAATACAAAAGTGGTCTGACGTCGCAAACATACATACAGATAGTCTACCACCGTAAACTGCAAATCATCGCTGGTCAGTCAAGTTATGTGTGCACTCCGACTCCGACACGTTCCAGAATATCGTCGCATAAAAATTTCCTGGTTGGAGCGCTGTCACCCGTAGGGGCGGATATCGAGGTCGTGGAGGTTAGAGCGCTCGGAAGCTTGAAGTTCGTCCCTTCTTTATTAAGAGATACGTGGACGATATTGCAATGGCAGTGCCTCTTAATGAATGCACTCACGTATTAGAAACATTCAACTCTTTTCACCCGAGATTGCAATTTACTATGGAAATCAGCGTGGGTGGCAAATTGAATTTTTTAGAGGAATTTTTTAGAAGCTTCACATAGGTGACCATTTGCAATTTGACTGGTTCCACAAACCCACTTTTTCCGGAAGATATTTAAATTTTCTTTCTTAACATCCACTCTGTCAGAAAAAGGGCACGGTCATCGGTTTGATTAATCGAGTATTTAAGCTGTCGCACCCGAGATTTCATCAAAAAAACATAAGATTTTTTATTGTAATTTTTTTAAATTATAATATTAGAAAAGAATTTGTTAAAATATTTTCTAACAAATTGATTAATCTCGATCCAAGGGTGTTATTTCTACACGCATAAACGTATAAAAATGACACACAATTGACTGAAGTTCGTTTTACATGTTTTGTTGCGTGTGCAATTTTAACATGTTTAATCGTATATTAAATTAAAAGTCAATACGTTTAACCGTGTTAAACGGTTAAATTCCATCTATTCTTCATTTTATTAGTTTAGCACGGGATAAGGAGAGGGGTTCTGATAAGGATAAGATGGGTTGAGTATAATCATATGATACGCATTACATACGTGTTTTCTCATCTTTATTTAATCGTAGCACATACTATTCCAAAACTTCATAAGTACGACGTAGATAAAAAAGTACAAATATTTACAAAATACTGTAAAAAAGAAATCGATTTGGAACTCTTAAGGATATGAACGTCATTCAAATGAGCTTCCCGTACGCTGTTCACTTCGTCATCGTATATGACTAGACATATTGGACATAATAAGTAGCCTTCACGGAACTTGCCGGCATGCGGCACGGCGCGGCGACCGGCGTGCCTTGTTTGCTTTCTTTATGGCAGTGATGGTCGTTTCACGATTAAAATCTGAGCGAATGATATGAGCACATAGGACTTGGATAATTGATCTTAACTTTACATACTCGTAATTGCGGAGTAGAGATCGCTGTAATGTTATTATTCCTAACGCAGTTTATGTTACAAGCAGTGATAGGTCGTACTCAGATCACACTCCGTGCTTTAAGAATATCCCTTTACATTTAGATATACTCGATCCCCGTACTTTCCGCGTGTAACTTAATATTCCTGTTCATTCAGACGCGAACTTTGGATAAAGATTCCTATTTGACAACAAAACTGTCGAATTACTTCGAAATCGTATTATTATTGAATACTATACGAATTGCGAAAGTACCTACTCTGGATACATTTCCAGATCTCTGCCATCTTTTCCATTCAAACAGTTTTAATCTTCTCCGACGAGTCTTTTCTCGAATTAAATGCGAAAAGTACGCGACGGATTTCATGTCGCTAAGTACGCTCGCCATCACTGATCACAAGGATATTTCTTGACGTATATAGCGAACATTTAGGAAGCATTATAAAATTCACTCGTAGAGATGCCACGAGCTAATTCGATACCTTGAAAGATTATTTCATATTTCGTGCTTTTACATATCCTTAATTAGAGCGCCCACGAATACACGACGATGCTCTCACAGGCAAAGTGCCTTCGCGGTTTGCTTCGCGCGTTTTTCTGGTATGACGAGAGCGCTTTAAATTAGAGAACAGTATTTATTTATTATTGGCAGTGTTATACGTCAGTGCTTTAATATGCGTATATGATACATCGTATTTATATTAACATGCACATCAGAGCCGAAGATTCACTCGTAATTGCTCCTCGGAAGAAACATCAAATTTTTTCGAGAAGAAATTCTCGGAAGAATTTTAGACGGATCGCCAATAACAAACGGATATGTCAGAGCAGCTTCATCACATTGATCTGCTTTTTTTTATTATGGGCGAGTTTTTTAATTCATTGATTGATCAATCGCATTATGCGCAAAGACAACTTTATTGCTCCGTAAAAGCTGCATTGCGCATAATGCGATCTATCAATAGATGAATTTAAAAACTCGCCCTATTTCAATTGATTCCGCATTTAGTTCTTTCCGTTGCTAGAGACACGTGTATCGAATCAAACAAACTGCGCGATCGATTTTAATTCATGATGCAATAAGTCACTGCTTCCTAATGAAAATGTTACTTTGCACCTGATAGGACTCATGCTGGAGATCAACGTTGACGAAGGATTGACAGGTCTTTCGACAACTTGTTAATTACTCTTTGCTTTCTTTTTTGTTTCAAAAACCAAAAGCGTGTAAACCCAAATGTGAAGTTCTATCGAACCGCATTGTTGATCAACGAAGCCGAACAAATAACTAAATAACTTTTGTACTACTCTGCGCGTTAAACATCCAAAAATTATTAGAACCGGTAAGTACTCGTAATAAATACGTAAGCCCACGCGGAATAAGTTATAACAACACGAATATTTCTCGTTACGAGCATTTTCTAACGCTGCCTATCCTGCACGACTCAATGCCGTTACTCTTGCCGTCGGTTCTCTTTTCTCGTACCCTGCGAACACTTGGCTTATGAAGCATCAACGGAAGTCTTGCATGAAGTGGAAGAAGCAAACGCGTGCGCGTCATAATTGCCTCGCGAGTTCCCTCCTTTACAGTTTCTTACATAGTAGAATTAAATGCAAAAATAGGGTCGACGTTAAAATTTACATACCGTTAAAATATAAACATTGATATTCGTTGTATAAATCGGATACGGAGTCAAATATATATTCAGCAGATCCCTCTTATTGGACTATCGCGTCAAATAGATTGTTCGCGCTACTTATCAAGCCGTAGATTCCGACTGCAAAAATAGTACCGCGAGCGATACTTCGCCTCTGATTCGATCGACTCTCTAATTTCCGCGTGTAAAAATAGGTTTTTTAAGTACCATTCTGTATATGCTGATTTATCGTTATCATTTTCTTGCGTGCTAGCAACTAGCTTTACGCGCCATGATCCTTTTACCTCTGATACAAATATATACGAAATTTCTTAAATAAAAAAGCCATCAGGAATTCGAATCACGATAAATAAAAATTAACACGATAATTCACGCTAATTTCTCGCGCTTAAAAAAAAAAAACTTACATGTATACCATCGGTATATGTACATACAAGGCCGTCTTTTTCGTCAAATACGAGTGGTCGATTGCGTTCTTATCACACATAAATATATACGTTATAAATAATATACGTTATAAAAGGTTTCTTTTTATATATCTTAGCGGTGTAGAAGTAAATAGGCGGAAATAAGATTTCCTTCGTCAATTGATATGGTCGCGATACTTTCTTAATATGCATGTCATTGCAGCGCCGAGTCCAAACGCCGACGTTCAATCGAGATTGTTTTCTCGAACGATCCGATTGAACGATTCCGTTTATCAGTGTTTGGCCTTGGCCTCACCTAACAATTAACGTATCTTACGAGTATTCGATGTGTGGTGATGATACCTATTATTATATCGATACTGTATACTAAGTATTGCATTAATTGCGTAATAACGTGTAATGGGCCCATGCAGAATCGTTACTTAGTCCGACGATAGAAGAACAGTCATTGGAGCGGAGATGCTATTCGAAATAAATATTATTTTCTTATCGAGCTAGTAGACACGACAAAATACTGTAATATGAATAATTATTGCGGAATCAATGGTTTCATCTCGTTCCATCTGATACTCTATAACAGGGAAGCAGTAGAGATTGAGATATAACGTTCAATAATCACACAGCACGGAGGAGATTGCTCGCGCGCGATTTCGGAAAAATGACGTTTCGCGTAACGATAGAGAAATCCAAGATTGCTCAAAATACAATGATAATTGAATCTCTAAAGCGAGCTCTATATATAAAATATATCAAAACTCCTCGTACACTGAAGATGCTATACTCACTTGATTACAATGCAATGACGTACGATTAAAATAACACGCACAACGCGAAATGTTGAATTCCATATAAAGTCTATACATCGCGGTCCGCGGCGACGTCATGGAGACACGTAATCATCGCGCATTCAATGATTAATGAGTAAGCATTTTCCTTTTACAAAAGAGTATAGGGTTCCCTATAATTCATTATGCGTATATAATACGAAGCGTTTAACATGAAAGCCAGTTAATTATTCTCGCGCGAAACCGCGGCGTCCTTGAATCCCTCCTTTTCGCGTGGGAGGGATCACCGCCGCGTGGTCTTCGGCGCTCGTCAGCCTTACCTCTCGACGTACAGCTTCACACAATCATTACCCCTATTGCAGTATTTCCGATATTCAGAGCCTCGCACAATTCGGTTACGATTTTACAGCCTATAGGCAACTGTCGACCACAATTTCGCCTATTTTCGACACGATCTCGTCGAAGGTCGGTCTCTCGCGCGGATCGTTCGCCCAGCATTGAGCTTGCAGATCTTGAAGAGCCGGTGGTGCCGCCTTGTGCGGCTTCCACGGGAGCGTTTGCGTCTTGAGCTGAGCCAGAACGGACTCGTCGTTTAACTTGTTAAACGGCAACTCGCCCTGGTGAAACATCTCCCAGACCAGGCACGAGAACGAATACACGTCACTCTTGGTGGAATATTCGTCCTCGTATACTGCCTCGTAGGGCAGCCATCTCAGTGGAATTACTTGATTCCGATGCTTCGTGTACTCTTGCTGATACGGCTCTTTGGTCATGCATGATAGCGAGATCTTGATCGTCAGGTTGCTGGCAATCAAACAATTGCGCGCGGCTATGTCCTTGTGGACCAATCGGTTATCGGCTAAGTGTTTCAGACCCTTCGCGGCCTGATTCGACAGCGACAGTATTTGCGCCACTGATAGCTGAGGCGCGCGTGGTTGTTTCGTTTCATGCGTCGGGCTGGAGTTGCTGTCCTTTCGTGAGGCGATCAAAAACTGTTTCAAGTCGCCCCAGTCAGTGTACTCTAAAATCATATAATCGGGCTCCTCTTCTCGACACAGACCAATCAACTTGACGACGTTCTCATGATTAAGCTTATGGACAAGATCTAGATGCCGTTTAAATTCCTGAAGAGCAGTCTCGTCTTTCGTGTTTGTCAGACTTTTAACCATAACCAAGGATTCCTTGTCACCGTCAACCTGATACTTTGTAGAATAAATTTCACCAAATTCACCTCGACCAAGAGGCTTCAATTCCTTCAGGTTGCTTCGCGAAACGGCGATCTTGTCATAATTCGACTTGGATTTCTTAGATTGGTTGCTACTCTGGCTGTGAGCTGTATCCGCGCCGTCACTCTTGTTATGGGAATCGCGGTTTTCTTTCTTCTTATTCGTTGAATTAACTTTATTCCCAGTTTCCTTTAACTCTGTCTGTTCCTCCTGCACATCGCCGTTCTCCATTTTTTCTAGAATTCATGGATGTATTTTAGATATATATGTATAATACATAATTAAATTATTACATACATTAATATTGACAATATACCTTCTGTTTGTTCCTGCAGGTATTGTTGCTTCCTACGGCGACGGCGATAACGGCAATATAACATGAGACCAACGACAAGCACCATATACCCTGCGGCTGCGCTGAGAGTAATCGTTACAGTCTTAGTCATCATCGTACCGTCATCAGTGGCTTCTAGATCCATATCGGCTCTATAATTATCCCCAGCTGAAATAATAATTATTTCTATCAGATATCTATTATCATAAAATAGATCGTATTAATTTCTAATCAATTTAAAATAGTTAATTCGAGAAAATTATATATTATAATAATGTAATAGCGATTAATGCAAGTACCTTTTACATTTAATTGAACTTCCTCTCGCTTTAGACCACCGCTATTGCCAGCGGTACACCCGTATTTCCCTTCGTCACTGAGATACACCTCCTTAATGTACAAACTTCCATTACTTAACACTTCGAATCGAGGATTATCTAGATTGTTCATGCGAGAATCTTTATCCCATTGAATAGTCGGTTTAGGATCACCCTCGGCGGCACAATGCAACATCACTGGATATCCCTCGATTGCCTCCGTTGGATTTTGTGGTTGTACCGTGAATTTTGGAGCGACTGTGAAAAACAATGGAGCACGTTAATTTATTACATGAAATTAATTAATTTATTATATAGTATTAATTTTTATATTGCTTGCTTAACATTCACCGTACAAGCATCGATACGTACTAACTACATCAATGCTGATCGTGTGATTGATGGACCCCTGGGCGTTGCTGGCGATGCAAGTGTATCGACCCTTGTCCTCCTCCAAGACGCCGTTGAAGTGTAGAGTGCCATTAATATCCTGAACGTGTTTGGGGAATTCCTCGTCCTCGCCCTCCTTGACCCACTTCACTGTGGGGTTCGTGGTACCCTGGGCCTTACATGACACCTTCGCCGTGGAGCCGAGCTCCAGGCGTTTATTGACAGGCTGTGGCGAGAATTTGAGCTTCTCCTCAACCGTGAGAACGGCCGGGTCCGAAAGCAGAGACGGGAAACCCGTGGTGAATACTTGACACATGTAGTGCCCTTTGTCGGACAGGTCAACGCTCTTGAAATGCAGTGTGACATTGCCGTGATTATCGGTCACGCGGTATCTCGTTGGACCGCCCGATTCCCTCAGCTGCGTCCCGTCCTTCAACCAGTGCACGTGCGTCACCGGCGGTTCCATGCCGGAATACGAACAAGTCAGCGTCACGGAATCACCTTCAATCACGCTAAGTGACTCGGGGGAACTTATTATACTTGGCGGGGCTAAAAGTTAAAATGACAGAATATTTGCAATTTTTCTGAATCATTAAACATAGAAAAAGGTATAGTTTTTTTTAGTTACGCTTATATTTCCTCTGTCGGAAAAATTATATACCTACTTGATATAACTATTTGGACGGATATATCCGTTTCACCGGCGAGATTCTCGGCCACGCAAGTGTAATTGCCGTCGTCCTCGCCCATTCGTGCCCTCGCGATGATGAGCGTGTTGTCTTGAACGCGCACGGGACCGGTATCGCTTATAATATGTCCCGTGGGATCTCTCCAATAAACCTTGGGCGGAGGAAGCCCTAAGGGTTCTAGGCAACTTATTTGGAATTCTTGATCCTCACCGACAATCGCCAGTTGAGTTGGACGTTTCGGTTCGAAGGCGGCCATCGAGAAGTTTAGCAAATCTGCAAGTTTTATTCATATTCAAAACTTTATGTTTTCAAAAAATACAATAAAAAGTTTACTTCGTAATTGTAATAATTACTATTTTGTACTATTTAACAATTTTTGTCGTTTAAAAAACAGTACCGTTACAGTCAATTAATATTATAATACTAAAGACTTTTATGATCTAAACGTATATTTTTAATTCTATTATCTATATTATTATTTGATTTTATCGTCTTTTTATATTGTTTTGTTATCTTTAGTCTACTATTTTGGTTTCTATTATCGTCGGTCTGTCGAAAATTCACTGGTGCTTACAGGCAATTTGCAATTCGACCGTGTAACTGACTGTTGTTTCGTCTCTTATCCCATGGCAGGAGTAGAACCCCTGGTCTCTTTGATCGGCGGCGTGTATCGTGAGAGTACCGTTCTCGAAGATCATCCTCTCCTCGTCAGGTTCCAGCGGACCGATTTCCTTGAAGAACCACTGTACCTCGTCGGCGTCCTCGAAGACGCAGTGTAGAGTGGCCGGCTCGCCCCGCTTAGCGATCAGGTTTCTCGGAACGACTTTAATCGTCGCAGTTTCATTTCCGGAAACGATTAACGGGTAGCTCTCGGTCACCGGCGAGGATCCCGCCTCGTTCTTAGCCAGACAGGTGTACATGCCGCTGTCCTCGGGAACCGCTCTGTGTATGTGCAGCTTCTTCTTCTTGATGTCGACACGATCGCTTCGCGCTACGCTCATTGTATTCCTGTAAAATGAACAGCCGATCCTTGACTTAAATCATCTTCGCGAGACGTACAAATTATCTTACAAATGTGCAATCAAATTTTGCGTTAATTATATCGCTAATTACATCGCATATAACTTTAGCCAACTAATTTTGATTTTTGGAACGCGTGCATTCTTTTATTCTCCAAAATATTTCTTGTAAAAGATTAATGAATTGTGTAAACGATCTCGCGCGATAAAACCGATTTTGTTCGCGCCCCTAACCGAAAATAGCGACAGACACGATGGTTTCTCGAAAATACATTGAAGAAAAGGTTTTTTCGACGTGTAGACGCAACCGACGTCATTAAATGTACAACATATTCCACGGGAACGGGCCTTTACGACGAGCGAGATGATTCGAGCTGACGGCACAAAGGTGAGACTTTCGATGGCGCATGCCGGGGCGAGGGAGTGTCACTTCATAATTAACCAGGCCAATCCCGTAAACGTCGGGTGTCAGTTACGTTAGGAACTTAGTAATTCGCCCTCTTCGTTCCGGTCCACCCCCGCGTCGCCTATCTCGCTGGCTCTAACGGCATTAGTTGCCCCTCTCCTCGCCCCGGTTATTGTGCACGCGAGACGCTCAGGTAAATTGTTGGACAAATTTAGAACAGAGGAAGAGCAACCAACTTGAACCACTCGTATTTCATGTCGCCGGAACCGTCAACGTGACATCGTAGCTCGACCTCGCTGTCCACGCGGATCGCGGACGGTAATTTCGGCTGTTGCAGCTGCACGCTCGCCTCGCTGACCCCTGAAACAGAAATCGATGGTGCCCCATGAAGGTGATCAGCTGTTAACGAGATAAAGGTTTGCGGTGTACGATGTATTTGGTACATATACCAAAGTTGCTATTGGTAGGGTATGCTAAAACATATACTGATTCTTTTCTATTCGCGCGAACTCAAAACTTGTACTTATAGGATAACTGTGATTGAAATACCGAGTCTAAGATCAATTTTACACATTATTACAAATAAATATGTAAAATACATTGTTTATACATCTATTTGTGTTATATTTGACGCGTATTTGCAAGTACTCTCCTTCATTACTTGGTATATATAGCATGGTATCAACCCAACTAGGTATAAAAACGGCTGTACCACAAATTACCAAACGCGCGAGCGTATATAGAGGAGGCAAGAAAGCAGAAAGCAAAATAAATGTTTAATAGATTGTCAACTATGTTGCATCGGGATAATATTAATATAATAATTTACAAGAAGTGGACTTGGTTTTTTCCTTTACAATTTTTTTCTTAGCACTCACATCATCCATACTTCGTTTTTAACTTACAATTACAATAATTACAATATTTTTCCATCGCTCTCTTACTTAATTTGTACATTATCCTTTCCTATCTTCAGCATGTATCTCAATTTCATTTAAAAAAACTCTCTAAATCTCATAGTCATTTTAAAAGAGAGGATTGAATAAATGGCAAACGGGCACTTATAAGATATAGGAGTGAATTTTTCACTAAAATTTTTAGAGCGGCTACTTTACTGGAGTGATATAATCTCATTCTAAAGCTATAGTGAATCACGATTCACTAAAGATCGACTAATAAATGACCCTAACAGAGTGAAATTTTCCGCTCAAAATTGTAGTGACATAATTCATTCCTATGGACATTGATCTACTACACTCGAAAAGAGTGTCCTTTCACTCAAATAAAGTGCGATTTCACTCCAACTTATAAGCGCAATTTTACTCTTTCTTACAGTGGCGAATCACTCAAAGTGCACAGGCTCAATTTTCACTTTTCGTTACACTCGTATTTCACTCTTTGACTTTTAGAAAGTATATTCTAATTCATCTATCTCTTCCTGCACTTATCCCATGTATAAAACCTTGGCTTCCGCATCGGGATAATACTTATTTCCGCTCTTTTAATAACCGTGTGCGTATATGTTGTGTGTCGATTATTATTGACGACGAGCATGCGAGTTGTCATCCGCGGTGGTATGCTGGCGGATATCTCGTATAAACTTTATGCTACTGCATTTATGACGCACGTGCGTACAACTGCACGTGGAAGAAAGAAGGCAAGAAAACCGTAAGCTATTAAATATGGCGGATATTAGACACGCGGCGAATTCACGACGCTAATAACTTGAAGATTATACGCGATATACTGCGGAGCGGCGAAGTGAGTGCGCGTAATTACGCGCGTGGTGCGTGCCGAGCGATTTTTTTCCATCGGCATCCCGTCTCTTCGGCGAGATTCCTTCGTGCTACGTAGATCGGCAAAGAAAAAACGAGATAGTGAGTAGCCGGTGGCGGTGTTCTCCGAATGAACGGAAAAGAGAGACGAACGCGGAGACAAACGATCCCCGCGTCCAATTTCTTCACGTTCGACGCCGTCCGTGACGTCCGTCGCGTCGTCGAAGAAAGCGCCCGGAGGAACGGCGACGAATATAACCGCGTGGATATCGCGGCAGACCGGCTGGAATTCTAGAATGGGAAAGAAGCGCTCGCGCAGGCAGGACAATGGGAGGGAAAGCAATTCTCTGTAGAGATAGAAGAAGTCTCGGCGTGAGCAAGAGAGGCGGGATGACGAAAGGATCAGGAGAAGGAAGAGGATGGCTTGGTTCCTGAGAATGTCAGGTCGATTCCTTCCATCGCCGCTCTTCGCCGTTTTTGCGTCTGCTCCGGGGGGATCAAACCCGCCGTCGGTCGTCTGAAAACGAGAGCGCCCGCGCCCGCGCAAGGTCCCACTCGATGAATTTAATCGAGTCAAATAAAACGCCGACTTAAGAAGGGAGCAGAGGCTGCGTTCCACTCCGCTTATTCTTCGTTTCCGTGGTTGTTCGCCGCGACTAGCACGTCGCGAGCGAGCTCGTCAAAGTCCGTGGGCCCGTGCGAAGGACGCGTTTCCAGTCTCCATATGTATTCTCTATTATTATTCGTGAGGGACAGATAGAACTCGACGGAAGAGCCGGAGGGTCTCGGCTGCCCTTCGCGTTGAATACTTTCGTCCCTTTTTTTCCTCAACTTATCTGGACTTTGCGGCAGGAGTTGTCTGAGGTTTCAATTATGTCCGAGGGTGCAGCGAACCCATATCGATTCGGGAAGAACATTTAATCCGTCGATGTGCTCTCTCTCACCGTGTCTGGCGGCATTATTTATTATTCGCGAAACTAAAGTTTGCAATTTTCGACTTATCTCATACAAACGCAAACGAAATTAAAAATCCTATGAAAATAAAAATAATAATGATATTTTAACAGCGATAAATCATGGTAACTTCGATTGAGTGTAAATGAATAACTGCCGATAAATCTTGGAAATCGTTTTTAATGAAGAGAAGCAAAGTCAAGCCCCGATACGTTCAACTATGCGACGGGGAAGAAACGCTGGTTAAACGAAGGCGAGAAGGGAGGTGCATCGTAACTCACAGGGCAACAGTTACCGAAGACCGTGTGGATGATAAGGCTTCGTTCATTAATTTGATTCATTAGTCCACGCCATGAAATTGATCGGCCGCGCCGGCACCCTCGACGGATAAAATGAAACGTAATTACGCGCGCCCGGGGCCTCGTTAAAAAATACGCCAATAGTTGAAAGAAAAACGCGCGTCGTTAGCGCGCGCGGAGGGAATTGCATTCGGACGAACGTCGCAAATTGCGCTCGCGCGTTACGCATAACCGGAACAGCTGGGAGTCTGTAGGCTCACGATAATTTACTCGTTCCCGCGAACGTAACGATTCGCATTTCTATATACAAAGCGCGCGAGTATAATTTATTACCGCACCGGCGGACCCGGCAGCGCGGCGGTTGGATCGTCAGCCGAGCCGCAACAACAGCTTTTGATCCACGTTTCAATTAGCGGATATCGATTTATAAAATAAAATCCTAATTGCAAGTCGGATCGCAAATATCTAATTTCATCCATGTGTTCAAAGTACAAAATTACGAATCTCGTCCTTAGAAATTGTCTAGTTCCAATAAAACGATAATATAACATTATCGTTATAAGTTATAAGATATAATAATTCTATTATTATAAGATATAATAATTCTTTTTTGCAGTTCACGATGGGTTAAGTCATAATATCAATCCATTCAATTATAACGCTGCGCAACAAATATAATTCCTTTTCTTACCTTGAAAAACGGAATTAAATAATTTTAATTGATAAGTAAAACTAGGATCTGCGAAATAACTCATTTTGCAGTAGGCACGATGTGTTGGCCATCCGTGAAACGGGAGCGACTGCACTCTCGAGTTGCCCGAGGCGGCATTATTAACACCTCAGCCGATTCGATCTTTTTACCTCTATCTACGAAGCGAACTCATCCTGTCCTGTCGTCGGCACTTTTTTTCCTCTCGCGCCGCGTCTCTCTCGCTCTCGCTGATGGCGGCCGACTGCAGACTCATCGGGAGACGCATCGAGAGACGCGCTTCATCAACGAGCGGCGCACGTGAACGCGATTACTTCGAAAATGAATCCTCCACGCGGATTACGTAATAACTTTCTTCACGTTGGTGTGGCGTGTACGTGTTACATCGGCCGCGCGAGTGTATTGCAACAATTATCTTTTCGCCGTTGTGCCTGGCGTACGTTATCCATTACAGGCCGTAAATCTAATGTGCAGGACGCGTACATTCTGCGTAAATTGATTGAGCTTAAATGCAAATGTTAACGAAAGAACGATTTAGCGATCGACAAATCGCAATTGAATTTGTTATCGCGCGTTTTGTTGTCCGCGATCGTCGAGAACGAGATGCGTTTTCAATGTCACCGCTCGTGGGAATGAACTTTGAAATCGCCACGTGTTCACGTGACAGTCCCTCTCGGTTTCCGGAGCCTGATCATTGATCGACCTTCCACTCCGCAGACCGTCTGGCTCGAATTGTTGCGCGAAATTAGTGGTGAAAATTTCCGCGAGCGATTATTCGCAATCGGACCCCGGGCACTCGACGAATCCGGGATGAAATGAGAGGCGGAATTGTTTGATTGTTATTTCTTCTTCTTTTCTCTCTCTCTCTCTCTCTCTCTCTCTCTCTCTCTCTCTCTCTTCCTTCCCTTCCGCCCCCTACCTTTCGCAACGCGTGCTTGTTGGTGAACAGACGAGCAGTTTGAAGGGGCTTGCGTCGAAAATGCGCTCCTCTGCCATTGAATCTATTAAAGTGCATTAATCTCGAGAAGTTGTCATCGAGGAAGCGGATTTAAGAGTGCCGACAATTGTTGGTACAAAGCTGCGACAAAGAGCGCCACGAGACTCGGGAGAAGGTGCACGGTGTAGTCACGAAACAAGGAAGAAAAAAGAGGAAACCTCTCTCCCCGGATGCTGGGAGGAAAATTGAAGGTTGGAGAGCTCGTTTGCAATGACGAAAGTCTCACTTTACCTTTCGTAGGTCCGGATGAGATTTTACCAGGGCACTCGAGCTATATTTCCCCTCTCATTGCGAAATCATCTTTTTCTATCCGCTTCTCTCCGCCATTCTCTTCCCTTTCTCCCTCTCGAGCTCCGCACCCTTTCCTCGCTTTGTTCCCCCTTCTATCCCCCTGCCGGTGAGTTTGCTCTTCGCTCCGTTTCTTTCCGCGTTCGTCGCCTCTCGCGCTGCTCCACTCCGCATCTAGGCGACTCGTGTTTAAATGCACAAACGAAGCGACAGATCAAAGGAACCGCCGGCAGGGCACGCACAACGCGAGAATGGGTGGTAAAACGAAAGAGAGAGAAAGAGAGAGAGAGAGATGATGAGAATAGCGATAGAGATAGAGAGAGATAGCGAGGATCTAGATCTAGAAGAAGAGGTTATCTTCCTCTTCGTCTCTGGTTCGATTTCGTCTCTCTGCTCTCTCTCTTTCTCTTTTCTCTGCCCTCTCTCTCCTCTCTCTCTCTCTCTCTTCTCTCTCTCTTCTCCTACTTCTCTTCTGCTCTCTCTCTCCCCTCTTCTCCTTCTTTTCTCTCTTTCTCTTCTTCTCTCTTCTCCTTCTGCTCTCTCTCATCCTCCTCTCGCCCTGCTCGCTACTCTCTCTCTCTCTCTCTCTCTACGCTCTCTCTCAGAGAGGCGAAGGGTAAAGGGAATAGACAACATTTATTATTATCATCGTACGCGTCCGTGTGGCCTTTCCTCGTCTCGCCGTTTCTTCAGCATCTCGTACAGTCGAGATTAACTTTCGCGCAAACAGAGCCCTTGTCGTTATCGGACTGCACGCACGCGTCGCAGCACGCGTGCATACGTCACGGATGTCGCCGTGATATCTTCACCTCGGTTTACGTATACGGAAGTTTTCGTTCCAATTCTGATATTTGTGCACGATTGTCAATTTCACGAATTCAGGCGAAATATTCTAATCTACAACACAAGGAAAGTAATAAGCATTAGAAGAAAGTTGTACATGTTGAAGCATTGTCTCTTTGCGGGCTGTGTATGAGCGAATGACCTTTTTTTTTCTTTTTTTCACGTGTTTTGTACGTGTACAAATGCTCGTTATTTTTCTCTGCCTCTCGTTGTCTGTTACGTGGGCAACCTTGGATCGAAAGATAGCCGACTCTGCTATATCTTCAACGACCCTTCTGACCGGCTGCTCGCAACGTAGATTGGGATTTTAATTGCCCCTGCCGACAAGAATTTTGAAGCGGCACTCGAGCATCGATTGCTTCGCGGAATACATACATTGTAATGTTCCGGGCATGAGTTGCGAGTGATGAATATTCAGTAGGACAAACTTAAGTGACTTCTTCTCTTGCAAATGGTGCACCAGATCAAGATCGTATCTTGGCCTTTTGGTGGAAGATTCAAGATACACCAAATATACCGCGCAGGAGCAATTTGTCGGTCTAAACGCATAACTGACATCAGTTAAAACGCACTACGCCCGACATATGGACGGACTCTAAGCCACGTCGCGGTAAGGGGTGCAGCTTCTTTTTTTTGTAAAAGACAATCATCGACGAAACGAGAACACGTCGACAGATGCGTGTCATCCTCTGATGGGGAAGTCTCGCGCGCGACGCAACGCGGACCACCCAGATGTCCGTAAGTTCGGGTCGGTTTATCATCAAACATAACAGTGCGGAATAATAAGCCGCGTTCGCACGTTGAGCCGCGTTATTCCGTTGACGCACGCGTGTCCAGATGCAGATGATTCGTAACCGGAATCGTCGCGCATCTCGTTTAGCACTAGAGAGATTCAAATACAAAATAAATCTTTATTAGTCAAAACTTGTCGTTCAAACGATAAGCACAAGTACAGCACTCTCGTTTCGTTTCAAGAAAGATGACAAATTGCGCGGTCGTGTATTAATTCCTCGAAGAATCGTGACAGCATTGGAGTTTATCAGTTAATGAGTTAATGAAGTACTGAATGGAAGCCATTAGGAGCCAATCAGGCGAGAAAGTATCGTTCGGAAGTTCGGGAGTATAAATAGAAAAAGAAGTTCTGCGTGAGCGGCACGGAAAAAGAGAAATAAAGAACACACAGGATGTTGCTCCGCGCTCGGTAACTTGTTAATGAGATTCACGAAATCGATACTACTTAAACGCGAGTCCTTCGACCCGCAGGACTATCCAAGTACCAAGTTATTTTTACGAAAGCATTCCAGAAAGCGATTGCTGTTGTAAGATCTCGTCTTGTTATTAAAGTTTTAATATCGGCGCAAAAACGAGCCGACGTCTCGATGTAAGAACTTCGAGGATAGCCGGCGGAAGAACAGATGGTACTTTCCCATCTTCGCGATATTATCGATAAACATTTAAAAGATCAAGACTCTGATAATGAGAAAAAATAACTTTTTCGTTGGGATGAGTGATTCGCGGGTGCTCGCATTTCGTTACAGTAAAGACACGTGTTGACCTATAATGTGTTTTCTTCGATAAAAAAGATAAGATTGAAAAGGCGATGCTATATCCAATGTCACTACACTTAATACAAATTTTTTCACATAAATAATTTATTTTTATGTAATAATAAACATTACCAAGAGCAAAGGGCTAACGAACAAAGCTAGCTACGTGCTTGAAATGTATATTATAAATTAGTAACAATGATGATAAACAAACATTTCGACCTTAAATACGTAACTATGTAACTAATTAAGGGGATCCTAAAGTGAAGGCTGAACTTTTCCTCGACGTCGGTAATGTCAACATTTCTAATCCTGTTTTCTATGTCATATATCTATATCTGTCCTTGTCTAACGAGAGGCATCTGTCCTTGTTTCGATTGCTGCCCCATCTCTCGCTACGCGCAATGTCAACCTGAATGTGCTTTTGCACATATAAAAGTTTATTTAAACTAATCTTTTTTTTCTAGGCTTTTTCAATCTTAGATCTAATTGCACGATATTGTTCTTAAATGTTGTCCCTAGGTCATGCCGGTCTAATTTTGTGGATATTTATTGTGGAATTTTTGTACAAAACAAATATTGTCGTCACGTATACCAAAAATTAACAAAAATATTAATTTTTTCTCGTTTTTTATGTAAATTCGACCACCATGACCTAGATTTTGATGCGTATTATACTTTAATTCTAGACAAGAATTTTGCATTTCTATAAAGCCAATTAAAAGATTAGTGCTAAGAAAAAAAGCCGGTATTACAGACGGCTTTAGGATCCCCTTAAGTAATATCCCGCATTATAATAATAAATCGAGCTGATATAATACATATGTATATATACATAAGTATACATGTAATATGTATACCTTAGTAAGAGCCTTATTTTGTTAGTGTCAAAATAAGTGTCCACCGTTCTTATGGTTCCGTTTAGATTGATAGTGTAAAATCTGACAACCTGAGCGGAACCGTCACATTAAAACGTTGATCACGTTGGATTTCAATGTTTAAGATTTAGTTACACAATTCTCATTCCCATCTTACGCACTGAATATGACCGTACTTACGAGTAAGACCAAAACGTTTGTTTATCATTATTGTTACTAATTTGTCTAATTTATAATATATATTTTAAGCACGTACACTTAGCTTTGTTTGCTAGCCCTATCTTCTTCTATTAATTAATTTTTAACAATATGTTTAACCCGACGTTAACAAGATGAAAATATATAGCACGATTACTAAAGTGAGTTTTATTAAATACCAGCAAAGCTTAAGTCATGATGTGTAAAACATACAATTTTTAGAATATTTTAAATAAAATTTGATCATTGAACTAAATTATATTAATAAAATTGATGTAATTCGAAATTATTTTAAACTTTCTTTATTATAATAACAGACAGTACAGACACAGAGTAATTGTGAAAATAATGATATGTTTATAGCATTTGTGGGGTTTGTTATATCACGCTTTAGTCGCATGGAGTGGATTACGCGGAACGGAACAAACGTATCACTAATCACGGAATCGTTCTGATAGAACCCTGTCAAAGATTCCGTTGAAACGGTCCCGTGATTGGTGATACGCCCGTTCCGCGTTATCCGCTTCATGGGACGCCAGCCTTAGTATAATGCCACATTCACGTTAACTGGATTATATATGTTTCAATTGTTTCTGTTATAAAAATCTAATCTGAGATTTCTTTCTCAGTTTTCTACATTTTCGTTAGCTTGCGATTTAAAAATCGCAAACATTTTGCAAAATCATAGAAACACATTCTTATAAAATAATAATGACATATTAACACAATATGTAACATGCAATTATCGAAAGCAATGTTTATTTTATAAAAATCATAAATAAAATTAAAACGTCGATAATATAATCGACATTTCGTACGCACAGTCCCATAGGGAGGTAAAATATTTTCATATTTTGCAATATTTTGTTGATATCGAGCAGTTCTACGTACATACTTTATTATTTATTATCGCGCGCATCATTCATTATCGATGCTCTAAATATTCATAATTACGAGTCTCGAGTGGTCGCGCAATTGTTCGAGGACAACGATGGTACATTCGTTTTATCTCGATTGTCGTTCTTGGTTAATTTAGCTAATATTACGTTCTACAAATACTCACGTCTCTGTTCCAACAAAAGCGGTTGAGACAAAAGACGCGGGAATCCTCGAACAAGACGTTGAGACGGTAGCCCGGTGAAAGGTATTCAAAACGATTTATATCCCCCGGTCTGCTTTTCTCATTCTCTCATTTCTCTCTCAAAGGCGTTTACCTTGTAAACGCAACGCCCGGGAGAAAACGGGTCTTCCAAACAGAACGGGACTTGAAAGAAGGCCGCCGAAAAGGACGGGACGTAACGGGTGGCGGAAAAAATGGTGCGCCGCCTTATTTCCTCTTTGACGAGTTTTCTCAAACTTGACGATAACCCGGTTAACTTTTCGGTATACCTAATACTTATCCGACTGTCCACTCTCGGAAGTGGAAGTAATAATTTGCAGGCCGTCATCGCTAAACAAAAAGCCAGGAGTTCGAGAGTACGAAAGGGAAGCATTTAAATATTAGTTTTACATTTTAATGTGTTATGCGTTAAAAATACGCTAGACTATATTACATCAGATTAAAATGCATTAAGCAAAGGATATTTTCATCGAAAATTTTAAGCATTATCATATGTCGACTGATTCAAGATTCTAAAAATCGATATTACGAGTTAATGTCACGAGCAATTTTCGCAAATAACATTTTTATGATAACAGAAAAAAAATGACGAATGCAATATAATAAATAAGTATTTGACGGTAATTATTGCCTTAATCGAAGATTGATTTAGCTTTTACAATTAGAGAAGAAATAAAATTCCTGTAACTATACACAGGCTTTCTGTATCATAAACATGACCTCTAGGACAAAGGTTCTTCAACCTAATAACGACGGTTAGAAAACGATGAAAAGAAAATTATGACAAAAATGTGATAGATTGTAGGCAAAAGATACTTCAAAAGCAGCGTAAATATTTCAAATAAATATTTCTCTCTTTCGAAAAACATTAACATCTACTTCACAGATCTGAAATGAAATGCATTATTGAATTCGACATTTCTTCATTTCAGGCCGTTGAAAATTATCGAGAGGTTATTTCAAAATATTATATAATTGAAACTAAATTGCGTTGTTTTTTTAAATAATACCAAAAGCATATTTAAAGCAAAAATATATTTATCTCCTTGTATGGATTTTGATATATTTTCTAACTTGGAAATTTATTTTGAAGAAAAACTTTAATATTGATTTCTCATCTCGTTTCTCATACCGTTCGCGAAATATTGTCTTGAATATTAAAATGAAAACCAATATGATTTTATGCTAAATTATAAACGTATTAGATCTCGTATCAAGAGCGTTCAGCGCACATTTAATTAGAAAAATCGCTTTTTTAAATTATATCGGTATTTGCTGCTCGAAAGTCATCGGGGCATTCGCTCTTCTATCAAAGGCTCGGGATGTACGTCTTGTTCGTACCTGTAACGGGAAGTCATTGTAACGTCAATGCCTTTGCCTCCTTTAATTCGAAGCCCTGACGACTTCAAAAATATGCGGAAGCCCGGCGGATCATTTTTCCCTTTCACGTATACCATACCAGTCGATCACATTGTAAACGGAATTCCCTGAGGAGACAAACCCCTCTTGAGATCAAATGTAGACGTTAATACTGCAAGGTATTTGTACCTCGTATTCAAGACAAAAATCGTCAAATCTTCAAATATCGGATGTCTAAATTTATAAAGCACAAGATATACGGATATGATTTCTAACAACTGCCCTGTTAATCTTGGAAAGAAAAATTTCCTTTCTTCGCGAGAAATAGCTCAAACGGTATGATAATCCGTTAAAAGAAGCACACAAGTTAGAAATATCCTTCTGTGATTTAGGCTTCAGCTCCCTTGTAGCTGCGGCGTGTAAGAGCGGGACACGTGAGCTATTTATTTTGGACGAACAAACAAACCGTGGTTTTCTCTCGACAGCCTCTCGTCGAAGGAGACGAAAAGCGACGAGAGGAACACGCGCACGCTCGCGCCGCTCGGGTTCTCGTCTAGCCTTGTTGAATTATTAGTGGATTATGTCGTGCTGAGAAAGCCTCTTTGTCCTTTTTCTTTCGCTAACAGCGAACATTAGCCTCGCCCCGTTTGCGGCGAAAAGGAGGAACGGACATCCCGGAGGCAAGTGGGAGAGAAAATGAATTCAGGGGGAGGAAAAGAAGGTGAAAAGCGTGACAAGCTAATTCGTCGCCGAGAAACACTGTCGGCAGACGGCGAACATAATACGATATGACGCGAGCGGTATAGGTAGCTAGATAGCTGGGTAGCTAGATGGGATACAATGAGGCGAGTGCGAATGCTGGATATAAAAGGGTTCAGTTTTATTTTAGCTATACTACCGGTCCTAAGGGGAGGCAAGCGAATTAAACTGATGGTAATGCGGCTAATTGCATAGTATATAGGATTCGTTTCAAATTGTATCCGAATAAAAACCGTTCCGAATAAAAATTTAATTGTGCGATGCGGACCAAACTGGAAAAAGAAAGGGTGAGAAGGGATGAGAGGGTGCAATGGGGAAACAGAGATAATTAGGAGAGAATTTATGCGATAGACAGAGAATATTTGTGCGTTAGAAGTTGTGGCAGTGAGAGACAGAAAGCTTATATGTTTGCACGAGAGCAAGAAGAAGATGGCTCATGCGTTGAGAGAGAGAGAGAGAGAGAGAGAGAGAGAGAGAGAGAGAGAGAGAGAGAGAGAAGGGAAGCAGAGTATATACGCACGTACATACGTGGCAGAAGGAGAAGCGAGCAGAAAGTGAGAGAACGAGAAGGATGCAGGGTAGCTCCGTTCGGGGGTCGGTCGTTGCTATGGGGATAGGCGGTGAGGGGTATAGTGGGACTAGAGAGGAAAGGGTCGGTCGATGCAAACGCACCATAAAGTTTTATGGCTCTCCAGAATTGTACCTATCCAGCGTGCGCCCTCGTCTGTCGAGTTTGAGCTGACGGTTCACTCTACCAAGTAGCCCCGATAATATTCCTCTCTTTTATCCGTTTAATAAGGGAATAGGTTGGTAATCATTAATTTTGTAGCCGGAATGTACGCGATATAGGCATCGGTACATCGATAATTGAGCGCCGGCAGCAATGCGAAAAATCAAACGAATAAAGTTCTTTGAGAAGTTTCTTCAATCATGCAAGAACAAAAAATTCTGACGAATCTCCAGTCATAGTGTTTGAAAAGTTTTATAAAGTGCTGTTTTCTGCTTTCATCTCACATTAACCTAACGGAATCATAAAAAAAACATGGAATAATTATTGTTTCAAAAAATTGATATCAAAACGAGGATATGAAGAATATGATACTCTACCGAATATTTTATTTCTCGTTTCTTTTTCTAAGTAGACATAAGAAAAAGATATAGAATAATGTGAGTAGCTATGCTGTTTCACTCAAAAACTGAAACTATTAGGTAACTAAAGCTAGTTAAAAAAAAAAGGCGTATCAGGCCATATCAGAAATAGTTAGGAACTAATGAGATCGCTCATTCACACGATTCGCTCGCAATGTGTGTTCCTGCTTCGTATGATTACGGAATTACAGAGAAGGTATAATAATAATGAATATTGAAGCGATCGCAAAGCAATTATCTATAAAAGATTTTTGATCCCATCCCGAGTAGGCGCGAGAGAAATATAGGGGAACGGAATAACAATTAGGGAAGAGGTAATCACTGCGAGAGAGATAATCACCGGCAATTACTCGCGCGAGGCGATTTTCTCACGCAAAAAAAAAAATACACGAAAGTCTGAATCTCGTTAACTGAGGAAATCCAGTTTTCGTACAGCTGTACAGCAGAAACGGAATGTGGTATTAATCTCGCTAATGAAGAAAGAGATTAAAGCAAGCACCGTTTCTTACGAGTTAATTCCGGGCAGAATTTATTTTTTCCCCCTTCCTTAGTTCACGTATAGTAATTAGTTATACGTCTCAGATTTCAGAAGTGGATGTATGTGGCGTAAGGCGCGCGAGAGAGGAATGCGATTGAGAGTATATCGTACGCTATCAGATTTGCGCGGATCATGTTTCAGAATGAGATTGTCTTCACGCTACTCGCCTTGTCTTCCCGCGGCCGTAAGACTGTATGCGCGTACACGTTTGTAAATGCTTGAAATGCTATGCGAATGCGTGAAAATATGTGTCTAACTTTGACCTGCGCGCGCCGGCTGAATAAATCAACCGAGGGGGGACTATCCGCGCACGTTTTTGCTCTCTCCGGAAAGCAGCGCGATACGGTATATCGTTCATAATAGTGGTGAAAAGGGAGATTACGGGAAAAATAACGAGAGGCGACACGCGATATTTCTTTAGCATGATTTAATTCCTGATTCGAGCGACGAGCATCAGGCAACGCGATACAAAGAGCACGTATTCTGAATTATCTAATTCATCGTTGGGTGGATGGAAACGGCGTGACAACCGTAGGGAGGACCCGAGTATATTGCGAACGTGTCCCGAGTGCCAATCCTTAAAAAAAAATGCCACCCTTTACGCCACTACACAAAATACAAAACCAAGGCGGAGGCAAACTCAGCGCGAGCGGGAGAGCACGATAATTATTTTCCAACCTACTACTCCTCGGCCAAAGTAGGGTGAATCTGTCTGTATTCGGAAGTCAAGGGTTGTCTCTCTGTGTGGATAATAATTTATTAGAGGATACACGTGTACGCGCAAAAAAAGAGGGAAAAACAATCCACGCATCGCGCGGTTGCGAAGTGCCTAACTTATATTGTTGCCTTTTGCTTCCTCATAAAGGAAGCTTTGTTTTCGTAAAAAAAAAATTTCTTTTAGTTGCTTTTGCCAATGTGTTCAGAATGTTCTAAAACGTCGAAAAATCGCTATTTTAAAAAATGTCGGTATGTGTGTATGTATGTGCCAAATTTACCGAAATTTCTATAACTCTAGAACTAATTAACCAAATCTTAACGAATTGTATATGAAATAGGGGTAGAATTTTCCGGGGAGTACTATAGAGTGTATAGTTTTTCGTTATCTATTTTCTGGAAACCAATTTTTTTAATTCTTTTACTTAAAAATTAGAAAAATAAAAAAAAACGGTTTCCAGAAAATCGGTAACAAAAAACTATACACTCTATAGTACTCCCCGGAAAATTCTACCCCTATTTCATATACAATTTGTTAAGATTTGGTTAATTAGCTCTGGAGTTATAGAAATTTCGGTAAATTTGGCATCATACACACATTAGAGTTGAGAGACCTGTATGTAAGACCGTGATCTTAAGACATCACTTCCTCTATGAGGAAGCCAAGTGCAAATTTCTACTTTGCACTATTTTTTTACTTGTTTGTTGCGCGTTTGAAAATCAGATAGGCATTTCTGATTAATTAGGATAAATGTAATAGATGACGAGACAGCAGACAGTATCTACAGTAGTAATACGATGGTATATAATAAAGTTTTACCGAACAATTCTGTAACGAAAACAGAACAAGAAGAATCCGTTAGTTATCTAGAAATTTAATTTCTGTTGTTACGGAGTTAAAATGTTGCTGAAAGCTAGACGTATTATTGTTAAATAATATCGTACCGGTCTGTTTTCGTATCGAAAAATATCGTTTTGTATCAGAAAAATATCGTCTCGGTCTGTTTTTGTTATCAAAAAATTAAATATATTGAATTTAAAATGAGAGAAAAAAATTAAATTTTAAGATTTCCGTACATAGATTATTTTGTAACTTCGCGAATATGAAGAACGGATTTTGTAAAATCTTCTTTGTCCTAAGCGGAAATCAAATTTTGTGCATCAAATTTAATATACGTATATATTATACATTCACGAAAATATCTCGAAGTTTTAACGAGGCAGCACATCAAGGCGAGCGTTTAACATCGTTTGAAATCTGCAGGAAAGATTTGCTCATTGCGCGGAAATCGCTGTTAACTCAGAAACGAGCAATTTAGAACAGGATGAGAGAACGCAGGATGAAGAGATCGCAGAAGCGATTCGCGAGAAAGATATGTAGGGACGAAAAGGTATAAACATGCTCATGTAAAAATAGATGAAAAGTAGAAATGCGTATTTTTCATTTTTTTTGTTAACTAATTAATTACAACAGAGATTCATTTATTACCATTTATTACCAATGCTAATTTGAACTTATCGGTAGATATCTTATCGTCGTATCGGGAGAGTAAATTCTTGAGACTGTCAATGCTTGTTTTTTGTCACGATCATTTGACGCAGGTCGGAACCCAGGTAGCAAGCACTCGTCATTTTGACGTCAATTGACGTCAAAAGACGTCAAAATGACAGACTTTTGACGTCAATTGACGTCAAAATGACGAGTGCTTGCTACCTGGGAAAGTAGTTGCTTATTATAATCGTAAAATAAAATTCCGGCATACCGAG
Organism: Temnothorax americanus; assembly: GCF_048541705.1. Classification (NCBI taxonomy): domain Eukaryota; kingdom Metazoa; phylum Arthropoda; class Insecta; order Hymenoptera; family Formicidae; genus Temnothorax; species Temnothorax americanus. The sequence goes on along the minus strand of NW_027509688.1, from coordinate 738,908 downwards.
TTGTATTACGATTACGCAGAAGATCTCTCGTAGGGTATAGGAGCGAAAAACGGAGAAAAACAGAACAAAAAAAAATAAAGCCAGAGAAAAGACCCGTTCCAAGTAACGTTCGCGCTGGTATCGCTGCGTTCGTTCCTCTCGCGCCCGAAAGGCAGCTCGGGGAGCAGATAAAATTGCTGAAAATAGTGTCGCCTATCTGCGAATACAGCAGATATACATGCCTGCACCCACGGATGAGCGGAGACGGTGCGACTCAGAAGATAAATCATTGTTCCCTTTGACACGACTTGCTGCGGCCTGGTATAAGCGAGAGATAAAACATGAAGTTAGGCTTCGTATATGTAGAATGGTTTTGATATACGTATGGACAGCGTATAGAATATCAAAGCTGTCTTTCGAGATATATAATTTACGTCGGTGAACATATTTCTATCGTTTTCGGACAATTATTTTTTGTCAAAAGTTTCAATATTTCAGCCATTTGCCTACTTTTTTGATATACGATTAATTCTACAGCTCTGAAATTCTTTATTATCGAAAAAACAAAAAAAATAAATATTAACCCTCAGTTACCTTACGTTTTTACACCCCGATATTACCTCACCAGGGTCTGAGAGACCCCTGCCGTTTTCTCTTGCTTGTATCTTTAAGACAAATGCATCAATTTGAAGTCTTTTTTTTTTAATCGATGCGTCTTTTAAAGATCTACAAAATTGTGCAAGTTAGATTATTCCAAGTTAAAAAATGCAAATGTTATTTAAAAAAAAAGGAAGACAGGTTTTTCTGAAAAAACGAAAATATTGCTTTTTTTCAAGTTGACATAGTACTGACTAAAAAAAATACAAGGGTTTTATGAACGTTTTAAAGACCTTGCACGTTTTAACAATGTGCAGGGTCTCTCAGACCCAAGTGAGGTAACTGAGGGTTAAGAGAACTCTATTTCCGTATTATTTTCATATTCTATTTCTATCTTTTATGTATCTGTAATATATTATACGCATTTTAGCGACTATAAAAATGCACAAATATCCTTAAATTATAGTACTGAATTATTTCACGTTAGGTATCATTTCGTAAATCGCGCGTTCGAGCGTGTCGATTGACTTACGTCTTCGTTCGGTCAAACCGCAATTTATTTGTTCCCGCTGGCGTTCGCTATATTAACGCCGAAAGAAAACAAGAAAAAAAGGAGGAAAAACACCCGTTTGTCTTTTTCGCGGTCTACCCGAGTCTACCGCTGCGCTTCTAAGTGCAATTCCAGAGATGAAAGGTGATTTGGCCTCTGTAGCCCATCTCGCTATAACTGCACCGGCTTACATGCACCCGGAGGTAATAGGTAGCGATGCGGGGAACAGAAGCGGGCGAGAAGAATGTCGAAAGGAGGAAGAAGCGCGCAGCTTTGTGGTCTGGATAATAATGGCCATGCTCCACGATGGACGATTTACGGTCGTATAGCCGATTCAGGTTTCATCGAACTCGCCGATCCGTTCCCCTGCTTTTTCGTACATGCAACGGATATGGGATAGACGACAGGTCTGACCGTCAAACAAAAAGCGGACACACGGATTGACGACGTCGACGCGATCATCCACTATTTTCGTCCTTCGTCATCATTATGCGCGCGAGCGCGTGAAATTGTACCGAATAAGCCGCGCGATTTAATGAACGCTGCACAATTTTCTTTATTTATTCGTAGGTGACGAGTGACGAGATACGAATCGCGGTGCTGCGACCGTGTGAGAGTTAATCCATGTCGTAGAATGAGCTGCTAAACGGATAAATATCTTCCAGAATTATATATTCTTCCGTTTAAGTTAATCTTTTAAAGATCTGTGAAGTTGGCCCGACATTCTACGAATTTAAAAAATTATTTCTCATATTTTAAATTCTAATTCTTCTTCGCAAAATATATTTACTTATGACAACAAATAAATTAAAAAATATAGAAAAAAAAAACACATTTCACATCTTTGAGAAATATATAAGAAAATATACTTGAGATACCTAACGGTGGTGCAGTACATGCTCATAAATTTTATACCGCGATGAAGCGTTGTTACTTTACATTCGTCGGATATTAAATTAACGAGTGGACCAAGCAGATGAGTGGCGGAAGGCAAATGAACGACTTCTTCGAGAGCGCGATCGTTTTATTCTCCGCTGAACGGTTGACATCGCGCGGTCCGCGCATTAAGTGCACTCGCATAGATGTCGATAAGGAACGGCTGCATCGCCAAACGAACAGGCATCGTAAATGCATCGTTCTCGTTTGTAAACCGTCGAGAGCCCGACGAGTGAGCGAGTGAAGAAGTAGGCGGAAGTGCATAAATGCCGGCCGTGACAGATCATCGTGCATATGCAACCTGGAGATCTACTACCTACCATCACGGTGCACATCCATCAGCATTCGACGTCGTTTACCGGTGAACGGGTAGAAGAAATTAATGGGCCCGCGGATACTTTGCCCATCTAAGGCACTCCTGTCACTCGACTCGTATCGTTTAGACGCGTTGCATCGCAGATTCGTGCGTTGTTTGTTAAAAAATGAAGCGAATCTGTTAAAGGCGAACAATCGCATTACATCATAGCATATTTTCTCTTTTTTAGTTTCTGTTATACATCGAGAGACGTGGTAGCGTCTCGCCAAGTTATAATAAATATCAAAGATTCAATAATTATTTGAGTTAAATAATCTAATTTACAATTAAGTCTATGTCAAGTTTTGATAAGATTTGAATTTGTTATTTTAGAATCAGTTAAAGGTAATCATTGACATTGGTCAGCTTCGCGCGTTTAATCTCATACGCGGACACCAATGTTAGCTGCTTATGTGTCACTTTAATATTTTTAACATAAATTAAAAATTTAAACATTAATTTTTATTAAGTAATTTAAATCGACTGACTGGCAATATATAACGTCTTTTCGATGTGAACATTGAAAAAACTGTGAGCCAACTCGCTTTGTCGGATTCACACAGCACTTTTTCGGATCAATCATCGAGACATTATTAATTTCGACCAACGCTTTTGGTCAGATGATGTAATTTCTAAATTAAATAGTTTTAAATTTTATTGCAAAAAATATCACCCCAGACGTTATATATTGCCAGTCAGTCGATTTAAATTACTTAATTGTTATTCTAGATACTGGCGAAGAAAATTCATTATTCTGTTTATTATACACCGTTGACTCAAGAATCGGTGCTCCATCTTATAGTTGTTATTGCGATAAATATTACCATCACAGCTCCAGTGGTCGAATTGGCACGACCCGCACGGTATATAGGAGGTTCCAGGTTCAAACCCTGGCTGGGGAGACATTTTTCGCAATAAAATTTAAAACTATTTAATTTAATTTAGGTCCAATTTTTCATTATAATAATACACATTGGCAATTTCTTGAAAATCAAGAACGTCAACAGGAGTAAACATCTCAGCAGATATTAGTCCTTTATTTGTCCTGAATTATTAATTCAGATCAATTATTTCATTATGTACAATTAATATATAAAAAAATTAATATCTGACATTTAAAAATATAGAGACTGTATAATTTAATTTTAGTCTAATATTTAACGTATGACTTTTTTTTATAAATGTTATAATTATTCTAGAGAGAGTTAAGTAATATTATTTGAACAAGTTTGTATCAAGTTTTGTTAATTCAAATATGCTGTTATTTATTTATTATCTAATATATTCAGAGTGATTGATAGATATATATATTCTTATACTCAAGTAACTGCGCAAGTATTACAAAATTTAAATATAGTAATTGTGTTTAAATATTTCATGTTACAAAATGTGAATAATAAGAGTTGTAATTCAATAATTAAATGACATACATGACTGATGACTGCAATACAATTTTTTAATTCCAATTACATTTTAGTACTTTTCCGATTTTCTAATCACTCTGTGTATATATGCAGGTCCAATTACAGTGAACAACAAGGATCTGAATCCTGTGATACTTTCGGACTTTGACGATTTGCCAGATTACATTTATAATGTAATACCGGCAATAACAATAGGCGGAGAGCTGACGACACTTTTGGCCAAGTGATTTTATAAATCACGACTTTCTGTTATAACCTGCTGCGTGGACGACTCTCCTTCGATAATCCGAACACCTGCAATGGCTGGCCATAATTAGGGGGTTTAGAAGTACGCAGGTGAGAAAAAAAACGGATTTTTAAGTCATAGTATAAGTCTTAGTTTTTATTGGATATTGATAATTGATCACTCAGGAACATGCAAATAAATTGCCAGTTCGATTGCTCGGGGGGAATTAGTCGCCATAAAAAAATTGAAAATAATTATTTTTAAGTCACACTATAAAAGCTGGGTTTTTTTTACTACCAAGTATAGTGCTAACACATACCACCCAAAAAAAGCCAAGTAAAAATTTTGGTGGCAACATCTCTAAAAAAATTATTGAAAATGCACAAAGCCGGCGGAAAGGTCTGACGGTTATATCCGGCTATTAAGTTATTAACCACTATAACTTTAATTTCGCTATTCTCTTATTATTACTCTTATTATTTCTCTTATTATTATTTAACTTCGCTATTTATTTGATACTACAATACTAATTTTTCTTTAACTGTAAATAGTCAAGTGTTACGACAACTAATTATTTCTAAACACTTTTAAATTGAGACGCAGATCGTCAAATACGTGCAGGGTATTCGCTCCGATCTAAAATTCTGGATGGCATATTTTCCACGAAGCTAAAAGTCACATTTTGCCCAGGTACCATTTTGACGGAGGCAATGTTACGCGATATTAGAATACTGAAATATCGTGTTATTAAATATAAATTAAAATGCAACGCAAGCCTCTTTATGAAAAAAATTAAATGTATATGTAAAATTAAATAACTGTAAATGTGTTAAAGACTAGAAGTCGGGTCGATCGATGCGTAATTGGTCTTGAAGAAAAATTAACGTATTTTCCCCATTAACTAACTTTTACCCATGAATACATTTTGATACGGTAAGCTATTGCCCGTGGATGACTCTTACTATTTTCTTTTACTGCAGATGACTTTATGTCGCCGTCAACCACGCTAACGCAAAGTTAAGAATGTAGCCGGCCACCACTATCTTCACAAAAAACGTAACGCTGCGCCAGCAAAACCATTTTTTTATTTTTACATACTATTTATTATTTATCAATTTTTTCATAAAATGATACGATAATGATAGTTAAAATACACGTTTTTAAAAACTCATGGACGCTAAAAACAATTGAGGCCATCATCAGACCCCTCCGCCGCGCGCCGGCTTTGTGCATTTTCAATAATTTTTTTAGAGATTATTTTTAGAGATTTTAGAGATTAAAATTATAACGGAAAATCGTGATTTATAAAATCACTTGGCCAAAAGTGTCGTCAGCTCTTGGACTAATAGCTTGACGAAGATATTGGAATATATCAATAAATAGATGCAACTGACAAGGAATTATATTTGGCATTGGTACATAACGTAAATAAAACCGGTTTTATGATTTAAACATTGATCTTCTTACAAATATAATTTACTAATTGCTCTATTAACGATTTACTAATTATATATAGTATCTCCAGTAGTTATATAAATTTTCTTTTCATCAATATGTGTATCAATTTATTTGTATATCTTATTTAACGTTTTATGTAATTATGTAAATTATGTAAAAATCTCTACAAATATATAAGTATTGCGACAACATCATAAATGTATTAGAGAATTATAGAATATATTTGAAATATATTATTGATATTATGCGAAATAATTGTTATCCACTTAATCAAATTCTGGATTTAGAATTATTTGGATAATTAAATACAATAACATGATAGATTTTTAATAAAACAGTTTATATATACACACATATATATATAAACGAGGATATTTAACTCAAATAATCATTTCATCCTTGATATTCATTATATCGAAATAACTGTTTAACTGCATTTAGGTATTTTCTATTATTTTGGTAGATTTAAAAATATTTAGTTTTCTAAAACGCTTAACATATTTCTTTTTTTATTTGGCGACATTGTTTCATTTTTCTGGTAAACACTTTTTTGGAAAACATTTTTAGCGAGATTATGAAATGTTAGACGACAATTTTATTATTCATGTCAACATTCTTTCTACGAAATGTTTTTGCAGTTTTTGTTGCAATGCACAATTATATTTCTTGTGTGATAGGTATATATTAAAACAATTTTATTTAATTGATTTTTTTTATATATAAAAGATGTCTGATAATAAGTGTAACATTGCTCGTAGGTAAATAGAGCGTGTTGAACTGAATAAAAAAGTCGCCTATCATTTTGTCATTTTTGCAATAATTATTAAGAAATTATAAGTAATTCAGAATCGAATAAGATTCAAGCCGTTTTCGGTCTAAGCTTATATCTTAGGCAGCTCAATATTAATTTTCCATATAATATTTGTATTATTATAATACATATATATTCCAGCTGTTTACTGCGCGCGCCGATCACAGTCGGACTTGAAACGCAGCTATCGTTGGAATATTAAAAACCCTTCCCTCCTCGGAATTAAATCAACGCGATTTAATTATCTAAAAAACTGTAAAGAATTTATTGCGAAAAATATTACTTCAGCCAGGATTCGAACCTGGAAATACATATATACGGAAAATTAATATTGAGCTGCCTAAGATCTAAGCTTAGACCGAAAACGGCTTATATCTTATTCGATTGTGTATCATAGCGGTCTTGTTTTCTCTTATTAAATAATTCAGATCTGTAAATGAACGTGCATTCGTGCGATTCAGTGGCAAAAGACAATCCAATATAACGTATTATTGGCCATTGCTAGAAACGCATTTTTCTCAATGGGAGCTTTCCAGCAAGCAACACAAGTCGACACAAACATCATTCTATCTTTCTTTTTTAGCAATGTAACAAAGATAAAACGTGTGTCGACTTGTGTCGCTTGCTGGATAGCTCCCAATGTTTATAGTCGCAATCAGCGCGTGCACATACGCTGGGCTGCCTCTTGTAATTGAATCATGCGAATATATATGTTCATTCGCAGATCTTTATCAATTTCTTATTTATTCTGTATTCATAAATACTATATAAAAAACAATTCTGCTTTCATAAATAAAATATTATAAAAAGGGTTATAAAAATATAGCCCAATAGAGCGCATTGCTAATAACATCTAATGATTTGTTATTAATATAATAATCTAAACAACATATAGTCTAAAATTAGCAGCGCTTCTAGCATTTTTTTGTATGTAATAGTTTTTAAATATATTAAAGCAGAGTAATTATATTTTATAGAATTTCATAGAATCTAGTTGAGAGACATAATCTTTTGTACGCATGTGATTTATTAACTATAGGTGTAAAATTATAAAATGTTGGAACATTTGATTTTTAATTGACAACCATAAGTTGGCGCCATGCAGTTTTTGGTATCATTTATATACGAGAATATTGCTACATATTTTGCGATATAAAAAGTAAGCCTTTAGCTTATGTTTTCAAATACAAGCAGAGATTTTAGTAGAATCCGATAATCACTTTATCGAATGTATGATAATCAAATGTAACGTACGTATAATGGCGTGTTATTAAGATTTTCAAAAGCAGCAAGAAATGTACACTGAAAAAAAATTATTTGCAAGAAAATAGATTTTTTTGAATTTGCTTTTCTTAATTTAAAGAAGTATTATAGGTATTAGGTAGATTGGAGAAAATATTTTAAACTCAGAAAAATATTTTCTTAAATCTACCCATCAATACTTCTTTGAATTAAAAAAACTAAATTCAAAGTAATCTATTTTCTTGCAAATAAGAAATTTTTTTTTTTCAGTTTAGCGTACATTTTGCAGCTTCGCGAGCTTGCCATTTTTCTCTTGCATCTGATGCAGTTTCTCGCTAAGGGAAATTAAAACATCGCCACAAAGCGACGCGACGACACGTGAAGCCACCGAAAGGCAACTCGTTATGTTCTCGCGGCAGAACGCGAGGCGTAATATAAAAAATACATTCCCGGACTTGCGCGAAATAACCAATTTCACGTTTTTTTTTACGTGGAACCTCTCGCCGCATTTTTTATCGCAGCTTTTCCAGTTTGTCGACTATTTAAAAAATGGGAAAAGGAGAGAAAAAGAGGAAGAAAATTGCGCCCTGATTTGACTAGAAACCGTGCGCGTTTCCTATATCGTTTACATCGAAATCGCCGCCGCGGGCGGCAAAATAGAATGAGGAAACCCGCGGCAGTTTTACGGGCGGCGCGGCGTCTTTTTTTTGAGCGTATATATCGTTTACATTGCATGCAATACGCATTGAAGTTGCTGCCCGGTGCATTATGGCGATTGTCGATATCCTTATTGTTAATGTAGATATACATTAGATATACGTACACATCATGAGATTTGTTTCGAGTCTTCGGGAGCGCGAGCGATCCCGCGGAATTTCGCGAGGCGCAGCTCCGCGCGCGCTTTGTGCGAGAGCGGACTTTTTTCCGCACAGTCGCGTAACTATAATTAGCAAAAGCGCGCAGAGTTGATTAGCGACGAGTTAAATTAATGACGAATCAAGCCTTCCGCATTCAACGGTCGGATCCTCGCGCCGAGAAGCCTTTTTTCTCTCGTCTTTCTTTCTTCTTCCTTCCGCAGCCTTCCTTCTCGGTTTCCTTCGCTTTTTTTGAATCGTTTTCATGCGCGTACCGTACATCTTTTTGCCCTGCCATTATAGTTGCATTCGTATGCCAATTAATATGCCGCGGCCCCGTACACACTGGCAGTCGGTTATTTATTTCGATGATGGTAACTTACAGATTGAAAAGCACATATGTTATTAGGTGTAGCAAAACGTTCATCGCTGTTATACGTATGCTTTATACTTTACAATCTTGCATATTTTTATTTATAAAAATTTGTATCAATTTTATATTATATAATTTGCAACGTAACACTTTTATTGAGAATTTTGAAATGCAAAGTAATTTTATAAATTCCTTAATGTTACATTTTTAGTAATCCTAGCATGTGATTATATAATTTTCTAGTATATAGTAACTTGTTAAATAACTCGCATCTACGAATGATGTTTGTACGAAATTTCGTTTAATTTTTTATGCACAGAGAATTGACATAATTTTAACCGCGTCATTCGTTATATACAAATCGGAGTTTTAAAAGCAAAGGCCGGTATTCATAGTCATCGAATCTTATATTTAAGACCGCCTTAAGTACGATTTTAAGATGTTATGAACCAATCACAGAGCCGTATTAGCATCTTAAGACATTACTTAAAACGGTCTTAAAATAAGAACCGACTATGAACACCGGCCAAAGATTCTGAAGTTCGAGCAAATTCATCGAGTTAATATTTTACTACTAGTCGTAGCAATTATTGTTGATGCATTTAGAATTTCTAGGAAGAATACCCTTTCCACGGCCACCCTTTCCGCGTTTAATGGAACAGACTGCGCGCCTTTATATTTTGCGAAATATACACAGATTCCGCACGACTCGGCAATAAACATGGAAAATATGTAAGCAGAAGAAGTAAAAAGCTTAAATGCACTGCAGAATACCACGCAAACTCAATTTGCAATAATGAAGAGGAATCGTATTTTTTTTTACACGGGAGACCGCAAGTTGTTAAGACGTCCAAGTGCGTCGCGCCAGCAATTCTCCTGATGGATTCATGCAATCTCATCGCTTCGGGGTGGAACTAATCCTGACAAACAAAAACGCGGGCGGAGGAAGCGCGGGTAACCATGCAGTCTTCATGCGCAAGAAAAGTCCGCGATATTTCTCGATTCTCTCGTTCGCCGTATTCATTTATTTTCCCTGTATTAAGAAATCGCAAAGTAAATAAAAAAATATAAGTGTATTAAAAAGTTGAAATAGTCGCACGCTTAAATAATCGTGGCAAAAAATCGAGATATTAACAATTTTGATTTATGTATCGAGCTATAATTTGTTTCTACTCCACGAGTTCCGACTTATACGCGAGAAAAGAATAGCGTTGCGCTGCGGGTGGAGAACGGTGCGTTACTTTGCCGATGCAATTCTCGCGCTTCCATTTACGTCGCGACTAATCAGACCCGGCGCACCTGTTAGCGATTATTCTGTTGCGCCTCTCGCGTCGTAGAGAAAACCAGAGGGAAAAAAATAGACATCACGCAAAGGCATGATTTACGGCGTTAACGCGTTTTCTAGTGCCTCTTTTTGAGGTCGCCATATAGAGTGCAGGCGCGGTAGCCGCCCGTATACGGACGTAAAGTGTTGCACAAGCTGCAATTCAGTCGCGCATGTACAATTCAGTCTATACAATGCCGTGATAAAAAAAGAGAAAGAGGAAGAAGATGCGAGACAGGTAGAACAAATGATGTAGAAGAAGAGGCAGTGAAAATGGATAAGAAGATCAAGCATATTATAGCGGACTGCAGGTCGTCATACATGCGGTGGAGTTTTCAAAAATGCAGACGCACCTTTGCGCGCATGAGCAACGATTAGTTCACCATCCTCCTGCCTCACGCCTTCTCTTCTCTTTTTCATTTCGCTCTTTCGTACTCTATAGGGATATCGTCGACGTCAATGTCAACGACGACCGCGACGGTAGCGGCGACCGACGGCGACGACGACGGCGACGACGACGATGGTGACGAGCAACCCGCACACAGAGGCGAGACAATGAAAATGTAAGTAAACCCTCCCTGAATTGACTTCTCCGGCAGCACAGCGAAAGAGAGCGGAGAACAGGCGGACGTGGTGAAAAGGAGAGAAGAGAGCTATGGTCGGGGTCTCGACTCGAGAACGCGCGGATTTCTTCCTTTAAAGGGGATATTATAGCGAAGCAGGTATATATCTTCATTTTTATGAAATAGGCGCGTGTGCTCGAGAGAGCTCGAGAGAAATTGTTCCGACTGAATAAAAAAGTAACTCAAAAAAATGTAAGCAAAGCAGCTCATAATAGTGATATTTTGGCATTATAATGAATGAAAGAAGATATGTACGCTTTGTATTTTTGTGACAATATCCGTGTAAAATTGCAGAAAACAGATAAAAATTGGATAAAACAATTTATATGCATAAAAAATTGTTATCATTATGAAATATGATATTTTTATATCTCAAATTTAAACTGATTTATCTGGTAAGCGACAGCTGGATTTAACAGAATTTACCGTGATGCCTTTGCAGGAAAGTAAAGTGGGTTTTTTAAATCTTCTAATATTATAATTTGAGTAGGCTCGCGTGCTGAAGTCTTCTGCACGACAAATTTCATGACATATGCGCAAAGTACTGCTTTCCTGCGTCGCGCCGTCGCAGTCGGGGAAGAGGGTGCACGCACTCCGCTCAGTTAAGTAGAAGCAATGAAAAATAGCCATTGTTGTGAGGCACAATACGTGAGGCCTAATTGTCGTTTGGTCCCGTGCATTATGCGGGACGACTGCGTGCAATGCAATAATGCAGGTATCCTTCGATGCAGTCGTGTATGTAAAAAAACCTTATATACATAAGCGCGTTTATAGGGAGCATAAAATGCTGCGCAATCTGCAAGTTGGATAATACGTCTTGAAATTGTGTGGTAGTGATAGAGATCTATCATTACTAGCAAACGACTAATAATGCTTACCAAGCCTATATAATAAGTATAAGATATGTGAAGAATGTTTCTTTTTATAAAATATGTAGCATATATAAATATATAGAATTATACAGTTACATGCATGTGATAAAAAGATGAGCAAAGCATGCTCCGTACAGATTATATAAAGCGCATTAACGTTAAAAGATATCTTTGAAGAAAAGCAACGTTGAATACTGATAATCCTTGATTTTCCATCTGAGAAATATTGAGCCCTCGCGTATTATTTAAATAAGAAAAGGTGGTTCTCTCATCAGAGAAACGGAATGTACGATAGAAAACGATATAAATCGCGTGATCTGGCAGGTTCAACCGTCATTGCATTAGGACGACGATCGAAACGAATGGCGAACGTAGAAAATCGCTGGTTAAATAAAAAACGGTAGCTTCGCTCTTGCCGCGATCGTATTCCTGGCACGCAACTGTTAATCACGAGCTCTTGCCACTTACTCGCATCGGAAGAGGGCGAAGACGAGATTTTTCTGCATGACTGCACGCACTTCGGATCTTATCATCGCGTACGTTTGGCACTTCGCATTGCGTTAATAGTCACGTAATGCGCCTCTTCAAGAGTTTTCTTGGTCGTATTAACGTCTGCATCGCCTCGCAGGCTGATGGTGGCCAATTAGCCGCTCGCGGGATGATGAATGGCCAAGCGCTTTATCATATTTTATGCGCGGCAGTGGCCCTGCCTCGCCACAAAAGACGATAAAGGGACATCTACATTAATATTACATCACCAATATTTAGGAGAAATGAACGGTCTTGTAGGAAATACCTTAACCCTCCGTAGTCATACCTATTTTTTCAAACAAGGAAGTCACTCTGGGTCATTTTGACCCGAGACGAACTTTGACCGTTCGCCATTTGACCATTTATCCACCAATTATGTTGAAAAAATTCTCGAATCCACTTGCGATATTGCTAAATTGAGTGCTATAAAAAAGAAGGGCCTCATAAATTTTTAACATATAAAAAAAATTTGCGAAAAATTTGTTTTTTTCTTTAAATTTTTTTGTTTTTTGAACTACAGCTAGAGGGCGTCATGCCCGCCAATTTTCAAGTTACGCGCAAGATATTTACGAGCAAAGTTAAGGCTCGGGTCAAATTGACCCGGTGTGACAACGGAGGGTTAAGACCGCAATTCATAATAAGTGTGAACGATCAAAAGCTCCAGCGACACGATTTAGAATCACGAGACGACGTAGTTTATTTTATAACTAAAATTGTTTTTCTCACATAAAAATTAATGTCTTAAGGATTAATTTAATTTGTACTTAAAATTAAAGCATTTTATAATTTGTTTCCTATTAATGAATAAAAATGAACTGCCAAATGACAAAAAACTCGGGTGATAACATGGTCGAGGATTATACTTGAAGAGGGAACTGCGTATATAGACGAGCCTTTGTTTGAAATAATGTTGAAGTAATAAAATAGATCGTAAAATGTTACAGTAAAATGTTAAAAAATATCGTGATAAATAGTTATTTGTGCAACAGCCGAAGGCTCGTGCGTCAATTTCGCACCCGTGAGTTTTCATCATTACGCACGGCTTGCACACCCTATTTTATGTTGCAAATGCGTGGAAAGTGGTCTATCACGCACGCGTAGCGTGCGCAATGGGCCACTTTCCATGCACGTGTTACATAAATATACAATCGAGTCCGCAGCATGAACGCGCGGTTTGTAAAGTCAGACGGATGAATTTTATTCCATCTCGTCTATGTTATCGCGCATAAAAATAGAAACGGCTAAGTAATAATGAAAGTAACGGCACGAAACCAGACGTCCTCTGACAATAATCCGGTAAACATATAGCAGCTGGCGAAATGCCTTAATGCAAGGTACGTCGAGGCAGAGCGCGCACAGTCGAATTTGCGTTCGCGCCGTATATAAAAGCCCGGTCTACATAGGCCGCAGTTCGCAAAACGCAAGCACACACACAGTCTACATGTCAACCTAACCTCTTTGTTAGATTGACATGTAGACTGTGCGTGTGTCTTGCGACTTGCGTTCTGCGTATTATGTAGATAGGCCTTAAATCAGATACGATCTTTCGGAACGTCGTCGACGCACGGTTGAATCTTCCCCATTTCCCTCCTTCGCACTCCTCGTTTTACCATTGCCAGAGGCTGAACAACTTTCCACCCATTGTTGCGACACGCAGCATCTTTTAGCCGTCGCAGCGAGATGTTATTTTTTTATTTGAACAAAGGCTCTTTCTTGCCGTGTGTTATTATTACTCTTCTTCCCGCTTGTCTCGCTCGTCACCCCACTCGCCCGTACCAAAGGGGTTGAAAATTAAACAGGGGAACGGTTGACGCGACGCGGCGTGCGAAATGATCATCGCCGGGCGAACATGTTCGAGAGATCACACATCAGACGTTCGACCTTTCGAGGATGAAAGTTAAAATAAAATACAACACGCAAAACAGCATATTAATATTTGATTTGCGAAATATCTTCGAAGAACAATACAAGAGACACATAAAATAACCTAAATACCATATGTGTTTACTGTTTATGTTATCTTTAGGAAACACCATAGCGTCGGTATCGTTATTCTATAAGAAGCAAAACATTAACGAAGGGTCACATTTAAGCGGCGATGATTTAATTTCTTCGAATAATATTACCCGTGGCGGTTCTTCCCAAGCCGTACCGAAATTAAGGAGAAGATTTATTGCACTTTTAATGAACATAAAATCGCGTATTTATAATCTTCCTTATTCACAATTGATTTGTTAAATAGTGTTATTTAATTTTAATACAATTCGCTCCAGTTTTATTATATTGTCGCACTCGCAGATCCGCAACAATATTGCGTTGACGTAAAAATATCTTACAATCAGTATAATAGTTTTTAATAAAATAAGATAGTTTATTGATTTATTTAAAAGAATTTTTATTTATGCTATTTCTAATTTGAATACAAAAAAAAAATTCAAGAGATTACGTGTCTAAACATTATTCAACTGTATAGGTACTAGAGACATAGTGACATATTCCTCCGTTACCTATCCCGTTATTTTACACCAGATATCCTGATTCTTGGGAACAGAATACATCATTTAACGCACGCAATTAATTGCGTATTGTATTAGATAAAGTTGCGAGTGTGAGCGGTAATTAACGATTATTTAGTATCCCGTCACAGTTGTCGGAATTTCAATCACACGACAAAACCAGTGAATGCATGTATTCAACTTCATCAGCGTTGTTGTTAACACATAGCCAGCTGAATATTAATGAGAAACGTAAACCAGTGTGTTCCGAACCTAATTAAAGGTTATTATACTTGCAAATAAATTGACCGAGATAAATTTGTTCGACATATTCGTTCGCCGTATGGCTCGACGTTTGCCGCGACGCTAATTGACTTAAGTAATTATTATCCGTAGCCGCGCGCTATCAATCCGTCGTCGTTCGATACTTCGTCCAGGCTTTTTAGATGTAATTTATCTCGTTTCGCATTCAACATTCCGCCGACACGTTCATCGATCAATCGTCCGGGCGACTGTCTAATAATCTAATTGATTTCGTCGCCGACCCACGGCAGAAACGGCACTGGGAAATAACAACGAGTTGTCCCGTCTGGACAGTTGTACTTAAAATTGTAGTTTCATCGTCCGGTAACCCCCGAAACGCAAATTACCGGTCCCGAAAAGGACACCAGTCGCACCGGATACACCAAAATATGGTCGGTCATTAAATTTAATGAAACAAAAATACAAGGCGTGGGAGAAGTGCCACTCGCGCATGCACATCCTCTCCCTACGTGCTGAAGAGATTTAGGCATTAAACCGTGGTTTAAGGGATTGACTAAAATGGTCGTTTCGTAACGAACGCTTTGGGAGTATGTATGCTTGCGCGCGGTTAAACTGCACGTGCAAGTTACAGTATAAATACACGTGCGCTATAGCAATATTTTACTTCTTAATCCTTTCAGTGCCACCATGGTATATTTTACGATGTCACTGTATACAATAGCCTACTATTTTCTTTCATGCCAAAATTGGATGGAAAACACAATTCCTAACAGATAGAATAAAGAATTAACGAAAGACTCTCGATAATGAAAGTAAAATAATATGGAGTTATACTAAAGGGTATTGAGAGTATAACGCAGTTAAAGCGTAAGTTATCAAAATAAAAATTTAATTATTATTGACAATACTTAATTATAAATTCAAGCGTTTCAGCTTCGCTTTGAGTCATCTTCAATGATGCCGAATAAAATAAAACAAAATAAAAATCTCATGTTTTCCGTCGAGTTATAGATGAGTGCTTCAAGATTGGATGATCAAAAAACCATGTAATTCAGAATCAGAAAATTAACGTGAAATTTGGCTAAATAATCGTGGTCATAGTAAAAAAATGTGAGAAATTGAAACGGTAAAATAGTATCAAAAGGTAAAATCGTGATAAAATGCAGTCATCAATAAAATTACAATAATGTTACAGACAGAGATAGTAAAATTTTGGAAAGATGGGAAATAAGAAATACGACTAATAAACAATAGCTGGGCAATTCCTATAACAATAATCAAATTTATAGACCTATAATTAATTCGTAATTATTATTTTGAAATCTCATTCGTAATTATTTTTTATCGTTTTTTATTTAACATGTTATGTAATTTTTTGTTTTTCTTAATTATATATTTTATCTATTTGTGTTGTATCATCGCAAACAAAAATTATATGTAGGTACATATTACATATTAGCAAACAATAACTTTACGAATAAAATCTACATAGGCATCACAAATCAAGTATTGTAATAATAAATAAATAAAATCGTTTCCTTTTTATATGCAAAATCCTTCTATGCAAATACTCATATTTCGCGGACAATTACCCTAATGTAACTTATAATCGCTGCGAGAATACCTCGTTAATAATAGACATGAGCTAATTAGCGATTGGATATGCCGTCAGTGTCACCGTTAAACTAAATTCAGCTCTTCACGAGCGCAGACAAATTAGGAATTTCCGCATAATTTTGACCGTTACGATGATTTATTATTATACTGCACTTATTCCTCGCACTGACAAATTCCCGATTTTTTGCAGAATTGGATTTCTTTCGTACGTTGATCGCGCGCGAATTATTCCATTTAAAACTGTCGGTGCGTTATACTTTTTGCGACAAGATTAAAATAATCAAATATGGATTAAAATCTCAAACGATGAAAACGATTCATATACAATGCACGACCAATATGATGTCTGTTCTCTCATTTTAAATCGATATTAAAACAGCAGAAAATAACGCGATGCGTTATTAACGAATCGCAATATTTTTGCTATTTTAATATCGATAAGTACATTTATTCGCTGCACACCCGTACGCGTATATATCGTTCATTAAAAAAAAACTCCACTGATTAGACGAAACTCTCAAAGCAATGTGAGACAAAGACAAAGAGCATCGCAGGAAACGCGACATCATCGCTGCCAATACTGATGCCATGTTTATTGCAATTACTAAATGAAATTGGCGCGCTGATATTAAGCGTGCGCTAAATGCACTTGCATCCGGCCGGCGCACTCTACGTCGTTGCTGGTAGCTTGAGAGCTGCGTGTAATAATAATTACGAAGCGATACATGATAATGAGTCGCCACCGGTACGCTAACGACGCACCCGCACCCGTTTCCCTTTCTCGATTTGTTCGCATCGTCTCTCGCATCACCCTCTTCCATCCTCTTTAGTGTTCTAATATGTACTTTTCTGCAAAGTTCATATACTCACGCATTCATATACTCGCGCGCGCCGACGATGTATCTCCGTTTTACCTATTTCTTTTTCCTTCTTTTCGAACTTTCGCATTCCATCACTTCGTTTCTGCGTTTTGAATGCGCATGCATAAAAATGCTTATATATAGATGGACGACTTGGCGTACATGTAAACGCTTTCCACTTACGTCGCTCTCTGACTCCTCCTCTCTTCCTCTCTCTCTCTCTCTCTCTCTCTCTCTCTCTCTCTCTCTCTCTCGTCCAACGAGAGTTACAAAAGATAGTCGAACAATGATAGATTTAATTTTTTCGAATAAAGAAATAAAGGTACAAGTAAATGAGAAACCGAAAATAACGGACCATGCATGGCTAAAAAAGTAGAATCTAATATAAATAAAAAAAGAAATAAATATAAAGAATTTAGAGGCAGGGACTATAGTAAATTTAATGTAGATAAATTTCTTAGAATAATGGAAGAAAGAACTGAGCAAGGTCAAGGGCTAGATATAAGTATAAGGGCGGAGAGATTTGTTAATAGTATATAGTAAGTGTAATGGATACTGTAGCACCTAAGAAAAAGTTCAAGAATCTGAAAATATGGGAAGGGAAAATGTGGTATTCAGATGAAATTAGAATGGCAGCAGATAGAAGGGATGAGGCTCACAGTAGAGCAATAAGCTCAGGTAAAGAACAGGACTGGGTATTTTTCAAGAATGAAAGAAATGCATGCAGTAGTTAAACTTATTAGGGCAAAAAAGAAAGAATATTATGAGAATATGATAGATAATAATAGGAGTGATCCTACAAAAATGTGGAAAACTTTGAAAGAATTAATTAAAGGTGAGCAAAGGGGTTCAGAGATCATCGATAATGTAGATTTTAAAATATTAGGAAACATAGAAGAATGCAATATAGCTGATAAATTTAATATATATTATGTAAAAAGTATTAGCAACATTGTGCAATCTATTAGTAATAAGGGGATAGAAGGCACAGGTAGGAGACCTATTTATGTAATCGAGAATAAGGGAATTATGGAAAATTTTGAGCCAATTAGTGCAAGTAATCTGGAACAAATTGTTAGGGAACTACCACGAAAGAACGGAACAGAGGAAGGGATAAATAGTGATATACTGAAAATGGACCAAATATATGATAGTTAGAAGTATAAGGAAAGAAATAAAAACAGACATAATAGTAAAAAGTTTGGATGGAACTATAATTGAGCGTGTCGAGATAACGAAACATCTAGGTGTAATGATCGATAGTAAACTTCGTTGAGAGAATCACTGTGATTATGTTAAAGAAAATAGGGAAAAAAGTGAGTTTTCTGAATAGAATAGGAAATGATATATCGGCGTACACTCGATGTACTTTGTATAAGTCTATCATAGTGCTTCACTTTGAATATTGCGCAACGATGTTAATAGGCATGGGTGAGACGCAACTGAATCAACTGCAAGTGACACAAAACCGTGCCATGAGAGTCATACTGCAATGCTCGCGATATACAAAGGTAGAATTGATGCTGCAAACCCTTAAGTTTATGAATGTAAGACAGAGGCTAATGTACAATCTATTTTTATTTTTAAGATAGTAAGAGGCATAATGCCAAAACATTTAAGTAATAGGATAGAAGTAGTAGGAGATGTGAGTGGACGGCAAACGAGGCAGACTGAGAATATTAGAATTCAATATCGCAGAACGAGAAGCGCACAGAAAAGTATATTTTATGAAGGTTTGAACATGTATAACGCTCTGCCGATAAAAATTAAGCAATGCGAAAGAATTGAACCTTTCAAACGCGTAGGTCCACCATTGTGCCTCGCGCCCCTTTGTTGACTAAGCAACGGTGCTGGCTGAACGGCGGATTATATCGGTTTATCGGACCCGTGCAGTTGCATCATTGAATAGCGAGTGCATACTTTATGAGGGCCGTGCGCCGCTGTACTACGACTCGTCGATTTTCGCCTCGTTCTGGAAACTCTCGAAAGAAACGTTTAACTCGGACGTTTCTGCGTGGATGGTAGCACAATGCGCACTCGAATAAGTAACGATATTAGCCATATTAATACCGAGTCCGGTAGTAAAGTAAAATTTCACTAAGAGCCTCCGCACATGATAGCGTAGCGTAACTTAACGTGGATCAACGCACAAGAAACGTATCAGTTATAGAGCATAAAACTTTCGTATGGTAACGTAACGTAGATCAACGTTCAAGAAACGTATTGATATATAACGCCGTAACCGATACGTTTCTTATGCTTTGACCCACGTTTCGTTACACTATACGTTACCATACGAAAGTATTGTGCGGAGGCTCTAATTCGATGTTCGACAGCCATCAAGCAGTATTAGACATGTGAGCGCGACTGTACAAAATTAACTTACACGAATCCAATTGCAGTGGAACAAGGTGCTCAACTATTTGTTTAAAGAAAGTTTTGTTTATCACGACTCGATATAATCGATTCTTGAGAGAAGATTATAGGTGTGTATATACATTAATAGTTTTTCGATCCCATAATTTTTTCCGGAGATGATTTAAGAAAATCAAAAGAGAATGATTACGTAAAAAACCTGAGTTAAAGTCGAAGATCAAATAATTTTACCTTTCACATAATATAGATTTAATAATTATTTTAAAATAAAGTAATTATTGACCGTTTTAAATTGCCATTAAAATCTGTATAATATCGACCAACACATTATGTATCGACTGCTATTACTATTGAAGCAAATGCTCTTGTCAGTTACGATGCAAGTAACTATTCCAATGCGCTCGTTAATTGAACGGAATTAATCATTACCTCAGACGACATTGATGAGACTATAATATAAAACGAAGCGTATGTATAGCAGTTTATTTTTCAAAATTGATTAGAGAGACAAGGAATATTTGATCGATATTGATTTTATAATATTTTAAATATTTCGCGAGAGACGAAAGTGTCTATTGGACGACCTTAGTATTTGTTTTCGTAACGAACGCTGTCGCATACACAAACCACTGTGTTATTATTCGCGCGACGTGACGACGCGAGTAAGCCAGGTAACGAGCGAAATGGGCTACAACGTCGCCTTTTTTTATCTCTCGCATTATTCTCTTAACGCGATCATGACAAATGTTAAAAGATATGCCAAACACCATCATATCTCACGATTATTAGCACGTGATTACGAATGTTAAAATAAAGAGTTACGATTCGTTTCGCGGATTCATAAATGTATCGAAGCAGCGATTATTTCTCGAAGCAAATATTTCGTGTGGTTTTGAGTAGGAGTATGTGGGGAACGACACAAAGAATTATAAATTGCAGTTTCGCGATATTTATAGGCGAATTATCTCTTAATTTGACAGTGCTTGGATTCGGATATACATATTTGATTAAAATATATGTAATTTACCTATCGTTTTGGGATTGATAATGCATAATAATACACTAAAAAAAAATTGTTAGATTCAAGAAAATTAAATTTGAATCAAGAAAACCCTTGTTTGACTATTTGCAAAAAAATTATTTTCATAATTTAAAACATTTGTATTTTTAGAAAAAAAACATTTATTAATGTAGAAAAATTATTTCTTTAAAGTAAGTAAATGTTATTTATTAAACAAAAAGTATATACTTCAATTGAATAACTAATATTTTAAACTATAAAACGCATTACAAAATAAAAGAAATTTTGTTTTTCAAATAAATATGCAAATGTTTAAAATAAGTAAATCTTTTTTTTAATGAATCAAAAGGTTTAATATTTCTACAGTAATAATAAGAAAATATATTTTTAAACCAAAAAACTGCTATTTTGAACAAAAAAATCATTACTAAAGTTAAAAAAGTAATTTTTTGTTTTAAGTAAATTGTTAGTTAAATTAAATAAGCAATACGTTTTATAAATTTTCAATAACAAAATATATTTTCAAATAAAAAAATCATTTTTCAAAAAAAAATATATTATATTTTCAAAATAAAAAAATTCATTTTTAAATGAAAACTATGTTTACTAAATTTGAAAAACGATCATTTTTAAAATAAATTATTTTTTTCTATATAATAAGGAAGTTAATTTATAAATCTACAGCAACAAAATATATTTTCAAATTAAAAAACCCATTTTTCAAAAAAAGAATGTGAACCAATTTGAACAAAGAATTTTTAAAAATACTACATAAAAAATAAGAATTTTAACCTAAAAAATAATTATACAGATTTATAATTGAAAAATAAATAAATAATATATGTGGGTGAGCACGCCCTGACTGGCGACCCTGAGTGAGAACACTGGGATTGGAGAAACTCTGCTGAGCGGCCCTAGTTATAGGAATCAATGTTGAATTTTAATTACGCGAAAATAATACTGGCGATGCGCCGCGTAGCGGGCGCGAGCCAAACTTTCTCGCCACGCAAATACATATTTATTTAAATCAAAATATTTAATATTTCAATGTAATGTATTTATTTCATCGAAAAATATTTTTTTATCAGTGTATCTATTCTATACTTTCGATACTTATAGATTCTAGTTCAGTTCTCTTTCTGACGTCGCACGTTTGACAAACTCTGATTTATCACACGCCAACATTTACTAAATCATAATATTTTTATTTTTTTCATTGAAGAAAATATATTTTTATATTTTTTATTATTACAGATTTTTTTATATATATAATTATTTGTCTACATTAAAAATATATTTATTTTATATGCAAGTAATTAATTTACTAACTTGAAAAAATAATTTAATATATTCAGATGTCATTATTTTATTTGGAATAACTTATTCTTTCCATTAGGTTTTGATTTAATTATTTTAATATAATTGCATGTTTATATAGTAAACCAAAGTATGTATTTTTTTCAAATAAAGAAATTCAGTTCGTAAATTTAATCAAATATTTATTTAATTTATGATATTAATATTTAAAAAGGCAATCTTTTTTATGTTAAAAAATGAATTGCTGTTTTTAAAAAAATATTATTTAAATTAATCTTAAGATAAAAACAATTATTACATTGAAATATAGAAAATAGACTTTTTCGATAACGTCACATATAAAATATCGAATTTTCAAAATCATAATTCTTCTTTATATGTTCGGTAATGTGGTTTAATTTTTTTCTAGCGTGAATATATGCATTTTAACTTTCTCGTACCAAAAAATCAGTTAATTCTTAAGACTTTGGTGTCATGAAAGGAATACCTTAACAGTGATTTGTGAGATTTGTGACAGTGAGATTTGTTGTTGAGTTTCGTGTTTGTTTTCGCGACGAAGCGTTGTGTACAAAGTCGCCGCGTTATTATTCGCACGGTGAGACTCAAACTGACATAACTTTCATAACGATATTTGTTAGGTTTCAATATGCCTCGCGCTTTAAATTTTACACTGATACATAACTCACTCATTACTTTCAAATTGAGAGCACGGACGAATAATCGAATTACGAATGATTCAAGTAATTCCTGCTTTAAATGAATCGCGCAACGTATTTGCTTCGATAAGTAATCGTCGCTTTGAAAACCGTGATATATTGTTTATTATAACAATATGTACAATATTTCACGGTTTTATAGTATTTGAAATATATTGCACCGTTTGAGATTTCGTTCATTGTACTAATTAACGAATGTCTGAATTCTTGAGCATCAAGTAAACGAACGTACAACAGCGTAAAATGCGCGTTGCGTGCAATTAATGTCGGAGTGTCGTACAAAGTGCCATGCGATTATCCTATTTTCGCAATTAGTACACGCCACTGTAACTAATTGTTTTCTCATAAGTGTTGTGTTTTATGAATGCAACGAATGAATCTGAGAGATAAAAGAGGCCTAGAAGACATCGGATGATGACGGAGCAATGACAGAGTAAGTAATTATTTTCTATTACCTCAGTTATTTGTAAAAATTTATCACAATAATCCATTTTCATGTCATCGGATCTTACGGAAATAATCATTCCGTTTCTCACCATTGATATTCCCAATTAATCTCTTATTAAAATGTGATTATTGAATCATTCGTGTCTCCAGATAAAATTTTACTCTGAATATATCACCTAGTACCTCTCTTTATCTCATTGAATATAGATACGAACCTGAAGTTAATTCGAGCGTTCATTATCAGACAGAACATTTACTGGTATGTATCTGCGTGTGTGTGTGTGTGTGTATATGTTTCATAATATATCAATTTGCACTATATTTTTCACGAACGTCGAGCTTTAATAAATTCATATATTTTCCCATTGCAACACTTAATTGAAATTAGTGCCATCAAAATTTGTACATATGACATTTCAAACAATGACTCATCTGTTGCAATTTTACCCAAATAAATCTTTACAGTGTGATAACTGTAATCAAATGTATGAAAATTAATGGCAATAGGCGTACGACTTATAACAAATTTTAAACTTACTATACGTCACGTACGATGCTGTAATTTGTAATATATAAAAAGCAAAATTTTTGAAACACCGCGGATAAAAAAATGTAATTACAAAATCAAAAGCAAGCAGCATAATTATACAATACGTCGCAAATATGCGCTGATATCTGAATAACAAGTCTTACATTGAACGTCGATCTTGGCGGGCGAGCTCTCGATCGAATAGCCGGTTTCCTCGTGTGTGGCCACGCAAACGAAGTTCCCGCTGTCCAAGATTCGATTGACCCTAGTGATATAAAGATCGCCCTCGACCTGATGCCTTCGCGGACTGGGAGCAAGCGGCTGTCCATCTATTTTCCACGAGTACTTGACGTGTGAGCTTGGCTGAGCCTCGCATCTCAAGCGAACCGGAAGTCCTTCGACAACCGAGTGTTCCGCAGGGCTCACCGAAAAGTAAAGATCGCCATCTTGGCCGTGGACAGGTACTGCTGTAGAAAAAAAAGAAATATCGTCTTGTTATAACAATAAAGTATCGATCAATCGGCAAACATCGGACATATATATTCAAAATCGGCCAAAAATCATTGTTTAACTTTGTTGTTACTATACTGAGGTACAAAAATTATTTCTTTAAATAAATATTAAAGTTTCCGTGATATAATCTTCTTTTCAAAGACTAAGTTTGAGCGACCAGAAGTGCAATTGAGTCACGTATCATATCGTTCGTGCGATTGTTGGTGAAAAGAGTACACATATGTGTCCAATTTCGTTGAACGATCACAGGAGGTACAAAGAGACGCTGAACGAGCGGCGTCGAGTACTCGGTGCAGGAGCAAAATGCCCCCAACGAGTTGCGCGCTCAAGCGATAATTTCTGTTCGTCGAGTGCCGAAAAAGGGAGATGAGAAAAAAGGCTAAATAGCCGGTATAAATGTACAATATGACACACGTATATGGTTCGTAATTCGCCAGTCTATGTCCGGGCGAGCGTTGCGCGAGTTTTGCATACACACAATGGTCGCATCGGTGTGGATTAAATCCTCTGTTCCGGGGCGAAAATCGATCGGTGTGTTTTCTCTGCGCCACGGCCGCCGGCCAGCAACACGTTGTAGTACGTACGTTGCACCGTGTAACGCGCACGCTGACTGCACCCGTGCCGTTTGCCGTCTCTCGTACACCATCGATCTCTCGTTTACGCAACGCTACCGCGTCTATGGAAGTATCTGGGAATAATTAATCCGTCGCGGTCATGATCGCGAAATATCGTATTGCGTACATTACTCATTTACACATATACGAAGGGCTTACTCCAATATTAGCCAAAGTAAGAAAGTGGCTGAGAGGCAGACCAGCCAGAGTGCTACTGCTAGGTGGCGTAAAGCTATAGAATTAAATAAAGATTATGTTGAAAAATAGATTTTTGTATAGCTAAAACATTGGGGAAAACTATGATGTGTATTTAAAACTGCAATAAAACAAACCTTGAATAAGAAAAGCAATGTGTTGCATTACTTATTGGACGCCCCTCGTATATACTTCACGTTTAAATTTCAGTAGATTACACAAGATCTGTCCTCGATCTCTAATCGCGTCGAGTTTCGATCGTTCGTAGTAAACGACAAATCGGTGATTTGATTAAAGAGTACGCAAAACGTTCAAATCGCTCACAAATCGGTTTATTTTTATTCGCTACGTTTAAATCTAACATTCATAATTGTTCTGAATGTTGTTACGACGCATCCAAATGTCGTCTTACTGGATATAAAATATAATAGATATATTGTCTAACGTTCGGCATAATTTATTCCGACTAATAACAAATGTCCCATGGAAATCCTGAACACTGTATAGTTTAACCGTCGTGCACTGGGAACTGGGAACCATAATGCATGGTCATAAATCTATCAGAGAGAGCGGGACCCCTAGCTCTTTTATTTATCTTCGCGCGGACCGTGCCAGTCTCTCCCTATCTATAATTGTGGATCCAGGTATTTCCTTTGGTCTCATACCGCCGCGGTATATATGTTCTATGGCTTTAAGTTTCATAACTGTCGAAAAGCGACGCGTATTCACATATCCATAAATTTTATGGGAAAAACTCTTCTTCGATTTAATAACGCTAACTTGCTATTTAATAATACCAACTTTTCGCCTAAATCTACATTTATAATAAAAAATAGGGCTCACTGTCGTTAAATTGTAAAATTTTTGCACAGCGATTACGTGGTCAGTATTGATTGATGTTATACGCAGTTATTATAATTATTACACGAATCTGTGAAAAACATGCATTTCTGCGCCAAGTTCGCGGTCAATGCGCGCGCAATATCAAAGAATTGATTTTGAATCGTCTCGCTGGAAGGCGAATTGCCGTTTTTCTGGTCTCAAAAGGCTAACAAAATATGGTCTCCCAAAAATGTCGTTGACTTATCATTCGTTGGTTCCCTGATTATACAATGAGAAATCAAGAGAGTTTCAGTTAATGCGGCAGGCTTTATGACAGTACCGCGCCTTTTCAACGCGATCATTAGGCGTTTATCTCCAAGCGTGATTCGATGTCAATCTTTATCAGCAAGAGAAAGAAAAACGGGAGAAAAAGCCGCGTTGCATCCTAAAAAAAGAATGCGCGTTTACGCCAGTCGTCTTGGTTGCCGGTCGTGAAACCTCCCCGAGGGGTAAACACAACCGCTTTTACGATCTACTCTCGAGATTGGCTTCCTCCCCGAGCTAAACATCTCCTTCTCCTTTCTCTTACTCTTCTCCGCGCCGACGACAGCTGCAGCCGCGCCGCTTTATAACGTTTACACAAGCGATCCGATTTTTCGACTACACTGCCCGATGCTGAGTGCCTGCGCATGTTCGACGTCTACATGATGACACGTAGAATCCGTCAACTGGTAGTAGAATAACAGTTGACGTAACGTGAATGAATGAATATCAAAAGAAGTGAAGAAGACCCAAAGCCTCCGTGAACACTATATAGATCTATCTAACCAAGAGCTGTTTTACGATTAGTTGGCAAAAAATCGCGTTTAGCCAGCAGGATTGCCACAGAAAATGAATTTTAAAATTCTCTGACTTTTCTATGTTCTGCAGACAATAATGGAGAATTTTCCATGATATGTAATCTTAAATTTTATTTCAAAAGCAGAGTTCAGAAGTAGGAATTGCAGGAAAGATAGCTTATTTTATTAGAAGCAACACAACCTTGAAAGTTTAGTAATATAATATAATAGTTGCTTTCCCATTTACATCAAAACTCAGATAATTCTCACTTGTGACGTCATAACTCAGTTAAATGCACGTTCTTTTTGCATACTGGCAAGTGAGATTCAACTGAGTTTTTATCCACAATCGAGACCATGTGCTTTAATGAATCTAATAAACTCACATTAAAAGTGAGGCTATAGATCTATATTATTATGCGATAGCTTTGTCACCAAAATAAGCAGGTATATACAAAATGACATATCTTACCTGAGTATAAAATACATAACTGAAGGCCGGTTGTTCCAACCTATTGGTAAGCTACCTAATAGTTAAATCATATGTCTATCTTTGCCCAATGTAAAGGATAAACAAAGACATACATATGATTTAACTATTAGATAGTTTAGCAACAGGCTGGAACAACCAGCCCTGAGTGACTCAGATCATTTGAGTGTAAATGGAAAACAACTAATATAATCCTGAATGCAAATTCAGGCTATCAAAAATATTGGAATTAATAAATATTGAAAAAAAGAATGCAGTTATGAGGAAAAGGGTGATTGAATAAAAGCACTGAATAAAATATAGATAATTATTTTGTTGATTAATATCGTAAGAAGAAGCAGGGGCAGACGAAATAGATGAAAGAAATAGACGCGAGAGCATCTCAAAGGTAACACTCCTTGTCTCCTCCTAGTAACACGTAAGAAATGACTTGTAAAGTGCGCGAGTTTTGAACGCATTTGACTAAATGTTAAATATAATATTTGAAAAATTATAAGTAAGCTTTAGAAGCATTTAAAAATAGTCTAAGAGCATTTGTGAAAATTGTGAGCAAAGTTTCAAATTCCAGGCTTTATTTCGCTGATTTTTCCAGGTTTTTCTTGACCAATTCCATGACTTTTCTCGGTTTTCCAGGTCTGTGGCAACCTTAAGCTAGGTACATGGGCGTAGCTAGACTGTTTTTTGGGGGGAGGGGGGGAGGTAGACTGTTTTTCTAACTTGAAAGAACTCTCCCCATTGGCCAAGTTCTTTCACCTAGTTACCCCCCGGATTAAACCCTTCAGATTAAAAATAATTAAACAATATTAGAACATTAAAACAATAACTGTGAATATTTATACTTATTTTAAAAGAAATAAACTGAGTAGGTAATAAATAACAGATCATGAAAGTCTTTAAGCGATCCTTTGTCGCGAAACGGCCCAGTTCTTTTTCAACTAAAATCTCTTTAAACATACAAAAACCTCTCGATTGTGATTAACTAAATAGCCATTAGTCATCTGTCATTTTTGTTCTACATTACCTATATTAGATGTTTCTTGAGCTACTGTTCAGAAGTAAATCTCTACATCTACTTCTATAGAAATGAAATGTGAGATGAGGATTTCGTTACTGTATATCATTGAACTATCCTACCAAATATTCAATTCTTTTTTCTTTGCTCTTATATAGGATTTGTGTTTTCATGTGCAATTTTTATTTATTTCTTAATACGCTAAACTGTTATCTACTATTTCTCGCTTTTTGGGAGGCCTGATCCTCCAGCTCAGCCCTCCCTTCTTACGCATGGCTAAGTAATTAAACAAAATTACAAGAACTTTTCAAATAAAATAAAAATTAGTATAATTAACTTGTAATTGAATGAAAGCGAAAGCATCTCTCACATTATCTTGTATTCATGGCTATTCTTAAAAATATCTTATATGATTTGAAATAAGTATAAGTAAAATTAAAATATCACTTTGTTTTAATTGTAACGTCGTTATATAAAAAAACTTAAATATATTGCGATACTATCGAGATATTTCTGATTTTAATCCCTTAAGAACTCTAAGGGCATCATGAGATAATAATAAAATGTCTTTCTCTTATGTGCGACTCCTTCCGGTGAATCAAAAGCGACGAGAAAGTAACTTGTCTCGGCGCGGGCGCAAAGGGTTGTTTATTCATAGCCGTCTAGGGTAGTTTCGCGAGCACGAGTCTCTCTCATCGGAGCACTTCTCGATTATTATTCGTGGTACATGGCGCACGGGTCCCTCTTCCAGACGTCATAGGTCTAGAAGGGAGAAAGTTCGTGCCGGTATATAGAAGCGGAACTTGGCTCGTTATGCGTGCTACGGAATCTTTTTCCCGATGTGTATACACGCGACCCAAGTAATGACAGCCTTTTATCGAAAGATTGCCTTTGAAACCGTTAAAAAGTTTACGAAGTTCCATAAAATTATCTGTAGTAAGTTTTAAATCGGATATAATGACAATTCGACTTAAGTGCATCCCCGTACTAGGATTAGAACATTAATAACAGTCAGTCTTTTGATAGAACATCTGAAATCAAATTGGTTCGCCAATATTGATATATCATCATGGTACATGTTTGTACAGATTGCATGGACATTCCTTTCTATTAATCTAGTTAATCCAATGTGTCTTAAATATCGATTTTAAACTTTATGACTAAACTGAAAAAAAAATTTGTTTATATTAAATAAACATATTTATTTTAGTATTATTTCCTTGATTTAAAGAAATACTTTGTAACTTTATAAAGAATTTATTTTATACTTGCAAATATTTATTTAAATATTAAAAATATTTGTTTAACATTTTATTTTTTTGTTTTTAAGTATACAAATTTTTAATTTAAAGATTATTTTTTCAAAAACAGCAATTTTTTTTACATGAAAAGCATTGCCTTTTTTAATATATATAATAATAAAACAAGTTAAATAAATATTTTACTAAATTTACGAACTAAATTTCTTCATTTAAACAAATTAGATACTTTGTGCTTTACTAAACATGTAATTATATTAAAATAAATAAATAAAAGCTTAATGGAAAGAATAAGTTATTTCAAATAAAATAATGACATCTGAAAATATATTTAATAATTTTTTAAATAAATTACTTGCACGTAAAATAAATATATTTTTAATGCAGACAAATAATTATAAAAATCTGTAATAATAAAAAATAAAAAAATATATTTTCTTCAATGAAAGAAATAAAGTATTATGATTTTAGTAACTAATTGTCTTCAAATAAAATTTTTAATTTAAATAATATTTTTTTAAAAACAGCAATTTATTTTCTAACATAAAAAAATTGCTTTTTTAAATATTAATATCATAAATTAAATAAATATTTTACGAACTGAATTTCTTTATTTGAAAAAATAGATACTTTGGTTTACTAAACATCAATTATATTAAAATAAATCAATCAAAGCTTAATGGAAAGAATAAGTTATTTCAAATAAAATAATGACATCTGAATATATTAAATTATTTTTTCAAGTAAGTAAATTAATTACTTGCATATAAAATAAATATATTTTTAATGTAGAGAAATAATTATAAAAATCTGTAATAATAAAAAATCTAAAAATATATATTTTTCAATGAAAGAAATAAAAATATTATGATTTAGTAACTGTTGGCGGGTGATAAATCAGTTTGTTTTCTGTATAACGCGATTTTATTCAGATTACTATATCGATTATGATTACAACGATTACACGTGGTCAACCGTGCGACGTCAGAAAAAGAACTGAACTAGAATCTATAAGTATCGAAAGTAGAATAGATACACTGATAAAAAAAATTTTTTTTGATGAAATAAATACATTACATTAAAATTAAATATTTTGACTTAAATAAATATTTATTTGCGCGGCGAGAGTTTGGCTCGCGCCCGCTACGCGGCGCATCGCCAGTATTATTTGCGCGTAATTAAAATTCAACATCGATTCCTATAACTAGGGCCACTCAGCATAGGTTAAAATTCTTATTTTTCATGTAGTGCTTTTACAAATTATTTGTTCAAATTAGTTCAAATATTTTATTTTTTTGAAAAATGAGTTTTTATTTAAAAATATATTTTGTTGCTGTAGATTTATAAATTAACTTTCTTATCATATAAAAAAATAATTTACTTAAAAAATATCGTTTTTTAAATTTAATAAACATGGTTTTTATTTAAAAATAAATCTTTTTATTTTGAAAATATATTTTCTGTTTTTGAAAAATGAGTTTTTATTTGAAAATATATTTTGTTATTGAAAATTTATAAAATGTATTGCTTATTTAATTCAACTAACAATTTACTTAAAACAAAAAATTACTTTTTTAACTTTAGTAATGATTTTTTTTCTTCAAAATAGCAGTTTTTTGGTTTAAAAATATATTTTCTTATTACTACTGTAGAAATCAAACCTTTTAATTTATTTAAAAAAAAAATTTACTCATTTTAAAAATTTGCATATTTATTTAAAAAACAAAATTTCTTTTATTTTGTAATGCGTTTTATAGTTTAAAATATTAGTTATTCATTTAAAGTATATACTTTTTGTTTAATAAATAACATTTACTTACTTTAAAGAAATAATTTTTCTACATTAATAAATGTTTTCTCTTTCTAAAAATACAAATGTTTCAAATTATGAAAATAATTTTCTTGCAAATAGTCAAAACAATGGTTTTTTAAATTCAAATTTAATTTTCTTGAATCTAGCAATTTTTTTTTTTAAACAAAATTAGCTCATATGCAAAACTCACAAATAAATGCGATTACATCTTAGGTGAATTTTTTATTATATAAATATGTGCTGCACACACACACACGCACGCACGCACGCACGCACGCACGCACGCACGCACGCACGCACGCACGCACGCACGCACGCACGCACGCACGCACGCACGCACGCACGCACGCACGCACGCACGCACGCACGCACGCACGCACGCACGCACGCACGCACGCACGCACGCACGCACGCACGCACGCACGCACGCACGCACGCACGCACGCACGCACGCACGCACGCACGCACGCACGCACGCACGCACGCACGCACGCACGCACGCACGCACGCACGCACGCACGCACGCACGCACGCACGCACGCACGCACGCACGCACGCACGCACGCACGCACGCACGCACGCACGCACGCACGCACGCACGCACGCACGCACGCACGCACGCACGCACGCACGCACGCACGCACGCACGCACGCACGCACGCACGCACGCACGCACGCACGCACGCACGCACGCACGCACGCACGCACGCACGCACGCACGCACGCACGCACGCACGCACGCACGCACGCACGCACGCACGCACGCACGCACGCACGCACGCACGCACGCACGCACACACGCACGCACGCACGTACGCACACACACACACACACACACACACACACACACACACACACACACACACAAACGGAATAATAATAGTAACACGTATATATCGAGCTTTTCTTCGAGCCTTTCTAATTTCCCAAAAGGCTCTCGCAACGCTTCTCTCCCCCTTGCAGTAGAAACTTCCTGTATCAATTAGAACGGCTCTTAGCGCGGATATATGTAATGCACGCGAATACATAATTCATTGCGTGCACGTAAAATGCGCACTTTATCACGCGGCTCGCAGCTGGTAAACCACGCGGACATGAATTATGCGTGAGCCATCATTTACGACGAAACTCGCGTGTGCATAAAAAAGAGAAAAATTCGCCACCTTGCGTATCTCCACCGATCCTTCAACATCCCCTTGCATCATCCGCGCGCACAAATCGCCGTAGGTTTTCCACGAAGGTGCCGAATGTCTCACGTATGTTACGATCTTTATATGAGACGCTGGCGCTGTTGGGCGCAAATAATTGTGTCTATCGTACCACCTTTTAGACATTCCGAGTGCCATAAACAGTTCACGCTCTCAGGACGCTTTCGCGGCTCTGAGGCTTGTCCTGAGAGCCGCTGCTCCCGAGAAGCTAAGCCGAGACAGGACGCGTATACATAAGACGCGTTTATTAAGAGAGAGAGAGAGAAAAAAAAACGGGAAGTACAGGAGGATAAAAAGAAGCAAAGGCAAGGAAACGCGAGAACCCGGTGAACACTGACGCCCTTTTAGCGAGGGTAAAGTGCAACCGCTCGCTTTTGCCCTGGGGAAGCATGAACGAGAGAAAGAGATATAAGATTGGATAAATAAACAGTCGCATACCGTCAAAAAGAAAAATCGTCATTATTTCCTGTTATTCAAAGTTAATTAATTTCTTTCTGCGGTATTAAGTAACAATTTTTATACTTGTTTTAATATTACAATCTTTCTATTTCCTTATTCGACTCTTTGCTGGTCAAACAAATCGCGAAAGCGGGAACAAAGTTACCACGCTGCAAAGTGCCGCAACTGCTGTGCACGCAGGGCGCTCGATGGAAAACAAATACAAGAAAGAAAGGGAACCCAGATCTTGTTCGCGATTTCCATTCACGGGAACCGGTCGAAGGGAGAATTCATTCGATGGGAGGAAGGAAGAGAGATCCGATGCGAGTGTACCATTTTCAGAGTACGCATAATGACAACATGAGCGAACGAATTTCAAAGAATCCGCCGTCGTCTAAGTATTGGGTGCCAGCTCGCTCTCCCTTTTTGCTCGCTCTTTGAAATATATTATCCGCGCTTCCCGGGCGCTATCGCGGAGGTCATCAAACGCCTGCGTTCGCGGTGAAGCATTTTACACGCTTTGAGCTGCCGTGGGCCGTGGCCCCGCAATCGACGGCGGCCGGGAGGGGAAAAGACGCCGGGGAGAGAGGCGTGCTTCCTGCCGAAAGACGAGCCGGAATTTCAGTATCTCGGACGATAGAAAGTTTATCTTACAATTCCACGTGCCCGACGGGACGACAAGCACCGGATGAAGGAGTTCTGTTTCCAAGAAAATTGCGCCGTCCGATGGGCGTGCATCCCTTAGATAACGTCGATTCGATATCTCGAATCCGCGCCGTCCGACGCTCGTTATAGTAATTCATTATCTGCGTTCGTGCAACGTCTCCTTTTGCTGTTTAAAAGGCGTAAGTCTTTTGTAGTCTTTTCAGTTTCTGTCGAGGTTTCTGTTTAATACGGAAAAAACAACATTTTTAAAAGTATCGCGAATGTAATTATTTGCGTCAAACACGTGTGATAAATGTAAAGGTGTCGCGGCGAGATCTTGAGACGCTCAGAAATAATTGGATTGAAATTGCACGTACTTTCTATGCGCATCCGCGTCGCAACTGCAGTCGCAAGAACAGTCGCAACGGTCGCAACACGTCCGAGTACGTGCGGCGTGTCGGCGACCGGTGCGGCGCGGCGCAGCGGCGGCGTTTCCAAAAAAAGATCGTAAGTTTCGTTCTTTATACGTGTTACGCGCCACCCGCGTCTTTATTAGCCTCTTTTTCTCTCTTTGTTACTTTCCGGAGTCGTTTCAGCAGTCTAAGGGATCAAAGGACTAATATAATTTCTCTCTCTTTTTCCCTCTCTGCCGCTCCCTGCAGCGAGACACGCGTACGCTTACGACATCACGCAACAAGAGGAGGAAGAACGTACGAGCGAGAGCGAGCGACTAATAACTCGCGAGCGGGAAGAAGACGTGAAACGCGCCACGTCGCGAGTAATCGCGCGACGCGCTAAATAACATTCGGCGTATAAAATAAACGCGCGCGCCGGCCGCGTACAAAGGACCCATAGTGACGAGCGGTATAAAAAAGTCGTCGTTCGCGGGAGAGGGAGGTAGAGGACGAGCCGGCGAGAAACAGAGACAGGAGAAGAGCGAAAGAGAGTCCGGACTTCATCACCGCACGGGGAACGAGAAGAGGACGATAATCGCGCGAGCGGGCGACGCGGGGGGCCGTGCTCCGACGTGTCCCCTGCTTCCACCTATCTTCGTTTCAGAGGCACGGGACGTCTCCCGAACTCCTGCGGTCCCGGTTTCTCGTCCGTAACTCGAGACGTGTAATTAGGAGCACCGGACCAAGATGAATGGCCAAGTGGTGCCCGGTGAATGGCGCAGCCTGGACGGGACGAGTGAAAGAGCGGAGAGAAAGGTAAAGAGAAGAAGAGAAGGGGGAGGGGTATCTACCGAAGGGTAGCAACCACGGGGCACCATAGCGTACTCGAGGGTTATCTCATACATTGCGCGCACCCCCTGTCTTTCTTTTCTCTCCCTCTTAACTTCGGTGGTGCCCGATATTGGGTACAGATGTATATACCTACGTAATACCGCACTACCTCCCCCTTCCGTCCGCCATCCTCTCCTCTCTCTCCCCGCAATGTGCGCCGAGTCTGCGTACACTCGTCGCTTCTCGTGTAGGTGTGCGCGGCTATCGAACCGGTTCCTCCTCTTTGAGAGGAGAACCACCGTCATGGTGGAGAGTGGCAGCATCCTTTCCTCACCACTTGGATCCCGTCTCGCCGTCGAGTCCTCGTGAGAATCGAGGGAGGATCCGCGAGAAGGGCGCAAATTGGCCAGCTCCGATTTAGATGAGAGAATAGGTTTTTTTTTCCTCGTAATTCTTCAATTTGCGTTGCAGAAAGAAAGTTGTGACTTTTCCCCTCATTTCTATTCCTTTTTTTATCCTGTCTGAAAGGCGGCGCGATAGCCGAGATAGTTGATAGAGAATGATAACCAACGATAGGATAACAGGTTCTTAAATCTCTTAATCAAACAAATTCTTAATCTCACTCATGAGTTCGATGACAGCGATGGAAGTTTGAGGGGAGAGTAGCATACAAATGCCCGATTTGTCATTTTTGTGCGGAATGCGAGCAATATTTGCTAACATTCCGCAATACTCTACTCTTTAAAAGTCGAAGAGTAAAATATCACTCAAAACGAGTGAAATGCAAGTGTAATAAAAAGTAAAAATTGAGCCTGTGCACTTCGAGTGATTCGCCACTTGTAAGAAAGTGTAAAATTGCGTTCTATAAGTTGGAGTGAAAGGGCGCTCTTTTCGCGTACAGTAGATCAGTGTCTGTAGGAGTGAATTATGTCTTCAATTTTGAGTGGAAAATTTCACTCTGTTAGTCATTTATCAGTCGATCTTTAGTAAATCGTGATTCACTACAGCTTTAGAGTGAGATCGTATCATTCCGGTAGAGCAGCCGCTCTAAAAATTTGAGTGAAAAATTCACTTCTATATTATGAGTGCCCGCATTTACTCAAATTAGAGTGACAACCCTCTCTTTTGGAGTGACTATCGCAATCACTGTAATGTATTAGTGATATATTACTCTATGAGATTTAGAGAATATATATCGCGTTAAAAACAGTCGTTATAAAGTGCCAACAAGAATAATCGACATGCAAGCAATTATGCGCAAAATAATACAATGCCTTTCACGCGAGGTACAAGCGCGACTTGAGTGAAAATAATAAGCATTTACGAAAGAATAGTTTCTCTGACGCACGCGAAGGGATCAAAGGAGTCTTGCAGGACATTCCGAAATCTCTTTATGCATCACTTGAGACGATGTTAATCGTACGCTCAAAAACCAGTCGGGTAACGACGGAAATATTTCACTCGGCGAGTTACGCGATTTTATCGCGAAATAACAGCGTGCATCGAGCGTGTAACAATGCTCTCGGTGTATAATGTATCGCGCTTACCGTATCGTGCCGATGCATTCGCCAGATACCCCCGCGGTTTCTTCGCGCACGAAATGATACCCTTCCGCCCCTTTGGCGATATCCGACCGGCGTAACTTCGAATCTACGGGTCCGGTCTATCCCCGAATCAATAGCGCCATAAAATCCGGGACGATTGTAGGAGAATCGCTTGCGCGAGGGCAAAGGAATGATTCGTGAACTCTTTTTATAAACATAAAAATACTTCTATACTCTTTGAAAAGAAACTGGAACTCTAATCAAAACTACAGAATTTTAAAGTAGAGGTGCCAACTTCACACACCCTAATTCGTGGCCGCTCCGTAACGCGCCTCCGATTTTTCTCTCCTTTTTTTTCCTTTGTGAATTCAAATCGGTCCGGTCGGCCAGGGCGCGCGATTCGAACTCAATTAGCCGTAATTACAACGTCGGACGGTCAAAGAAGGAAGAGGGAAGAGACCGCGCGCGGTAACCGGTCGGAGCGGGCTGGAATCAGCGAGACGATCGGCGCGGGATCGCGAGACGGCGAGAAAGGAAAGAGAAGAGGAAGGAGACGTCGTTACGGAAACTTCGATCGGCTCTTTTCCTCCGCGTGATTCATCCCGACGGGCAGACAGACCCGCGGGAAGGTCAGTGGGAAGAGAGGGAAGAGCTTTGTGGTACATTCTACGCTACTCCGTTCGGTGCGGTACTTACACACACAGACAAGCAGGCTCAGCAGAGCTGCGATGCGCCGCATCTTCCTAGATTGCGCAGATCAGCCGGGAATAATGTGTACACAATTGCTATCGCGCGCGCGAGGGACAGAGAAAAAGAGAAACACCCCGTGGCCGTGTGGTGGAATTCACGTTGCGATCATTTTCACGCCTGGTAACTTTACGATGTACTACACGCGAGACAAGATCGAACGAGAAACGACCAGCACGAAGAGACGCGCGATACTGCGGCGGACGAACCCACGCCAGCGCGAAGCGACCCCTGGACGCACTCGGTTCGCCTCGCCTGTCAGCGCGATTGCCCGTGTTGCCACCAGATAACGCAACCTGTCGGTCACCCCTAAGGGATAACTACCCCTGTAGAGTAGCCCAATTAGCAGACAAATTGAATATTTTTCAATTATTCTTTTTTATATAATTTGAGAATTATTTAGGGAAGTTTAAAAAAATTATTTAAACATTTGGGTAATAATATTTTTTTGTTATTAACAAAATTTTATTAAATGTCAAATTAGCAGATAGCGACTATGTTTAATGTGTACTATAAATAGAATCGATTAAAAATTATTTGGGGATGTCATCTTTATTATAATTTTTATTTGGAAAAAGTCGGCTTTCTCACCGATTTGACTGAATTTATAGGTACGTGAGTATCAGACAGAGCATGCGCAATGACATAAAGCATGACGTAAAGTGCGCAAAATTTAAAATATACTTATTATATACTATTATAATAAAAACCGATAATTATTCAGAATAGGGCCTTTTCCGAATTTTGATATTTTTTTGCGGTTCTCTTGATAAAAATCTATGTTGTGACTGCGACAGTGATAATCAATCGGCGGAATCCGAAGAATATGCGTAATCTTCAATTTTCTTTTATTTAAAAGTACATATGTACACGGGAGAGAGGCTCCATCACAGGCGAAGCTCCTCCCCCGCATAAAAAAAGCTAATCTAACTCCAAAGTTATTTCTAAAAATTGAAATTAAAATTTGATAGAAAAAACTAATCTAACTCCAAGTCTATTTTTGACCAAATTTTAATTTCAGGTTTTTCGAAGTAGGCTTGGAGTTAGATTAGTTTTTTTATGCGGGGGAGGGACTTCGCCACTCTTACATGTGTACTTTTAAATAAAAGAAAATAAGTAGGTTTCTTCATCCCACAACTGTCAATTTTGACAATTAATAACACTTGATAACTTTTGTTTCATTTGAGAGCGACGATTTTAACTTTTATATTCGGATTTAACACGCCAAAATACACAATATTTGTTAAGTTTTAGCCAAATCGGTAAGGGAAAGTCACTTTCCTTAAGGGGCACAACTAGTGTGACTGCCCAAAAAAAAGGTGATTTTCGGGAATTTATTAAAAGAAAAGTATTGCATCGAATGTTTTGAAGTTTTGAGAATATATTTGTGTATAAATGATCTATGTGCAGTAATTTTTTTGTATGAAAATAATCAATTTTCAGCGACTTATGTGTCATCTCCCTAGTCTCCAAAAAAAAAAGTTCTCCCACTGCTGCAGTGATTGCGGCCTTCAGAGTGCCTGAAATAAAAAAACAAAAAATGTCCGTTAAACTAGAAGGTATTTCCCGTATAATGACGTAGAATTATAAAAAAAAATTAAAATCCAACAAAATGGCGGAGTTTTGAAAAAAAATTTCAAATTACACTTAAAAATCTCGCGGTTTTTTGCATGGCAGCTTACGTCGTTTACAATCAACGAATCACAATAAAGATATGCACACCAAACGTGTATAATGAAGCGTTGGTTTTGATTAAGGATATATGTTTAGTAATTGCTAACAAAGGACTGGTAAATTTGGGTATGTGTGCTCCGAATCGATTTGCAAATGACGTTTATGATCGTGATTTACAACGTGAAACACACTTCGATATTGATGATTTGGGTACATTTGTTGAAACGAATCTTCCGAAATTGGTTCCAGAACAACGAATTGTATACGACACAATAATGCAAGCAATTACAAATCAAAGCGGCGAATTATACTTCATAGATGCGCCTGGAGGTACAGGCAAAACTTTTCTTATTTCACTCATTTTGGCAACCATTCGATCACGGAATAAAATTGCACTGGCAATTGCATCATCTGGAATTGCGGCAACGCTTTTGGATTTGGATGATGGTCGAACAGCGCATTCAGCACTGAAATTGCCGTTGAATTTGCAATTAAATCACTGATACGCCAACATGCAATATCACTAAAAATTCCGGAATGGGCAAAGTTCTTAAAGAATGTAAACTTATCATATGGGACAAATGCACAATGGCTCATAAAAAAGCATTGGAAGCGCTTGATCGTACATTAAAAGATTTGAGGGGAAATGGACAGCCCTTCGGTGGAGCACTAATTTTATTGTCTGGTGATTTTCGACAAACTCTGCCAGTTATATCACGTTCAACCCCCGCTGATGAAATTAATGCATGTCTCAAATCATCAGTTTTATGGCGACATGTAAAGAAATTGACTTTAAAAATCAATATGCGTGTTCAATTACAAAATGATGCATCCGCCGAAGGTTTCGCAAAACAATTGTTTGATAATTGGAAATGGGAAAAATGGAAATCGATAGATCTACACAATGTATCACGTTGTCAACAAACTTTTGTAAGATGACATCAACCAAAGAAGAATTGATTCTAAAAGTTTTCCCAAATATCGCGTGTAATTACAAAAATCATCACTGGCTTAGTGCACGTTTAATATTAGCAGCTAAGAACAATGATGTAAATGCCATCAACTTTAGCATTCAAAACGGAATACCAGGCGAAGCGACAACGTATAAGTCCATTAATACTGTAATGAATCAAAACGAGGTTGTCAATTACCCAACGGAATTCTTGAATTTATTAGATTTGCCTGGTATGCCACCGCACAGTTTAACATTAAAAATTGGCGTGCCTATCATTCTTCTCCAAAACATCAATCCACCAAGACTTTGCAATGGTACAAGACTTTCGGTGAAAAAAATGATGAACAATGTCATTGAAGCTACAATTTTGAATAGGAAATTCAAGGGGGAAGATGTACTGTTGCCATGTATTCCAATGATCCCAACAGATATGCCATTTGAATTTAAACGTTTGCAGTTTCCGGTGCGACTCGCTTTTGCAATGACGATCAACAAAGCACAAGGACAATCGCTGAAAGTGTGTGGGCTATATTTGGAGAATCCGTGCTTCTCACATGGACAACTGTATGTGGGCTGCTCACGCGTCGGAAAACCTTACGATTTATTCGTTTACACACCAAACGGAAAAACAAAAAATATCGTGTATCCTCAAGTACTCGATTAAATAAATAAAATTAGAAGGACAGTTTAAAATGTTTTCGGGATGAACATGAACACGTTCAATAAAAAAAAAAAAATGTATATTAATTTTTCTAATTTCATTGAATTTCCGTATTTCTGAACTGATCTCGACGTAGAGCTTCTCGCGGTGAGAGTCGGACAACGGTAGAAATAATTTGTCGGGTAAAAAACGTAAACAGTTTCATAATTTTTAATAAATTTTGGAAATGATATTGATTGGCCACACTCTAATCTCGGAACTGGAACATGCTCACAGCAATGCTTAGAAGCCGAGCATGAAGAAAAAAAGAGATAGGTTGCTCAACGTCTGTTTCTTTTTCTGTCTGGACCCTGAGCAACCTATCCCTTCTTTCTTCGTGCCTGGCCTCTAACATTGCAGTAAGCATTCTAATATAGTACAGAGTTCACTAATTGTCCGATTGGGCTCCTCGATCAATGAGCGTAGATGCACTTTTTGGTATGCGCTGCCATAATATGCATTAAATGCGCATATAATGCGGGACAAATAAGCGCTTTAAATGTGTATTTACGATCCGCATTTAATCCAAAGTTTAATGTACATTCAAAACGCATTGTATGCGCATTGGCGCTCCTTGGGCGCTTATAATAAAAGTAAAAAGTGGCATACAATTTTGAATTGAATCGATATATTTACGGTTTTATAGCATTTTACATCCCTTCATGATTTTTAATTACATCTGACCAGATCTGGATACATTCGGTAAATAATTATATCTCGACAGATCAAATTATATCTAGTCAGATCTGATTATATCTGTTCAGATTTGGCCAGACAGAGACAATTTGCATATCTGGCCAGATCTGATAAACCAGATATGGTCATATCTCGGCAGATCTAATTCTTTAAATTTTTCTCGAACAGCTATCTCTTTCTAAAGTTTGTACACTTTTCTACATGAGAGAGGTAGGAGAAACGCGCAGTCTATTCTTACTATGTCTATATGGTCGCGCTGCGCTATATTTCGTGTTAAAATTTTTAAACATAAAATTGAAAGTACAAAAAAGTATTTTGGCTGTACTTATAAACGTAATAAAAACTAAATTTTTTATTTGCATTTTGATCATT
This sequence comes from Temnothorax americanus, assembly GCF_048541705.1. Lineage (NCBI taxonomy): Eukaryota > Metazoa > Arthropoda > Insecta > Hymenoptera > Formicidae > Temnothorax > Temnothorax americanus. The sequence continues at coordinate 697,349 of NW_027509688.1, read as the reverse complement.
ATAAATCTTTCTTTTTAAATTGTTTGTGGTCTTGCAATTTAAAACATAAAATTTTATTGCTTTTATTAATATTTTAAATATTACAAAAGTAAATTTTGTATATATATATATATATATATATATATATAGTCTTGTTTTAATATTAAAAAAATAACAAAAAAAGTAACGGAGTCGTTACTTTTTAAGTAACAGTAACGATAACGAATTACTTTTGATAATGAATTACAATTAAAAGATTAGTGCTAAGAAAAAAAGCCAGTATTACAAACGGCTTTAAGATCCCCCTAAGCCCTAATCCCTAAGAAATTGACCAATCACTGTCTGTAGAAACGCTCAACCAACTACCCGTCAGTATTTCTTTTCTACGGTATAAGGGCGGCAAATAATCAGCATAAATAATTTCGACAGTAGCTACTGATAAAAAGACGTTTATTATATTCGTAACAAAAAACGGGGTGAGATCGACTCGACTAATCAAAAACAGTGTGACGCGCGCGCTTACGTGAGAACTAGGCGCTGTATGTACACATCAATTGACACGTTGGATGAATTGGTACAGAAAACTCTTGTCTATCAAATACGAAATAAACCTGGAATTTTTGAACGTGTTTGATCCATGGATATAGGAATATAGGGATGTAGTATAAGCCCAGAACATAGGTGAGGGGAGTGAAGTCGAAATGCGGGGGGTTATGTGCCTAAATTTCATTGGTTACAATTGTGCGCATGCTCAGTATCTTGTGCCGCGCCAATCGTCACCGGCAGGTTAAAGGTAAAATAATAAGATATACTTAAATTCTGCTGTAAAAAAGTTAATGATAAAAATATTATATAGTGTTATCGTATATATATTATGAATTATAAACATATTTATATTTGTAGGACGCGTAATATTTGTAATTGTAATTGTAAAATAAATACTACTAATGAGTTTAGTCTATACTGTAAATAAAATATAAAAAATATTACATTAATATAAAGAATAGTATTTAATTATACTTCTTTAATTATATTTATAATCTTCTACCTACTTCATGAGTTATGTCAAATAGTAAAAACGTAAATTGATTGTAAAAGAATTTATATCAAGGTATTTATTTTAAGTTTGCAAGGAAAACGGTTTATCCAAAAATGGCCCATAAAGTAGCATTAATTAAACACAAACAGAGATAATAATATAAAAGTTAACAGAGATAATAATATAGAAGTTAAGTATATATATATATAATTACGATAATACACATGTATATTACAAAGCAATACAATTTATTTCGAATTGTTACAAAAGTTAAAACATAAAACAGAATAGATATACTAAATTATAGTTTATTATATTATTAATGAACCCATACTGTATTATATATAAATAAACAAACAAATAATTACTTACCTTTAAATAATGTAAATTTATTTAAAAAATGACGTCGACTTTTTTTGATTTATCTTTGTCAATACTATTTAAAGTAATATAATGCAGACGAATTTTGACATATTTCTGTATGATAGTTCGAATTAAATGAACAAAATATTTTACTAATACTATATTATTTTATACAAATACTATATTATTTTATACAGAATTAAAAATAAACCTAACCTGTGAAATGTAATCTTCCGATTTTTATCAACGTTTATTTGTTTCCAATTTTGGCAATCGGATCGATTTTTACAATTTGGCACATAACATTGCACCATTTTGCTTTTTTTTCCTTTTTGCTAACAAAAAAAGAGTATATTTGATGATTGACTCACTGCAAACTCAGTCTCACTGCAAACAGTCTCACTGCACTTGCGCACCATTACAGCCAATCAGATTTAGGCACATAATACTTCGTCCCTTCGTCGCGCAATGGCTTCCCCCCCCCCCGTGAACTCATGCTCCATCCCTATATTCCTATATCCATGGTTTGATCTTCAACAGAGAGAAGGATGAGAGGCGCAATGACGGCGATTTTCTTGGGACGCTTTTGCAGGCCGTACAGTAGCGCCACACATCCACTTTCAGAAATTGGAACTACGAGTCACATCCACTTTTCGATGCTGTCGATGAGAATTTGGTTCATGTCCGTGCTATGTATACATCCATTTTTCGATGTTGTCGGTCTTTGGTGGTTTGTGTCGACACGATATTGTCGCCATTGTCAGTCTTTGGTGGTTTATGACAACACGAACCACCAAAGACCGACAATATCGAAAAGTGGATGTATACATAGCACGGACATGAACCAAATTCTCATCGACAGCATCGAAAAGTGGATGTGACTCGTAGTTCCAATTTCTGAAAGTGGATGTGTGGCGCTACTGTACGGCCTGCAAAAGCGTCCCAAGAAAATCGCCGTCATTGCGCCTCTCATCCTTCTCTCTGTCTTCAATGAGAAAGCCTGCCGAATTGTGTGTTGAAATAAACGGAGGGCACGTCGAACATCTGCTGTAGAAACAGCTTTATAACTTGGAAATAAATGGTTTTTAGAGTATTGTTTATTAAAACTTTTTGGTTTTTATTTACGAGTACTAGATACTAGAAAGCCTAGAAGAGAGAGGTGTCAACGGGTTATGTGACCAGTCCTCCGTGATTGGCTGGTAACAATATGTAACGTGGACATTGAGAGATTACGACGTCAATACAAAAGAGCGCAAGAGAGGTCAGACTCGTCTCACCTCTTCTACATTGGCGTCGCAATTTGCAATGTCCACTTTACATATTATTGCCAGCCAATCACAGAGGGCTGGTCACGGTCACAACCCGTTGGCGTCTCTCTCTCCTAAAACTCCTAAAACTACATACTGTTAAAATTTGATACCACCTTTTTTGAACACTCTGTGTGTATATCGAACATATCAACATATATATCAAACATTAATAAAATAATTATACACATTATTTCGGATCCCTTTAGTCAATTTTATTTATGCAAAGTGCAAGGCAATTGCACGCAAACGTAATCAATTGAATCTTTAATTATGATTTGTGTATCATATAATACTGTAGGCCATTAGCAGGGTTGGGAAGTAACGCGTCACTCGCAACGCCGTTACCGCTACTTTATTTTTATAACGAACTGGTAACGACGTTACTTTTTTCTTTTTGTAACTGTAACGGTAACGTAGTTACATTTTTTCAATAGTGGTAACATTCGTATATTCTCAATCTTCAGTCTTCGACCGATATTCAGAGTCCGTTGCTATATTTAAGATCGTCTTAAGAATAGTTTCCAGATATCGCAAACCAATCACAAAGCTGTATTAGTATAAGAATAAACTTTATGAATATACCGGCTTTGATACCGTGCGCTTGCCGCTGCGCTTTTTCGTGTTAAAAATTTTAAACACATAAAATTAAAAGTACAAAAAAGTATTGACTGTATTTATAAATTTAATAAAAATAAATTTTTTATATAAATTTTGAGCATTATAAAACCTCTCTCTTTTATTTGTGGTCTTGCGATTTAAAATATAAAATTTTATTTCTTTTATTAATATTTTAACAAAAAATATTACAAAAGTAAATTTTTTAGACTGTGATCTCGTTTTAGCATTAAAACAGTAATCGAAAAAGTAACAAATCGTTACTTTTTAAATAATGGTAACGGTAAAGAGTTATTTTCAAAAAGTAACTTTTCCATCCCTGGCCATTGGTTCGTATAAAATAGAGATTATTAGAAATCATTGGAAATCAAAATTGTGAGCAGATATCCTCCTCCAAGGGAAATCTTCAATTGTTCGAAGCACAGAGTTAGCCAAGTAACCTTAGTAAACCTTCAATCTCATCTTATTTTTATATCATTATTTATAATATTTTTAATCTATGTAAATATAAATAAATCATATATGTATATGTATAATTATGTTATATATATGTATATAAATGTATGTGTATATATACAGGGTGCATCATTTATAATGTTAATGACAAAAATATCTCATAAAATATAAGTACATTATATGAAAAAATGATTTAGACAAAACTTGTTTGAAATCAAAGGGGACACAAAATGGTACTATTCGTTTCATCATAGATGGCTCTAATATAGGTCAAACAAAGATCAACTTTATTATTTTAAATAAAAACCCCTATTTTTCATTGTATCATCTTTTTCTGCTAATTAAGTAGAACAACTTTTGTCCGAAACATTTTTTATTTGCCTAATACTTCATAAGATATTAAAGGAAAACTTGGCAACTTCTTCAATATTTAGCATATAATATCTCAATAATAGCATGTAATATCTCAATAATTGTTTGCCAGAAAAAAAATGGTACAAGACTCTTTGACTTAATTTGGTCTGAAGAAGTATACATAAGTAATAAAAAAGTTGGGGTACTACTGCAACAGCATATTCTTCAGACTAAATTAAGTCACAGAGTCCTGTACCACTTTTCTCTCTGGCAAACAATTATTGAGATATTTCGGGTTTCTATTTAAAATAATAAAGTTCATCTTTGTTTGACCTAGAGCCATCTATGATGAAACAAATAATGCCGTCTTATGTCTCCTTTAATTTCAAACAAATTTTGTTTAAATCATTTTTTCATATTTTGATGTATATTTTGAAATATTTGTCATTGAGATTATAAACGGTTCACCCTTTATATACAGGATATTCCTACACTTAGGGCCGATTGCTTCAACCTGTTAGTAAACTAACTAACTAATAGTTAAATCATATATGTGTTTTTATTTTTTCTTCAAATTAAACAACAAGGATAGACTTATAATTTAACTATAATATTAGTTAGTTTACCAATAGGTTGGAACCGGCCCTTAGTGCTAAAACTGGTAAAACAGCTTTAGCACATAAAAACAAGTCGAAAATGTCTACTAAACATATGTTCGACATATGTGATGTAG